>NC_047044.1:14697391-14997536 GCF_011762595.2 Tursiops truncatus | reverse complement strand
GCCATTACTCTTACTTACTGAGTGTCCGGTGTATGCTGAGATGTTGTGCTGGGCCCACACGGTCTCCCGACACCCCTTTCTGATACAGTCTGAAGAACCTGTGTCTAATTCCTACGTGCATCCAAGGCCTTCCCAGTTACGCGAGTGCCCAGAAGGTCTGCAAAACCCCGTTTTCCTGTATCCGTGTGGAATGACCCACGGCCCCACCTGTAGGGACAGTTCTAGAAAATTCCTCAACTTATCGTAGGATACCTTTCTGGGGATTGTCAGGACAGAGGAAACCAATGCTTGGCTTTTGGAAGTCATTCCAGCCCTGCATCCTGTCCCCCTACCCTAGCCCCGGGGGTCTCTTCTCCGTGTTTGGAATTGATGAGGGCCCTTCTCATCCACCACCTGGTGGGTATGGCACAGATGACAGGGCTGTGAACACTCTGAGAGCAGGAACAGCATGTTGTAGCCTAGAAACTGGACAGCCGAGAAGGAGTTGGCCTGATGGAGAGCTGGCAGGAGTGTTCAGCCTGCTCTGCAATTTCCTTGTATGACCTTGGGCAAGATTCCGAACTTCTAAGGCCCAGATATTCAGCTGGAGGTGTACTGGGGCTGCCTTAGAGCGGAAGTTCTTCTGCTTTTTTAAAAAAGCAGTAAAGCTGCTTTAAAAGCTTTCCCAGAATCCCCTTTTGCACAACCAGATGTCCACTCGGCGCTCCCTGGCCTCAGTCCTACCCCCTGTGAGAGTCCACTGGTTTCCCCATGAATTTTTTCAAGTGTCCGCACTTGCTTCCTCATTTGCAAGTACCTTCCTTGATATCAGAATGCAGAACTCACCTCCCTTCCTCTCTGGCAAGAACTCCCCTCACTCTGAGAATTTCTGTGGACTTTACTGGAGGTGAAAGAGGGCCATGAGAAGGGGTCACATCCTGGCCCGAGCTGGACTGGCACCCTCCACATGCCTCACCCGTACCCTTTTCCTCTCTCTACTGCCTGTCTTAATGCCCCATCATCACCCCCTGTCTCAACATCCCCTCACCATCCCCACTCCCGACCCGCACCACCACTACCAAGGGAACTGCCACATTCCTTCCCTGGTCGCCCACAGGGCTGTTCTACCCCTGCACCATCCCCGCCAACAGGCCCAGAGCAGACGTGACTAATCTATCATAGTACTTCCTCCCACAGACCCTGAGTGTGGTGAACACGACCCTCCAGGTGGTCCTGGAGCCGGCCCTTCAGATGAAACCTCTCTGCCCTCCCATTCGTGAATGGGAGAATGCGGACTGGTGTGGGGCAGACACACTGCAGGGCTGCAAGTTGGCCTCCACAGCTTGTCAGGAGCAGGATTTCTCCTTGTTATGGGCCGTGATCCCCAAGTTATGGGCTTTGGGGTTCCTTGTGCTTTACCTCCTTTCTTCCCATTTTTCTTTCACACTGCTTTCACTACCACCACGAGAGTTATCTTTCTCAAGTACAGATCTGATCAGCTCACTGCCCTAACTTATCAGGCTTAAAAATCTCCTGGCACTCCCTAGTGCCCACAGAGATATTCCCAAGTTGCAGACATGGCATCAAAGGCCTAGAAAGCCCAGCCCCAAATACTTTTCAGTGTCACCTCCAGCCAATCTCTGCATGTACCCTATGGCCAAGCCCCCTCTTGGTTTTCTAAACCCAACGGTGCCTTTTAGGCCTCTGTGCCTCTGTGTGTGCTGTTCCTCCTGCCTGGGAATGCCCTTCCCTACTGCATTAGTTTCCTATTGCTGCGGTAACACATCACCACAAACTCAGTGGCTTAAAATAACACAGATTTAGTATCTTACAGTTCTGGGTCTGAGAAGTCCAAGGTGGGTCTCACTGGGCTAAAATGAAGGTGTCATCAAGGCTGTGTTCCTTTTGGAGACTCTTGGGGAGACTCTGTTTCTTGCCTTTTCCAGGTTTAAGAGGATCCTGCATTTCTTGACTGGTGGCCCCTACCTCCATCTTCAAAGCCAGCAAAGGCCCATCTAGTCTTTCTTACGTGACATCACTCTGACTTCACATCTCTTTCTCTGACTCTGACCCTCCTGTCTTCCTCTTATAAGGACCTTTAGGATTACACTGAATTCACCCAGATAACCCAGGATGATCTCCCCATCACAAGATCCTCAGTTTAATCCCATCTGCAAAGTCCAGTTTGCCCTGTAAGGGAACATAATCCCAGGTTCCTGGGCTTAGGGCATGGACATCCTTGTAGGGCCGTTATTCTACTATTCCACCCACCTTTTTCTGTCTGTTGAATTAGCCCTTTAGTGGCATTTCAAGTGTTCTCTCCTGTCTATAGCATCCTCTGTTTCTTCGACAGAATTACTCTTTCATCTTTTTGTTTAGTCCATGGCGTTTGAGCATCATTCTGTTAGACCACGTACTGCCTGCTATTATGGTTCCTTGTGTGCAGTCTTGCTGCCTTGGCAGACTGTGAGCCCACTGGAGGCAGAATCCTGAGACCATCGTCTTTGGGACTCAGTGTCTTCCATAGTCAAATATTTAAGGAATTCGTTGCATTTGTCTTTCCTTCAAGAGGCATCTCATGTGCCACCTCCCCCGCTATGCTCTTCCATTCCCTTTAAAATGAACCTTCTCCTCTTATGAATCCCAGCACTAACCACATCCTGGTGCAGAGCCAAGGCCCAATGGATCCGGAAGAGCTGACAACCTCTTCTAGCCTCTGATTACACAGTGGAGCCGCACCTCACCCAGGCATTGTGTTCAAAAGTGGTGTCACAGTCAAAATTACCCTTGACACGGCAGAATCACACCCAGGATCTAAGATGCTCCCCTTCTGCTGAGCCCGTGGAAACCCCAGGTTCCTGTCTCCCATCTCTCCCGTATTCCCTGGCATCTGCACATCGACTGGGATTGTGGATAAATCTGCCCACACTGTCTGGATTAGTTTTTTCTCTCCCCCCCTGCGTTGCTGGGTGGGAGTGGTTGGATTTGCATAAGGAGAATAACTGTAGGAGGAAACACCGTGGACATCCGCTTCCCCCAACTCAGGCTGCGTCCCCGCTCCTCTGTTCCCAGGTAGCAGATGGCCTGCTAATTTAATGCCATTACAGGGAGCAGGTCACTGAAATTTAATTAAAAAACAAAAACACTTTGAGAATGCCTGTTCTCAGAGACAAGTGTGAGGACAGGGTGAGCAAGGTCACTGGGCTTCCCAGTCCCAGGGGCTGCATTCACAGCAGAGCCCAGGTGCACAGCCCCCCACAATGTGGTGTGGAGCGTGGCCTATGTGGCTATGTGCAGTGGCCTGCAATGGAGGGAAAGATGTTTGTTCTGAGACCTTTTCCTCTCCCATCCCACTCCTCAGAGCACAACCTGCTTGGTCTCCTAGTAGGCCAATGGGACGCTTAGAATAAAATCCAGATCCTTTTTAATGGCCTAAGAAGTCTGGTCCCTACCTGCGTCTCCAGACCCTCCTAGTACCAGTCTCCCTTTGCTCACTACACTTCTGTTTCTCTAACATGTGGGATGATTCGTGTCACAGGACCTTTGCACCTGCTGTTCTCTCTGCCTGGATTGTTTTTCCCCAGATATTCCCGTGACCACCCCACACTCCTCATTTAGATCTCAGCTGAAATGTTACCTCCTCTGAGAGGGCTGCCTGGAGTGCTCTATTTTTGCTGCTCCCTATATTAGTCAGTTTAGGCTGCCCTAACCAAATACCATAGACCTGGTGGCTTAAAGAGCAGAAATGCATCTTCCCACAGTTCTAGGAGGCTAGAAGTCCAAGATTAAGGTTGTGGCTGATCAGTTTCTGGTAGGAACTCTCTTCCTAGCTTACAGATAGCTGTCTTCTTGCTGGGTCCTCACATGGCAGGAGGGAGAGAAAAGGAGGGGGGAGCACTCTGGTGTATCTTCTTATAAGGACACTAATCCTATCAGATCAGGGCCCCATCTGTATAACCTTATTTAACCTTAATTACTTCCTTATAGGCCCTATCTCCAAATATAGTCACTTTGGGATTAGGGTTCCAACATATGAATTTTAGGGGTACACACACATTCAGTCCATAATACCCCCCATTACCACCCTGTCACTCTCTATCCTGTTACCCTCAGCTACTTAACTCCCCTGTGCCTTGTCTTCTCACCTATGAATTAGTGACACCTGACCACCCAGGATGGTTATAAGGATTGAATGAGTTACTACACGATGAACACTTAGACCAGTCTAGCACGGAGTGGGTATTCCATAGTGTTAGTTAATTTCATTGTCACTCTCATCATTATTTCCAGTCCAGACTTACCCTGACTTATGGCTTCAAAGAACGCTTTTTTGAACACATGCTGCAAGAACAAGAGTATTAATGTAGGTACAGGAGTTAAGTGAGGAGTTGGGGGAAGGGCCTGCTTGACAGAGGGAAGAGCATGAGCAAAGGCAAGACGCAGCATCGTGAGCTGAGAGAGCCCAGTGAGTGATATTAATAAAGTGGAGTGTTTGAGGAGGGAGAAGGGAGACGAGGGTGGGGGAGTCCCCGAAGCCCCTGTCGGCCAAGTTGGGAGGTTGACCGTGGGGAACCAGTGAAGGGTTTTCAGCAGGGTAAGTTGTGGCCAGATTTGTGTGTGGAATGATGGCTCTGCACCATTTTCCCCACACGAGGATGAAACCCAAGACAAGGGTCCCCATTACTTCACTGCTCTCTCAGGGACCCCAGTTTGCTAATCCAGCGGTGGGTTTTCAGTGATGTCCTTCTTGATCTTTCTGCCGCACATGATGGTTGACCACACGCCGTTCCTCCCAAGCCTTCCACATCCTTGGCATCCCTGGCCTTTTACTAGGTTTCCTGGGAGGTGGTGCAGGGTGCTGGAGAGAACTCTGACCTTGGTCCTGAGGTGGAATTACGGCCCCATCCCTGTCTCTGCTGTGGGACTCAGGCAAACCCCCTACCTGTCTCCTTCAGAAGCTCCTTCGTTCTCTGGAGATGAAAAGAACTGCCTGGGGATTGACATGAAGTAAATAGAAGTCATTCCCCAGCCCCCGTTTTCTTCCATCTCCGGCATTCCTTTCTCCTCCTGCCACCAAATGCGGGTATTCTCCAAGGGAGCTGCCTGAATCAATACTGTTCAAATTACATAAGCCTTGGTTCCCAATTTTGCTTGTCTTCTCTGCCAGCTTTTTGAGCTATTGTAAAAGAGGAGTGAGGTCTCAGAGCCCCTTTCCTGGGAGAAGGCCACTGAAGGGTTATTGCCTGAGGTTCACAAGGTTAACAAGGTTATCGCCTTGTTTTTCTTTTTTCTTTTTCATGTGCTCAATATGCTGAGTCTATGGAGGAAAATTTTGCCTCAAAGAGAAGGTGCAAGAATAGGCAAGAAGCACAGTCCTACTGAGACGCTTTTTAATTAGCCTCATACACGGATCGATTTTCTCTTCCTGTTTAAACTTAACGTCTCTGCAGTTTTAGAGAAATTTGCCAATTTCTCTAAATTGCATGCGGTAAAAGAAAAAGGAGAGATTATTTTGCCCAGTAAGGAGGAGGGAAGGGATTTCCTTTAAACACCCATAACACGGGGATCTCTCTGCTGAGACCTTCCGTGGCAGAGGGGGTTGGTTGCCATTATATTGTATGCCAGATAATATATTGGCACCAGAAGCCAGTAACCCCTCTGTGCTACTTTAATGAAAAGAAAGAGAATCTGCTTAGACTTTCTCAGAGTTTAAGGCAAAGAGAAAAAGCCTGCAAAGCTTTTCTGCTACGAGAAAATGTAAAAAGTGCTGAAATGACTTAGAGAAATGGGAACTGTGGACTTGTAGGCCCAGCACTGAAGTCATCCAGCCTTCTCAGCCACCTCATAATAGCGGTACACTTTTGTTTCTTCTGTGGAAGCCAATATATAAAAATAAAAATTGAGGGGCTCTGTCGAAGCAGGGAGGTGGCCCCAGAGTGCCCCCCAACCCCACTCAGTCTAAAAGTGAACTATACTTTGAAAACCGTAGGTCTCATCTGATCTCTTCCTTCACACATGGAAAAACGAATGGACCAGAGAGGCTGCTAATTGCCCAAGGTCATTCAGCACACGTTCAGCACTTACTCAGGCTCCTGACAAAGACTTATTGAGCACCTGTGGTGTGCCGGGCACTGTTCTGGGCCCCGGGCTACAGCAGCGCGCAGGACCAGTCAAGGCCCTGTCCTATGGAACCTACACTCCAGTGGGGAAGACAAGCAGTATACAAATGGAAAAATGGATTATGTCAGACAGTAGAAAGTGCTACGGAATAAAGTAAAGTAAGGCAAGGGAGTAGGAGTGAGGGGGGCTAATTTGGATGAGATGGTCAAGGAAGTCCTCCAGGAGGTGAAATTTGAGCAAAGAGAGGGAGGCGGGAGAATATGGGGAGAAGAGGGTTGCAGACAGAGGAAGGAGCAGGTGTACAAACACAGAACAGCAGGGAGGCCAGCCTGGAGGACGAGGATGGGAGAAGGGTCAAAGAGGAAGCTGGGCTAGCTCTGCCTGGGTTTGCAGGTCGTGATAAAGTCCTACAGGTGCTGGAAGGCCTTTGGATTTTATCCAAAGTGGGATGGCAGCCATTGAATGGTTCTGAGCAGGAGAGTGACGTGGTCTGAGATTTTAAAAGGCTCTTTCTGCCTGCCTGCCTGCGAAGTGGAGAATAGTCTATAGAGAAATAAGAAGGAAAACTGCAAGACCCAGTGGGAGACTCACGGTAGTTTAGGTAAGAGATATTGGTGGTTTGGACCTTGATGGTAGCAACAGAGGTGACGAGAAGTGATAAAATTTGGGATAGATTTTGAAGACAGATCCAGCATGATTTGCTAATAGAATGAATGAAGACATAACTCCTTACACTTCCTCTGTGCAAAGCACTGTAGTATGTTATATGGGTCAGGACTCTTGCTTTGTAAGAGCAGAAAACCAGCGCACACTGACTCCAATCACTGAAGCTGTACATGGGCTTCAGGTATGGCTGGTTCCAGGAGCATGGATGATATCTTCAGGATTTAGTCACTTCTGTCTTTTCATATATTAGTTTGGCTTCATTTCTCACATGGTGGCCCCCAGCAGCTCCAGGCTGACATGAACCTTACAGATAACAATTGCTGTAGGAAAGGGGTATTTTTTGCTCAATGGTTTCAATAGAATTGACAATTCACCCACCTTAAGTCATCTGCACATCACTCTGTCCAAGGAAATAAAATACACTGATTGGTGCCCTGTGTCTTGTGCTCAACCTGGAATCAGGGCTGGTGGCAGAGAAGAACACTCTCCCTTCCCCGAGAAAATAATTGTGCATCACTAGGAGAAGGGAAGATGAATGCTGTGTAGGCAAAAATAACCCTAGCCCTAACCCTAACCCGAACCCTAACCCTAACCTTAACTCTAACCCTAACTTTAGCCCTAACCCTAACCCTAACCCAGGCATAATGAGATTTTTTTTTTTAAATAAATGAGAATTCTGCCTTCTCGTTTTTCTTGGGTCACAGAATATGCTTTCCTGGAGATACAGAAAGTAATTGTAGCCATGAGAACTACAATATGCTGGATTCCAGTTTTCAAGGAACCTCCTCACGCAGGATCCAGCTGCAGGGCATGATAGCTCCATGCCAGGAAAGGAGCTTGAGACTGGAAGGCTGATGGTCACATGTTCTGTAGCCACCTGACGAGTCCAGTGAGAGCAGAAAGAAGCACAGTATTTCCTGCATTTTGAAGGGACAGAACACTGTATTGTATAAGGAGAGTGGAGAATCATAATCGCCATGGTGGGGCGGGGGAGGGGCGGGGCAGGAGAGGAGCTGGCTCAGACAGCAGGGGGGACCATTGCACAGAGGTCCAGATTTGTAGCCTGTGATGCCTAATGACCCCTGGACATCATTTTTTCTGTTTAAAAAAAAGGATGGCTGAGTCACTTTGAATTATTCAAATGCAAGTTCAGTGATAACCTGATACCATTCCAAGCCTGGCCCTTGGAGGCCTGGGCTGTTTGGCCTTGAGAATGCAAGCTGGACTCATTTAAAGAAGCATTCCGAGAAGATGCTGTTTTTGCTTCATTAAAATAACAGTTCCCCCATTGCCTCTCTTGCTTTGAATGATACCTGATCACGTCCCCAAGTTGCCTTCTTTGGGTAGTTTTGCTCTTGCCTAGGTTTTGTTTGCTTCTGAGGCTGCTTTATTCGTGCCAGTTAAGAAGCTCCCCAAAGCTCCAAATTTGCCCATGAAGTTGTTAACTTGCGTCTTCCTCCCCACCATGGCACCGTAAGCTGAGCCACGTGACGGGGGAGGGAATCAGCTAACACCATTACCTTGAGAGGCCAGAGTGGGCACTTAAATGGTGTAAAAAACATACATAGTTCTGACTCTCCAGCCTGGGGACGTCTGCCTGGTTACCTTATCTGAGGCTGCTTCGTCCTTGTGACTCTGGGGTCTGATTCAGGTTCAGCAGCATCTCCAGTGCATCCCGGCAGATTTTAAGTGTTTACTGGGAAAACGTTGTCCTCCCCATTGTCTTTCCTTTCTCCACCACCCTCCCCCCACCCACTGCACTTGAACATCAAGATGGAAAAATTGCTGCTCTGTGGTATGGTCAGGCCCATATTCCATCTCCCATGGATGTGCTGAGTGGATTTAGAGCTTGAGGAGAGGAGTGGGAGCTGCCAGGAAAGGATTGAAAGGCAGCTGGGCTTAACGGAAAGTTCAGAGGCTTTCGAATCAACCAAATATGGGTTCGCACCCCAGCTCTGCTATGTGAGAAAAAGCCGAATCGCACTTCTTAGCTCTGTGGCCTTGCGTATGTGGCTTAATTTCTCTGAGTCTCTGTTTTCCCGTCTGTAGAATGGTAATCCCATCCATTCTGTAATGCAGACTTCTGGAAGGAATCAATGGAGCAAGATTCATAAACGTTTCTCTTCAGCCCAGGCTCCTCTCCTGACCCAGACCCAGGTGCCACCCAACTGCTGCAGGAAGGGTCCACCTGGACGACCCACAGAACCCTGAAACCCAACTCGCCCACAGCAGATCACCTCAGCTCCTCTCATTTCCACCCTCAGGGCATCTCCTCCTGGAACTCATCTGAGACTCCTGCATCTCACGGTCCAGGGTGGGTGGGCCAAGTCTGCTACATTTGCCTGCCTAACACACTGGCAGCTGGTCCTGCCTCTGTGTCCCCACAGCTCCTGCCTTGGTCCTGGCCCCATCACCTCCCGGGAGCCGCCCAACTGGTCTCCCCGCATCAGTGGTCCATGCCGCAGCCAGTACTTCTTTTCTAAAACGCAAGCACAGTCATGTCACAGCCTGGTTTGCCTTCCATGGCCCCTGTTACCCAAGCAGAGAGCCCCTTAGCTTGCTCGGCCCTGCCTACCTTCCAAGCCTCGTCGTTTGCTGCACATCACCCCTCCAGCCATCCTGACCTCCGTGCGGTCCCCGGAGGATACCCCGCTGTTTCATGCCTCCATGCCTTTGCCGATACCCCCTCCTCCACCATGAACGGCCATCCCTCCTTGGTCTCCCTGGCTCACTCGCACCTACTCATTTTTCAAGATCGGCTCAAGAATCAGAATCACCTCCTCTATTATTCACCCATGAAAAGGAGTGAAGTATTGATACATTTTACAACATGAATGAACCTTGAAAACATTATACCGAGTGGAAAAAGTCAGACACAAAAGGTCACCTATTGTCTGATTCTATTTACAGAAATGACCAGAAAAGGTAAAAAAAATACATAGAGACAGAAAGCAGATGGGTGGCTGCCAGGGGCTGGAGGTTGGGGGAATGAGAACTGTTTAATGGGTATAGGGTTTCCTTTGGGGGGTGATGGAAATGTTTTAGAGCTACATAGAGGTGGTGGTTGTACAACATTATGAATGTACTAAATGCCGTTGAATCGTTCACTTTAAAATAGATCATTTTATGTTTGTGTGAATTTCACCTCAATTAAACAAACAAAAAGAATCTCCTATTCTATAAAGACTCTCTGAACCACCCAGGTGAAACAGACTCCTCTTTCCAGGGTGGCCCCTATGCCCACCATATGCCGTCTAGATTTTTATCAGATCCCCTCCCCCCGCAGGACTTCACTGCACTCATTTATTTCCACATCTGTGCCCCCGGCGGCCTGTGCGCATCTTGAGGGCATCCATCCAGCTCCATCCAGCCTGCATCCTCTGCTTTAGCACAGGGCCAGGCACCAGGTGATGCTCAGATGTTGAACCTCCTACCCCACCTTGTCTTCCTAGGAGGTTGTAACCTTTCAAGTCCTCCTGTTCTGGAGAGGGGAGGCGCCCTCTGCCCGCTTGGGTCGGACCATCGATCACAGCCTCAGGAGGTGCCCAGAATATAGACTTCCAAGGATCTCTCCTGCACTGAGAAGGCATTTGCATCTCCCACACGGGCTTCCAGGCCCATCTCCCTCCCACCCTCTAGCAGGGGGATTCACAGAGCTCTGGCCTAGTTGCATAAATGCTGGCATCTCCTTTTCGCCTCCTCTCCCAGGCGTTTCCTTTCTATTTACTATTCTCTCCAATTCTGTGCCATCAGCACTTCACAGCAGAGCTCCCTCCCACTTTTTGGAGCAGTTTAAACTGATTAAGGACAGAACTAGGGCCAAGTAGTGGCCCGCTGGCCACATTGTGTCTGGCCAGGCTGAAGGTGGATGGATGGGGACAAGGGAGGGGTGACTCCGTGCTTGTGGTGGGGACTTTGAGGCTGCTGTGAGTCAGCACAGATCCCTCCGGGCCGCCTTCCCCATCCCTGGTGTGACACAGCCTGCGAATCGACGCATGGACTGATTCCAGCTAGAGGTCTGTAGTGGGCTCCCAGCCTGCTGTGCAGGGTCAGCTCCAAAGCTCGGGTCCAGGGGCACTGCTGGCCTCTCTTCCTGCTCTCCCAACCCAGGCAACATCCAGATGTTGTTCCTGCAGCCTCCCACTAGGGTGTCTTGCACAGCTTGACTGGGTTGGTTTTCTGGATTAGCTCCCTGGCATGCAGTGGCCTTGCTGAAGGTCAGGGTGCAAAGAAAGGCAGCCATTATGGAGAGGGAGGGTCAGCACTGCCTTGACCCCTGGGGGCAAGAGGGCTGAAACTTGAGTCTCCTCCAGGTAGACCTCAGCCTTCTCTTCCTCCCACCATCCTCTGCTCCCTCACCCAAACCAGAAACCTGGGCATAACTTTGCCTCCACCATCCCCCTACTCTCCCACCTCTGCCAAGCCCTGGGGGTCCTGTCCTCATAATTCCTTTCCAGTCACCCACTCCCCCATGCCCCTATGGCTTCACCCTTAGGTCACCATCCCCTGAGACCTGGCAGCAGCCCCCTTACTCTCCTGCTCTTTTCTCAATTTCATCCATTTTCCCCAGTGCCCACAGAGCCTTTGTATCAGTTTTCTTGTTGCTGTTGTAATGAATTATCATAAACTTTGTGGCTTAAAGCAACACAGGCGTATTCTCTGATAGTTATGGAAGTCAGAAGTCCAAAATGAGTCTATGGGCCCAAAATCAAGGTGTCAGTAGTACTGGTTCCTCCTGGAGATTCTCCAGGGGAGAATTTGTCCCTTGCCTCTTCCAGTTTCTAGAGGTTGTCGACATTCCTTGGCTTGTGGCTACAGCACTCCATCCTCTGCTTCCAACATCACATTGCCTTCTCCTCTCTGACCTCTGACCCTCCTGTATCCCTCTTATAAGGACCCTTGTGATTACACTGGGCCCACCGAGATAATCCAGGTTAACCTCCCCCATTTCAAGATTCTGAATTTAATCACATCTGCAAAGTCCCTTTTACCGTGTAAGGTAACATATTCACAGGTTGCAGAGATTAGGTTGGGGGTTCCCTTGGAGGCAGCGGGTCGGGGGTCATTATTCAGCCCACCACAGCTATCTTCCTAAAATACTCACCATTCTCCCTTTAGAAATCTGTGGTGGCTCTCAGTTGCTTACAGATCAAAGTCTAATTCTGACAGCCGGGTGGATGGAGTGTTCAACGTGTGCCCAGTGTGTCCCCAGCACATTAGCTTCTCCTCACAAGAGTCAGAATCCTCCACAGCCTTAACCCCCTTGCCCTCCTTGTCTCCACCTCATTTTTTCGTATGTCCCAGGTCCAGCCAGGCTAAACCACTTGCTCCCTCTTCCACACCAAGGGGGCTTCTCCTCTTAGTCTTTGCTGAGCTGGGCCCTCTGCGTGGAATGCCTTTCCCTCTCTTCTCTGCCTTTAAAAACCCACCTCCTTCCTCTTTGACTCTCACAGTGTATCTGGCACAGCAGTCAGTAGGTACTCATTAGGTGCTTGGTGAATGGGTGGATGAAAGATGCAAGAAATGAAAAAATATATGAATGGAATAAGGAAAACCAGCTTACCTGGCTAAGCCCTGAAATGGCTTGCAAATCTCAGCACAATTGACATCCAGGGATCGCATTGGCCAATGCCACCTCTCCCATTGTAACAGGTGCTGTCAGTGTCCCACCTGTGTCCTCAGCTCCCTCCTGAGTACTCCTGCATGTCTGCCCTGTGTGTCCTCTGGCCACTGGAGTGTGTTCAGTCTGGCAGGAAGTAGGGGAGTTAACACCCCAGGAGTGACCCTCCACCAATGAAGGATGGGAATCGGTGGATAACCCTCTGGCGTCGTCACCCTCTTGGTGGGACAGTTCTGGGTGCATTCACACATCTCAGAGGGTCCCCAGCAAGGCTGAGACCCAGTTCCCTATAGTGCAACCCTCTCATTAAAGCGACCTTGGGCTTTCCTCTCTACTCTCTTACCTCCCAGAATGACCTCCCAAATCAATGACTCACACAAAATCCCCTGCCTCAGGGTCTGCTTTGGGGGACTCCAAACAGAAATACCACACTGCGAAGAGACAGCATCAGGTTAAAATAATAAAATCTAACATCACATGCCAGGCACTGTGATTAGCCACCAGCACTCATATCGTTTGATCCTCACAGCAACCCTGTGAGGTGGCTGCTGTTGTCAGTCCTGTTTTGTTTTTTTTTTTTTAATTTTTATTAGAGTATAGTTGATTTGCACTGTTGTGTTAGTTTCTGCTGTACAGCAAAGTGAATCAGTTATACATATACATATATGAACTCTTTTTTAGATTCTTTTCCCATGTAAGTTATTACAGAGTATTGAATAGAGTTTCTTGTGCTATACAGTAGGTCCTTATTAGTAGTCCTCTTTTATAGATGAGAAAACGGAGGCTGAGAGAGGTAATGAGACTTGTTCAAAGTCACGTAGCTGTTATACATTGCTTCACCAAACCTCCAGTCCCAGCATCCAGGGCAGGGAGGTCCAGAGGAATGGGGTAGTGGTGGGAGGGAACATCCTTCAAGGAGGACTTGTTGCCAGGGGGAAGGGGGTGTGGGGTTGTTTTTCTGGTTTAAAGCACAGAAAGCGCTGGTCTTCTTTTACCATCAGCTGGTAGGTGTCCACTCCTTCTGTCTCTGCTCTGCTTCTGAGTTGAGTCAGCCTGCCCCAGCCTGGGTGGTGCCTATGGAAGGTGATGGGACCAGCTGACCCTTGGCTGCCCCTGTCCAGGGGCTTACACTCCCCTCCCCTCCCTTCAGCCTCAGAAGCCCAGGTCAGCAGCCCTCTGGGTCTCTTCCTTGCTCTGGACTTGAGATGAGAACCTCTCCGCTGTCCACCTGGTTGACTATACTTCTCAGCCCACACCATTTAAAATTTTTCACTCTCTATTTTATGTACAGTAGTGTGTATATAAAATGTTTGTATATACACACTACTGTATATAAAATAGATAACTAGTAAGAACCTGCTGTATAGCACAGGGAGCTCTACTCAATACTCTCTAATAGCCTATATGGGCAAAGAATCTAAAAAAAAAAAAAAAAGAATGGATGTATGTATAACTGATTCACTTTGCTGTACACCTGAAACTAACGCAACATTGTAAATCAACTCTACTCCAATAAAAATTAAAAATAAAATAAAATAATTTTTTTTTCATTCTCTTGCCTAGTCTGCCCTCTTCACTGGGAGGCAGGGAAGTGAAGTGTGCAGTGAATCACAGCTGTCTCATCCTCTCACCCGGCCAAACGGTTCATCACCCTGCGGGCTGGGCTCTCGGAAGTTCTGGCATTTGTCCTCCCCTGCCAGGTTCAAATTGCAAGGTCAGCTCCTCAGAAACTGCTGATTTCTTGGAACTCCACGAGCTGCCCCTGGGTGAATGACGATTTATGAGAGATTCGGTCACTGGGTTAGGTTTTCTTCAAGGCTCAGCACACAAGACAGTCTGTTTTATGATTGTGTAGATCTGGTTTTTCTTCACAGATATATAGGGCCTGAGTCAGCCATGATGCAGAAAAGGCTGTTGGCCTGTCACTGGCCACGGACAGGGGTTGCCATGTCCGGCATTGGGTTCCCATTGTGGGTGTGACCTTCTGAGACAGAGCGTGGCAGACTACTTATTTCTTAGATAGCATGTTTTGTTTTCTAATTACTTACTAATAAGCACAAAGAAAAGGTAAACAAAACCACCGAGATAATCAGTTTTCACACTTGCTTGGGAGTCTTTCTAGTCTGTTTTCTATGCTTATAGCTGTAATTTACAAAATCGGATTATCTTAAGCATACCGTTTATATCGTGCCTTTTTCATTTAGTGATGTATCATGACCTCTTTCTTGCAATAAGTATTGCTCTCCTAAAATATAATTTTAAAGTACTGTTTTATATTCCATCTATCTCCTAGGGAAATCATAATTTATTTACCCAGTCCCCTTTTGCTGGAAATTTGAGTTGTTCCTGCTTTTTGCTTTTATAAATAGCATAATGTTGTACATCTTTGAACATAAATATACCCATGCAGCTCAGATTTTTTCTCCTGAAGAAAAATTTCTAGATTAAAAGGTCTGAAAAAGACTTTTGCTTTTAATGTTTGTTGTTTCAGTATTATACTTGAAAATTAAGAGTACCCATTTCCCCACACTTCTGGCTTTCTAAGTAAGCTGTCACCACACCTGCATATATTCATGACTTGGGCCCCTACTTTCTAATATTTGTCTTTCTTCCATCTATCCTTCCATCATCCTTTCCTCAATGTATTAGCTACAATTTCTAAAATAATCTTAAAAAGTTACAGTGAAGGGTCACTTATTCTTGTTTCTGAATTTAGTGGGACTCTCTAGTGTTTCACCGTTAAGTATGATGTTGATTAGTAGTTACAGAGACATTCCCCATAACAGTAAAAAAAAAAAAATATTTTCTGTGCTCTTGTTTTTCAAATCTTAAAGCAGATTACAAAATACCTTTTATCATCCACAGAGAAAATCCTTTGTTTATCTCTTTGGATCAGTCGGTGTGATTGAACCATATTATTTCCCTAACATGAAACCACATTTTATTATTGGGATAAACATTTCTTAGTCAAGACTTATTATGATTTTTTTATTTTATTTTATTTTATTTATTTACTTTTTTGCGGTACGCCGGCATCTCACTGTTGTGGCCTCTCCCGTTGTGGAGCACAGGCTCCGGACGTGCGGGCTCAGCGGTCATGGCTCACGGGCCCAGCCGCTCCGCGGCATGTGGGATCTTCCCGGACTGGGGCACAAACCCGTGTCCCCTGCATCAGCAGGCGGACTCTCAACCACTGCGCCACCAGGGAAGCCCCTATTATGATTTTTAGAACATACAACTGCGTATGTTTTTAAGGTGATGTTAGATTAACTTTATAAAATAAATGGAAAATCTTCCTGGCTGTCCGGTCTCAGAGACACTCACCAGAAGCATGTGAACATGTAAGTGCTTGTGCTCCTTCTGGATATTTCCAGTAAATCAATCAGGGTCTACCTGACCTGGATGAGTAGCAGGTGAAGCCTGGCAGACCCCGGGGAGAAGGGGGTATTGTTCTGTGCTGAAAAAATGACTCACTCAATTTGATTCCTTTTCCTGTTCCTGGCTGACCAGTGGGTGGCAGTGCACAAAGGATTGCACAGATGCTCATTCTGTCCCATAAGCAGGCTTTGTTTAGTCACCTCTGCACCCCTGGGAGTTCTGGCACATAGTAGGTGCTTTAAAAAAGTCAACCCAAAGAATTATAAATGGTGACTTTTTTCTTGGGCAACAAGTAGGTAAGTCAGATCCCTGTGTTCAGACACATCTAGGTTGCATTGCCTCCCTCCAACCCGATTCTCCCTCCCTTGTGTAGCCAGAGGTGGTCCTGAGGATGGAAAGCCCTAGAAGCAGAAGTCACTCTGAGGCTTGAGGGGACTGACGGGGGTTGGGAGAGAAGGAAAGAGCCGTTTTTGTTTGTGAGAGTAGGATAAAGTGTGTGAAGAAAGTGGGTTATGAGCTGATTTTGTGAAGAAGACCCTCTGGTACATTTTAACGTCTTGGAGTCTCCATAAAACTATGAAGTCCTCCGCGAGGCAGGCCCCCAGACTCCTTTCTTTACCCTGGGAAGGTCCTGGCAGCCCTTGAGTCTTCGTCGAGGACCTCCTGTGTGTTTGATGCTGGTTCCCAGTGTGTTGAAAGCGGCAGATATGGCTCCTGTTCTCATTTGGCAAACATACGGTAGTCCCAGTGCCTAGTGTTGTGGCTGGGACAGAGGAGGTGTGCAGTGAGAGATGTTGGATGGATGAGTGGATGGGAGTTTACACTGATCCAGGCGCTGGACACTGGGGAACGTTGGTGCCCAGAAGGAACAAAGGGACCCTGTTTCTTCAAGTGTGTCCTGGGAGGTCCCCTGCTTCAGAATCCCTTGGGAAAATTGCTAAAATGCAAATTCCTGGGCTCCATCCAGATGTTCTGTATCAGAATTTCTACAGAGGGACCCGGGGATATGCATTTATAATAAGCTAACCCTGGGAGGTTCTGATACACCCTTCGATTTGAGATCCATGCTCTAGGTGATCTTCCTTAATGAGATTATGTTGTGGAAAGCTTCCTGTTCACAGCCCACTCATTAACAAGCACACCTCTTTGCATGCCTCTTTTTCACAGTAGAATGTGGTTAACATTCAAGACAAGACGAGGAATAGAGGTTTGTCAGAGGTGGCTCTAATGGATTTATCCAAATCATGAAGATGAGTTACAATTAGAATCTGTAATTACCCATCAGCTGCTGGGGAAATAGTAGAGCATGACATGGGCATCCCAGGAAGGCTTTGTGGGGCTCGACAGACAAGGTGGTGAAGGGAACAGATAGAACTAAGGGGAGCAGCGGTCCCCATGGAAAGGACGTCTGATTTGCTGAGTGCCTACTGTGTGCCACTCTGGGTGTGCGATGTCTGTTCTCTCCTCTGAATGCTCATAACAGCCTTACATAGGGTAGGTTTCTAACCTAACCTTGTCTTAGGTTGGGTTTCCCCCAGAAACAGATCCTAAGTGAGGATTTGAGTGCTAGAGATTCATATGGGAGGTGAAAGTAGAGGAGTGGAGACTGAATCAAGGAAGGGAAGACCACCACTAAAGGGTGTGTTAGCAAGCCAGCTACCACGGTGGGCGCCTGGGACTTATTCCCACCAGGGAAACTGGCAGCCAGCGTAGAACATATATCTCAGAATTATCCTCCCTGCAGGGCAAGGCACCTGGGGTATTTATACACCAGCTTCTGTCAATCTCAGCTGCTGCATCCAAATAGTTAAAGCAGACCCAGGAGACAGATGCTAACTATAATTCAGTGTCCAAGAATCAAATCTGTGTTAGCAATAAAGGCTGATGGGAACATGGAAGAGAAAATAATTCATTCTGCTCAGGACGGGTAGCCTAGGAAGTGGCAAGTTGGCTCCGGAATGTGACCAGCACCATCCCTAGATGGCCACCATGTGCCCCATGAACATGTCAGCATGGCCCTAATTTTGGAGCCCTTTATACTCAGCTGAAGTTTCTTCTTTGAAACTATG
Organism: Tursiops truncatus; assembly: GCF_011762595.2. NCBI lineage: Eukaryota > Metazoa > Chordata > Mammalia > Artiodactyla > Delphinidae > Tursiops > Tursiops truncatus. Next base: position 14,979,704 of record NC_047044.1, on the reverse strand, counting down.
AACTTCAACAGCATTGCAAAAACACAGACCAAAACCATGCTTGCCAAATGTTAATTAAACATAAGCACCTCTGGGGACTTCCCTGGTGGCGCAATGGTTAAGAATCTGCCTGTCGACGCAGGGGACATGGATTTGATCCCTGGCCCGGGGAAGATCCCACGTGCCGCGGAGCAACTAAGCCCATGCGCCACAACTACTGAAGCCTGCGCTCCTAGAGCCCGTGCTCCGCAACAAGAGAAGCCACTGCAATGGGAAGCCCATGCACCGCAATGAAGACCCAACGCAGCCAAAAATAAATAAAATTTCAAAAACTTAAAAAACAAAAACACGTAAGCGCCTCTGAATTCTCTTGCCGTGTTGTTGCTCCGTGAACACGTGTTTCTCTGGAAATTTAATTGTTGCATGCTGGCCACTTCTCCTGCTGCTTACACGTGACAGTGTGTGCACATATTCCCAGGCCCTGACTGTAATCCACATTCCCCAAGAGAAGCCACTGCATCCTCACAGGGTGAGGGAAGCGATACACATGAGAACCCTTTATAAATAGCACCTTCCCCCTGTCAGCCCCCATCACTCTCTGTGGCTTCCAGCTTTTTATTTCTTTGATGTACTTAATACATTTTTAAATAATCTTCTTGATTCATTCATTGACTTGTTTGTCACCTGGCTCTCCTGCTCTGGAATAAAAAGACCACAAGGACAGAGATGTCACCTACCTCCTGCACTTGACGCAGGGTCCGGTGCACAGTAGGTCCTCAATAAATATTTGTTGAATGAGTGAACAGATACAAATATGAGGGTCATTATTGTTTTCTTCATGTTAATATAGTTTGTTTAGCCAGTGTCCTACGTGGAAGCATTTGGGGTGTTTCCAGTTTTCCCTTGTTTTAGATGGTGCACTCTGTCAACCCTCAGAATGGGAGAAAATATTTGCAAATGAATCAACGGACAAAAGATTAATCTCCAAAATATATAAACAGCCCATGCACCTCAATATCAAGAAAACAAACAACCCAATCAAAAAATTGGCAGAAGACCTAAATAGACATTTCTCCGAAGAAGACATACAGATTGCCAAGAAACACATGAAAGGATGCTCAACATCATTAATCATTAGAGAAATGCAAATCAAAACTACAGTGAGTTATCACCTCACACCGGTTAGAATAGGCATCATCAGAAAATGTACAAACAACAAATGCTGGAGAGGGTGTGGAGAAAAGGGAACCCTCTTGCACTGTTGGTGGGAATGTAAATTGATACAGCCACTATGGAGCACAGTATGTAGGTTCCTTAAAAAACAAAAATAGGCATCATCAGAAAATGTACAAACAACAAATGCTGGAGAGGGTGTGGAGAAAAGGGAACCCTCTTGCACTGTTGGTGGGAATGTAAATTGATACAGCCACTATGGAGCACAGTATGTAGGTTCCTTAAAAAACAAAAATAGAATTACCATATGACCCAGCAATCACACTACTGGGCATATACCCTGAGAAACCCATAATTCAAAAAGAGTCATGTACCACAATGTTCATTGCAGATCTATTTACAATAGCCAGGACATGGAAGCAACCTAAATGCCCATTGACAGACGAACGGATAAAGAAGAGGTGGTACATATATACAATGGAATATTACTCAGCCATAAAAAGGAATGAAATTGGGTCATTTGTAGAGACGTGGATGGACCTAGAGACTGTCATACAGAGTAGAGGAAGTCAGAAAGAGAAAAACAAATATCATATATTAACACATATATGTGGAATCTAGAAAAATGGTACAGATGAACTGGTTTGCAAGGCAAAAATAGAGACACAGATAGAGTCTACATTGTAGAGAACAAACATATGGACACCAAGGGGAGAAAGTGTGGGGGGAATGAACTGGGAGATTGGGATTGACATATATCCACTAATATGTATAAAATAGATAACTAATAAGAACCTGCTGTATTAAAAAAAATTAGAAAAAAAAAAAAAGATGGTGCCCTCTGTACAGGATACTTTGCTCTTCCTTTATTGTTTCCCCAGGATGTAATTCCTGAAGTGGAATTATGGGGCCAGAGGGCCCATAATTCTGTTCTATTGGACAGAGCAGGGCTATGCCCTCTCTGACCCTGCACAGCTCTGGGCCGTCAGGGAGATCTGTGGTGTTTGGTAATTTCTGGGGTCCTGGTCCCATTTGAGAATCTGACGAAAACTGTGGACACTTTCCTCTCAAAAATGCACGACTGTTTAGTCACACAGAATATGTATATGATTTCGGGGTAGAAAGCCATCCCTGAGCTCGTAGGGGTCCATGGATCCTTCTTGGGAAAGGCTGGGCTGTAGATAGTGCTAAGCTCCTTTGGGTAACGTCCTCTGATTGTGTGTATTAGTTTCCTGTAACTGATGTAACACCTTACCACAAACTGGGTGGCTTAAAACAGTAGAAATTTGTTCTCTCACGAAATTCTGGAGACTGAAAGTTCAAAATTGAGGTGTCAGCAGGGCAGCACTCGTTTGGGGTTCTAGGGGGAGAATCAGTTCTTTGCCCCCTCCAGCTTCCGGTGGCTGCCGGCATTCTTTCTCTTGTGGCTGCATGGCTCCCGTTTCTGCTTCCCTGGTCACATTACCTCTTTGTTCTCTGTCTGTCTCCAAGCTCCCTCTGCTTTTCTCTTATCAGGACACTTGTCATTGGTTCAGGGCCCGCCTGGATAATCCAGGAGGATTCCTCATCTCATGATCCTTAATTTAATTACATCTGCAAAGAACCTTTCCCCAAAGAAGGTCACATTCACAGGTTCTGGGAATTAGGATGTGGACATATCTGTTTGGGGCGCCACCGTTCAACCTGCTCCAGTGAATATGGGGGCTTGTTTGCCTTTTCTTACTGTTGTCCCAGGGCTACCTCCAAACAGCCTTGACCTTGATTGGAACTGTTCAGTCAGAAACCACAGACACTGGTTTGCATTTTTCCTGTTTCTTCTGGTCCCAGCTGGTCTCTCCTGAGGATATTCTCTCATGGGGAGGCCATTCAGAGGTGACACAGAGACCCTGAGCTGGGTTAGGCTCAGCTCTAAGGTGATACAGCCAGGCTCAAGGCACTGAGTTACTCCTGTATCCCTGTTTCTGCTCTGGGTCACAGTCACTGTGAGCCCTCTATGTGATGTTATTTTCTGGAAACATGAAGGGGGATTGAGTTGGGGGGCTCACATAGCACCACCCTTTTCGTGCATTGGCAAGCATGGATGAGACTGTCTGTAAGCCATTCTCCTGAGGATGGGGAGTCATCAAGTCCTACCTTTCCAGGCCACAGAAACAAGATTGCCTTTTAAAAGTTGTCTTAGATCAACTCTGCCCAACCTTGCGATGGATTCCTTTCGTGGGGGTGTGGCGTTTAACTCAAATGCAGCTGTGTGAATGAATCAATTCTCAGAAGAAGCCTGCACTTCTCCTGCTTCGCTGCTCTGTCAGAAACTTGAGTCCTGCAGCCTTGAGAGACGTTGGAATATTCTTTACATGCTTAATGCTTTGTCCTCAGGAAATGCAAATATCCGTGCTTTCTGGAAACACATCTTCCAGCAGATAAAAGGCATCAGCCCTCTGAGAACGTCTCCCTCTCTTTCTCCCTCTCTCTTTTTTTTAAACCAGTAAACTGCTAGGATTGTCCCTACTCCCCCATGAATTCTTGGAGCCATTCCACTTAGTGACCCCCAAGTTCTCACCAAAGATGGAACAAAATGACACATTAGCACCAGATCCTTTGTAGTGATTATCTTGGTGGAAAAACAACTTCTAGCCTCAGAAGGCTACATACAGCTGCTTGCCGCTCAGAAAGCAGCTGCCCCAGGTGAAATGACTTTGAATGCCGAGCAACGGCACCACCTTTCCAAAAAGTCTGATTTAATATCTGTTTAGCTGAAGAAAGCACCCGTTTGTGCCAATATTAGGCAATGAGCAAATGGAAATGCGTTTTGCAAACGTAAGGCATCCCCCGTTTTATTTTATTCTTGTGGTGGTTAACAGCCATGGAAGTGTGGCTAATATTTGTCTCTGGAAGAACAAACTATTTGTTTGGGGCTTGAACATAAAGACCGTCACCCACGCACGTGAAGTGCTAATAATTGCGCATCTTTAATGGTGCTGTAATTTGTAGATAACAGCACTTCAAATGTCTATGTTTTTAATTCTTCCAGGATTTAACCTTAGCTAGACATGCCTGGCTTAATAATAAGGTTGACTGTCTCGTTTTGACACTAGCTGGGTCTGAACCTTGGCTGGGGAAACGTTCGGAATGAATAAGGAAGGATTCAGATCACTTAGCCTCTCACTTCTCACCTTAGGCCTCTTACTCCCGGGGAGGGATCTGCAGGTCAGAAATCTCACCTCCACCTGTCTGTTCGCTTGCTGGCTGGGATGCTCAGGCCACATATTCCCCTCTGCTGAGCCCTTGTGGATGCCCGGAGCCCATTGGTGGGGTGGGCTCCAGTGCACCTTGGGTACCCCACAGGCAGGGCTGAGACTACCCAATAGCCCCACCTCTCCTCCTCCACTGCCCCATCTCTGGCCCCCCATCTCTCCTGGACCAGCACAGAGGCCTCCTCCCTGCTTCCCCTCCCACTCTTGCCCCTGCCATTCATCTGCACACAGCAACCAGAGCGGGCTTTTAAAAATGTCCTCCTGCTGGTCTTATTCCCCTGTTGCTTTGCTCATCCGTGGCTTCCTGTCGTGCCTGGAATAAAATCTAAATGCCTTCGTATGATTTATTTGACAGCCTGATACTCAGCTGGTGTTCGTTGTTAAGGTGATACTGGTTGTTAGAAGTCTTATCTGGCTCATTACCTAGGGACCACTCCACCCTCCCACAGCTCTGCATAATCCATCAGTGAAGGGTTAACACCTGGTGCCTTGGGGCCTCCAGGCGCTGCTTCAGCACTGTGGTCAGCATCCCTTCTGATGCTGTGGAGACCTGATAAATATTCCGCCCATCACGCAGCTTTTAAGGCTCTGCACCAGCTCCCCGCTCCAGGTTCATACCTTTGCCTTCTCCATCCGGCCACACGGACCTCTTTCAGCTCTCCAAACACCCCAAGCTCATGCCTGCTTTCCTGAGCATTTGCCCCTGCTGTTCCCTCTGCCTGGAAGGTTCTCATCTTCAAGACCTTCTTATCATTCCAGCCTCCGTTTGGCTGTTGTTGCCTCTTCAAAGAGGCCTTCCTTTACCATGCGTCCTCCTTAGGGTTCCTCTCTCACGCTCTGTCTCTGTGCCACCCTTATTTCATTTATAGAAGTTAGCCCAGCCTTGGTTATTTTGTGTGTTCACTCCTATAAACTCTTCCCCATGAGAATGTATGTTCTACTGGGCCAGGAACCTTGTCTGTGATGACCACCCTTGAACTCCCCAACTACCTAACACAGTGCCAGATCCCACAAGTCACAGGGCGAGTCTCTCAAATGGAAGAAGTAAAGAAGGGAGACAGGGAAAGGAAGGAGGGGGAGAAAGAGACAGTGGAAGTGAGTGGAAGGGGTGGGACCCCACCAGACGGAAGACAAGAAGGTGACAGCTGCACTGAGTGAACGCTTGCACCACGCTGGACCCTGAGTCAAAGGCGTGACGGACACACCCCTTAGATTCTCACAATGACCTTTGCAAGTTTTTAGTATTTCTCCCATTTTATGGATGAGGAGAATGAGGCTCCAAATTGGAAGTGGCTTTTGCCCAAAGCCACAGCTAGGCAGTGCCGAGGTTAGGGGTCAGTCCAAAGCCGGCCTGCTGCTTTCCCCCTGAGCTGGGCACTGGAGGAAGAGACAGAGCCAGGCTCAGCCACGGCGGGCCAGTGGTTCTCAAACATTAAGTTAAGCTTCTTAAGTGCTTAAGAATTACCTGTAGTGTTTACTTAAAATGCAGACTTCCGATTTCACCCCAGAAGTTCTGATTTCAGTAGGTCTGGGATGGCGGCCCTAGAATCACTTTTTTTTTTTTTTTTTTTGACAGCCTTGGTGTACAGCCTTTTCTTTTCTTACTCTTTTTTTTTTTTTTTTTTTTTTTTTTGCGGTACACGGGCCTCTCACTGTTCTGGCCTCTCCCGATGCGGAGCACAGCCTCCGGACGCGCAGGCTCAGCGGCCATGGCTCACGGGCCCAGCCGCTCTGCGGCATGTGGGATCTTCCAGGACCGGGGCACAAACCCATGTCCCCTGCATCGGTAGGCAGACTCTCAACCACTGCGCCACCAGGGAAGCCCTCTTTTCTTACTCTTGAGGACAGCGAGGGCTCATCCTACCTTTGCATTTCCAGGGTCCAGCGTGGGGTATGTAGCTGGTGTTCAGTAAGCATTAGCTCAATGAATAGATGAGTGAATGAATGAATAAGTAAGTAGTTTCATTTTGGATCCTTTTTTCCCCCCAGTTAAGTCAGAAATTTTGAAAATAATTCGGGTCCTGTTGAAATTTAATAGGGTGTTAGCTCTAATCACTTTCCCCCTCTCTAGGCTGTAACCTAATTTATGTTTGAAAAGTAGAGAAAACTGTAGATTTCATTTCCTTTTTTGCCCATTGGAAGCCAAACACCTTTTGGTTGCTGTTTAATTGTGTCCTGCTAACAGCGGAGGATTGATTTTGAAGGCTTTTTTGATATTATTTATTTGGCCAAATAGCCTAACATCTGCTAGCTTTTCTTCAAGAGTTTCCAAAATTTTAAGAAATAGAGTAGCAAATAAAGAGGTCTATGGGGGGGGGGGGTTCCTTTCTCCCATTTTTCCTTCCTTTCTCTTCCTCCCAGCCAGTCATAGTTCCAGGATAGGGGATAAGGGACTCATGAAAAGCTTAAAGCATGTAAATCCTGGGAGATAGCTGTGCTTTGTGGACGCCCAGGAGGACTCTTAGGCAAAGAGCATGGAGGAGGCGCGGGACACTTGGCCTGCTCACCATCCTGGATCTTCTCTCCTTGACTTGGTGTACATGATCCCCAGGGCAGCCACACTGCTATTAAAAATCTGCAGAAGGGCTTCCCTGGTGGTTGGGAGTCCGCCTGACGATGCAGGGGATGCAGGTTCGTGAGCCGGTCCGGGAAGATCCCACATGCCGCGGAGCGGCTGGGCCTGTGAGCCATGGCCGCTGGGCCTGTGCGTCCGGAGCCTGTGCTCCGCAACGGGAGAGGCCAGAACAGTGAAAGGCCCGCATACCGCAAAAAAAAAAAAAAAAAAAAAAAAAAAAAATCTGCAAAGGATTGGGATGCATTTGGTCAGAAGGAGTTGGAGAAAATGACATGGCATGGCTTGTCTTCTTAGGTTTCTCAAGAGCAAAGGAGAAACTTGGGAGGACCAGGCAGTGGGCAGGGTGGAGGGACTGGGATGCCCCACACTGCCCATCGGGGAAGCCAGAAACTAGAGGAGCCGCCTTGGGAAGCATGTGACCAGGAGGATAGGCACTCGCTTATTCACTCGTTCATTCATTCATTCATTCCACAGCTGTTTATTCCATTCCATTATGCTTTGTTTGTTGCTGTAGCCTCAGTGCCTAGAAAAGGATACAGCCATGAACATAACGAAGTCCCTGCCCTCACTGAGCTTATATTCTAGTGGGGGAGACAGAATATATGTAAGTAAATAAGCTTTTAAAAAAATAAATAAATAAATAAATTGCAGACTGTTGGATGGCGATAAGTTCTATGTAGAGAAAGCAAGAAGTCGGGGAGGCAGAGAGTTTCTGGGGCAGAGGAAGTGGACATTTTAATAGGGCACTCCAGAAAAGTCTCCTTGGGAAGGTGACATTTGAGCAAAGACCTTGTAGGAGGTTAGGTTCCTGGAAAGCCAACTCTGAGACTCATGGAGAATGGTCACAAATTTCGTGATTTTAAATAACATAAATGTATTACTTTACAGTTCTGGACATCAGAAGCCCTAAAGTGAAGGTATCGGTAGAGCTTTGTAACTTCTGGAGGCCTTAGGGAGAACCTACTTCCTCACCTTTTCCAGTCTCTAGAGAGCACCTGCATTCCTTGATTTGCGGCCCCTAACTCCATCTTTAAGATCAGTAGCATAGCATCTTCAAAATCTCTCTCTCTGACCTCTGCTTCTGTCATCCCCTCTCCTCCTCTGTCTCTGACCCTGCTGCCTCCCTCTTATAAGGACCCTTGTAATCACATTGGATCCACCCAGGTAATCCAGGATAATCTCCCCATCTCAAGGTCCTTCATGTAATCATATCTGCAAAGTCCCTTTTGCCCTGTAAGGGGACATATTCACAGGTCCTGGCCCCATCTTCAGGGGCTATAATTCTGCCTACCACAGATGGGAGGGCATTTCAGACAGGAGAAACTGCTTAAACAATGGCATAATAAACATAGTGCCAAGAGCTATGTGAATGCATGGGAAGAAAAATTAGAGCATTTCAGGGCCTCCTCTTAGGTGAGAAGCGGTTTTTGGCTCTGAGTTCTGTGATAGGAGGGGCTGGGGGGTTAGTCTAGGTAGAACCGTGAGCCAGGGGATGTGTTCTGAAGCTACCATATTGTGTGCCAAGCACGCTGTCTTTACTTAAATGGTGTGTCTATTTGTGGTGGCTTGTGGGGGGAGGGATGGTTCAGAGATTAAGAAGGGCCTAATGCCATGCAGACTGGGAGGGAGAGTGGGTACATCTATGTCAGGTTTTATAAGCTACAGAGACTGGAAATCCACTGTATGCTAGAGCATGGACACAATAAGTGAGACACCAAGGAAGCCAGGATCGTTTCCTCCCGTGTCCCCCACCATATGGGCAGGGAGGCAAACCCCAGGAGACCATGAGGAGATCAGAGCAGCTCCTGGGTCCCTCCTGGGGTCGGCAGAGCTGCAGCGCAGGCTCCAGCTGCCTCTGTGTCTGTCCCCAGAGTGACCACTGATGCCAACAAAGTACTTAATCCCAGAGAAGATAATTGCCTCTGTCAAATGGAGTATCTAGTAGACATGGGGTCACAGGAAGAGGCTGCACCCAAATTCTGAAGATTTGTACAGATTCCAGCTGTCTTGCAGGCAGACGAAGCAGACCTGGGCGTTACTTAACCTCTCAGAGTCTCAATTTCCTCATCTAGAAAGTATGGATAATAACTTCTACTCCACTGGGCTGTTGGGAAGATTTGATAATGTAATGCTTTGGAAAGTGCCTTCCAAATAAAAGCTTTATAATTTTTTTAAGTGTAGAGTTTTGGGAAGTGGATTCTAACTTGGAAGGTGTTCAACCTCTTAGGATCCCATAGCCCCTCTCAGTTAACCAGAACACTCTGTTTTCCAGAGCAGTCTGTTCCAGGACATTATGGGGGGACAGAATATATGGTCCCAGGCATCTGTCCCCTGGCTGAGAAGAGGAGGTGGAGACCCTTAAGGCTGACTTTTTCTCCCACTCCCTGAGCCCTGCCTGGTTCTTCATATTGGAGGTTACCTGAGAATCCAGGTCCTCCACACCCGCACCCCAAGCCAGTGGTTGGGGGGTCCAGGAAGTGAGACAGTGAAATGTACCCTCTCCTGCACCCCGGGATGCTTCCAGCAGCTTTGCCATATTTGAAATTCAAATAGCTGCAGCACTTCCTGCATTGTATTAACTTTCACGATTACCAGGGAGAAAGTCTCCCGACCGAACTCACAGGTCGACCATGTAATGGTTTTGTCTCCATGAATTATGGAGCCCGCCCCAGGTCCCCTCTGCTGAGAGAAGGGGAGATCAGGGCAGCCAGGCACAGCCTCTTCGTTAAGGCGTCCTGCAAGCTAAAAACGAGATTTGGAACTTGCTTATTCAAGCCCAGAGAGAACTTGAACCTCGACCTCTGACCCACGGCCAGGTGGGCCCAGGGTTCTTGGCCAGGGCAGGTCTCAGGGGCCCCATGCTCAGCCCAGGCTCGGGATATCGTCCTCTCCTCCCAAATATTTGTGAAGGAATTGATGGGCCAAGCATGGGCTAAGGGCCTCTCCGTAACTGTCTTCAGTGCACTTCAGAGCAACCCTGTGAAAGCAAGTTCTGTAATCCCCATTTCAGAGATTGGAAGAATGAGGCCCAGATGGAAATGGAATCATACTGACCTGAGTTAGAAATCCGTCTCCCCAACCAGGCTCCGTAGGCGAGTGACTTGCACTGATCCTGGCCCTCTCAGCTTCGGCTTATTCACCTGCAAAAATGGGGATCATTTACTGACTTGAGCGGTTGCTGTGAGAAATAAATGAATGAAGGTGTGTAATTACGGTGGGAACTCCACGAGCGGCAGCTGTGTGATTGACCGGCCTGAATCTCGTGGTTCTGTGGAGCCCCCATCTTTGACCGCTAGTTCCATGCTCTGCCCCCAGGAGGCGTCATTCAGAGCCTTCGTTCTAACACCCACTGCTGTCTCCGTAAAAGGCACCCAGAAAGGAAGGAGGGCAGTTTCCAAAGAAATTAGAAGAGATGGGAACAAAATAATTTAAACTTAAAGCAAAACTCCAAACGGAACCCAAAGCAAGGCCTTCAAAGCACCCAGCATCTGCTGTGTCTGCAAGGAGCACCTGGGCTGGGGAAGGGCCTACAGTTTGTTTATCGTAGGGCCTTAGGACCTCACAGGATAGGAGCTCAGTGGTGGGTTCTCGAATGAATGAATGAATGAACCCAAGCAGTATCTGGAGGAGCATGAGAAAGCCCAGTTCTGAGAAGTAAGAGGCATTAAGAAGGAGGCCTTGGCCAGGTGACCCTGGGCCACCCTTGTGCTGCCACCTGCCAGTCATGTGACCTCGGGTGAGGCAGTCATGTGCCTGGGCCCTTAGGTTTCCTGCTTGTAAAATTGCAGCTGGGGGCAGTCTAGACTCCAGCACTTTTGGACCCACTGTCTGCATCCAGGAAGCCCGGACAGCACCATAGGGAGAGCCTCTGCCATGGGATTTCTTTTTGTCCTGTGGTGGGTCTGTTTCCCAGAGCAGGGACAGGCCACACTGCTCTGAACAAGCAGAACTCTTAAATCTGAACTGCTCATGTCAGCATCTTATCTCCAGATGGCATGTGGGACCAGTAACAAATGGACATCCCAAAATGTAGAAATGTAAGGCTGCAGGGAACCTCTCCCCCGCTTCTCATTTCTCTGCCTATATCTTCCTTCCCAGCCCAGGAGACGCTGAGCTAAGGGAGTGAGGGGCCCCACCTTCCACTTCGTTGGGATCCCTCCAAGTAGCCCACTGCGTTGGCCATGGAGCATAGTAACATCCACAGTCCTGTGCAGTCTGCATACGTAAGCCACATCCCCTCATTTTCAGACCTCTGTTTTCGCATCTGAAGATAAGGGTAATAAGATTTCTTCATTTCTGAAGGAAAGACATGAGGTTTAACTGAACTGATGTTTAGCACAGTGCCTGGTATGCAGTAGGTGCTCAATAAATGTCAACGCTCTTCTTCTCTTAATAGTAAATCTTCACTGTCCAAATGATTAATGTGTGGTTGCTGGAATTCTGACTCATGAACAGCCCACGGGGACAGGTAGGAAGCGATCTGAGGGATTTCTTGGGGGTCACTTGTCTCTGGTCTACCTTATTCTTACTGATTCTCTCTCTCTCTCTCTTTCTCCTTCCTCCCTCCCTCCCTTCCTTCCTTCCTTTCCATTTTCTTCTCTTCCCATAATAGGGGGGAAGAAAATTCTAATTCCCCCTCTGGATTAAGATATGTTTTCTAAACAGTAGGGGGTCATGTGAAATATTTCTACAGTTTCTCACGTCAAGGAATTCAATATTGGAAATGGGGCCCTTTCACAGAGCAGATGGAGCCCATATAGCAGCCCCCGAGATATTATGCCACGTCATGTACAGCATGCTTTGCTTTGATAGGTTTGAAAGAAGTGACATTAAAGAAAGAAAACTATGGCACCAGAGAGGATGGATTTTCTTCCTCGTGCTCACGACGTAATCCGAGACAAGATTGGTGAGCTTTGATAGCTATTTTCGCTTTCTTCCTTGCAATGTGCAAGGTGGAAACCTCTTTTTCAGCTGGGGGCTGAGACTCCGAAGGTGAGCCTGGTTAGAACATGTTGAAGGCAGGGCTGTCTGTGATGCCTGCCATCCTCCCGCCGCCTCCCGTGGTCCTGAATACTCCTCAGGATTGCATGAAATGGATGCGTGTGCTCCCTGGAGCTCGTAAATAACTGTCTTCTCCTGCCCCCTTCTAATTCATCCTCCACACAACCGCCACAGCACACTATTAGACACAGATCCTGTCTTGCTTTAAATTCTCCGTAGGTTTCCCACTGCCCTCAAAGTCCGGGCCCCTTAGCGTGGCTGACAAGGCCTTTGGGATCTGACCCCTGCCGGCTTCCCCAGCCCCATCCCTTGCTGCTGTCCCTCTACCCACCCAGTGCTCCTTCCAGATAGCCGGACACATGTGCTCTTTCCTGCCTCCCTGCTTTCTACTTATTCATTCATTCATTCACTCAGCAAATAAGTATTGAGCAACAAACATGTGCCAGGCACTGTATTTGCTACCAGCGTTAAGAATGACACACACAGAGAGATCAAAAGGTCTCTGCCCTCATGGAGCTTACAGTCTCCAGGGGTGGACCATGGAGGGGAGATTCTTAAATCTTTAGAAAGATGTATCAATAAAATAATCACCAACGGTGATAAGTGATAGATAAAAAAAAAAACCAAGATGAGATATGGGATAATGGGGTGGGGCTGAAACACCCTTAGACAGAGTGGTCAGGGAAGGCTTCTCTGAGGCTATGACATTTCTGTTCAGAAAGGACCAGCTCATATGGAACAGCAAGGGGAACATGACCCAGGTCTAAGGAACAGCATGGGCAAAGACCTTGAGATGCAGAACAGTTTGATGTACTCAGAGAATTGAAAGGAGGCCAGGTTGTCTGTATAGTCATGAGCAAGGGGGGTTGGAAGACCAGATCCTGAGGCTCTGAGGCCAAGTTTAGGAGCTGAGATTTTTTGCCACAGGCAAGAGAAGGTGATCAGAGGGCTTTAAACAAGGGAGTGATATCTTATTTTCATTTTAATTCCTCTGGTAAGAAAGAATGATTGGGCTGGGGCAAGAATGGAAGTGGGACCCCCCCCAGATAAGAGGGGATGTGGCCTGGAGGAGGGGTACTAGTGGGGATAGAGAGAATGGAGATTGGAGCTAAATTTGGAGGGTAAAACCCACAGGACTTGCTACTGTTCTGCAAGGGGGGCAGGGGGGTAGGATCCAGATGACTTTTGGCTTTCCAACTGGAGAGATTGGGAGGATGGTGGTACCACTTACTGAGTGGGAGAGGTACAGGGGCAGAAGAAGGGAGCAGGTTTAAGGGAAATCAAGAGTGCACTTGGGGTGTGCAAACTTCTTGAAACACCAAGTTCTTGTGTTATTCATTATACATACCCCAGCTCTTAGCCCTGTACCCAGCACACAGTAGGTGCTCATAAGTGCTTGCTGAATGAATAGGCACCCAAGTCTACCTAACCAGTAAGGCTACGGCTTTGGTCCCTGCTGATGCAGATCTGTCTGGGGGTACCCAGAGGATCCACACTTGCATAGGCCCGAGGAGGACAGTCTGCATGGTTCCCAGGGCCCACTGCCACATGAGAATGCAGGCCCCTTGTTCGAAATTGTTAAGAAATTCAAGATGGTGACAGGAGAGCATGAAACCAAACAGGAGGTGCTGTGTGACTGCACAGGCCTTGCTCCTAGGTAGGAAGCCGCGAACACTTGAGGACAAATGTGGGTTCATCCAGTGTTTCTGAGATAAAGCTGATGCAGAACTTTTTGAGAGCCAGCAGAAGGAGCCCAGATGTTCAAGGAGCCCAGTGGGGACTGACTGTGTGCAGCCTGCAAGTCCTGGGAAGCAGTTCAGCCATGCCTGTCTGCATTTTCACTCCTTTCCTTTAGTCTCTTTTTCCCTGTAAAATTTGTATCTCTGTTAAATTAGGTTGCTTTGAATTATAATTGTTCACTATTATAAATAATAATAACAAATGGCTTCTAATTATTCAGCTCTTGGTATGTGTCACCTTATCTGCAGGTCATTTAGCAAGTGAGGGGAAAAAAAGAAAACAAAAATTAGTGAGGGGTTTGAACCCCTGTCTCTGATTCTAGAGCTGGGGCACGGTGGGAGATGATCTGTACCACCTCTTAACTCTGTGGTTTGAGGCAAGTCTCCTAATTTCTGAAAAATCTTACCACCTAAGTTGTTGAGATGATTACATGACTCCATTTAAAGTGCCGAGCTCTGGTATTGACACAGAGAAGGTCATTTGGTACTTGTTTTTCCTCCCTATTCCTTCACTGTTGAGGTATGGGATGCTCAGATCCCCTGCTCATTGGAGAATGGCAATAGGTGGGAGAGAGAGACTTTTATGCCTCTGTGCCTTTGCCCGTGCTGGTCTTTCTGCCTGGAATGCCCCTTCTCCTTGGGAGGGATCCTTCAAGGCCCAGTTATGATGGGATTATTTTTTTGGTGGTGTTTCCCCGACTTGATAGCAGACTCCTGAAGGTGTGAGCAACATCTTATTCAATACTGTTTCCTCTGTGTCTACTACAGCTCTCAGTAGGTAGTTGGTCCTGTATCAGCTAGGTATTGCTGTGTAACAAACTATTCCCAAACTCCAAATGACTTAAACGAAAGCATTTATTGATACTCACAAGTCTGGGGACAGCTGGATGGTTCTTCTGGTCTCACACATCCTCAGAGTCAGCTGTCATTTGGTGCACCAGCTCTGCTTTCTGGACTGGGCTGTCTCGCAGGTTTGGGAGCTGGCTGGCTGCAGGCAGGTCTAGGATGGCTCCGATGGCACATCTGATGGCCCAGAGCCTCACCTGAGCCCTCGTCACAGTCACTCCTCCTGCAGCAGGCTAACCTAGGTTCGTTTATTTGGCTACACTGGGGCTCCAAGAGAGGGAGTGGAATTGAACAATATTTCTTTAGATCCAGACTCAGAACTGGAGCACCGTCACATCTACTGCATTCTCTAATGAAGTCACAAGGTCTGGCTCAGAATCAGTAAGGAAGGGCACTCCCAGAGAGTATGGATCAGAGATATGAAAAATTAGAGACATAATGCACAATAAATGCTTATTAAGTAAATGGGTATGCCCTTACTTATGGGGACCATTTTAAGCCTTTTCCATTGCTATAGGCTGAATGCTTGTGTCCCCCCTAAAATTTATGGCTTATGTTGAAGCCTAAACTCCCAATGTGATGATGTTTGGAGGTGGGGCCTTTGGAAGGTGCTTAGGTCATGAGGGTGGGGCCCTTGTGAATGGGATTAGTGCTCTTATAAAAGAGACCCAGGAAAGCTCCCCTACACCTTCCGCCGTGTGAGGTTATGGCAGAAAGATGGCCCTTTATGAACCAGGAAGCAGGTCCTCGCCAGACACTGAATCTGCCAGTGCCTTGTCTTCCAGCTGCCAGAATTGTGAGATTTAAATTTCTGTTTCTATGCCACCCAGTCTATGGTATTTTGTCTTATGGCCCAAATGGACTAAGACATCCATATTAACACATCTGATCATGACAACAACCCCCTGAAGTAGTTACCAAATGTTATCCCCTCTTTATAAGTGAAGAAACTGAAACATGGGGGGGTTATGTAACTGGCCCAACGTCACACAGCTAGGAGGCGGTAGAACCTGGATTTGAACTTGGGCAGTTAGTTGGCTCCAGGGACCGTGTATGCGGCCACTAAGGTAGTCTTACTGCCTCTGCATAATCCTGGGTAGCCCTTAGTATTGTTCACAACCACTTACGTTAGCCTGGAATCATTGTTTGACAAGCTTGTTTTTGGTGGCGGTTGTTTTTAATCCGAGGGTGTGGAACTTTGAGATATGGCACTCACGGCTCATTTAAATACAAACTGCTTCAAAGGCTGTCCCAAATTTTACTGCCTGGCAGCAGAGCTGGCTTGCCAAAAGACTCCGAAGTTTTATTATCTGTCACCGTGGCAATTTCAAAGACATTGGTCATGCCGAAAGATTTCCTGACACTTCTTATTCATAATGGCGCTGGCAGGTCCCAGGCAGGCTGATCTATAGCTTTTAATCAACTAATGGATAGGATCTCCAGGTACAGACTCATAGCATTCAATCTTGTTAGAGCAGAAAGAATTCTGCAAGCTTAGAGCCATCCCAGCTCCCAGCCCAGAGCTAGAGTCTTTCGGGGCAGACAGTGGTAACATGGCCCTCCTTAGCCCGATAAAAGGCAGCAGTGTCACCTGCAGCCCTGGAAGCACGGCCTCAGCTGCCTGCTGTATGCCAAGCCTCATGCCCTGTCCCTCCTTCTGTACCTTCTGCTTAGCCATGTGGACCAAGAGAACCCGTGGCTCAAGTGTTCACCCCATGAGAGGCAATCAGGACGTGACAGTTACAACAAGGTCTTTGGCAACAGAAAAAAATGATGTTGGGGTCCTGCCACGTCCGTTAGTGGCTATATGACCTTGGGCAGCTTGCTTGACCTTGCCGAGCCTCAGGTTCTTCATCTGTGAAATGGGAATAATAGTGCTGTGAAGACTGAAATGGGTGATACATTTAACTTTGCAAAAGGTTCTCTGCTGCTGTCTTCATTCGCTTCTTCCTCCTCATCACTGCTGAGGCCATCTGTTCCTCCCAGGCTGGATAAGAAGGGAAGTAATATGTACTGAGTCCCTGCTGTGTGCCAGGCAGTGTTGTGAGTGTTTCATGCAGGCTCTTTTATTTCACTGTCACAGTTCCCTGTGGGATATAGGGGTTTTATTGTGGTTTGACAGGCAAAGAGAGTGGGATCAGAGAAGTTAAGTGACTTTTGTCAGGTCACTCAGCAAGCAGGAGCAGAGCTGGGACTGGAGCCCAGTCCATGCTAAGACCAAGGTCCACACCCTCTGGGCAGTTGGCAGTAGGATTGGACCCAGATCAGCAACCTCAACAGTACTTGTTTAATGAGACAGGACAGAATCTGGTGGGATGGGTCTCCTCCTGAAAGTCTTCAAGGTGGAAACTCAGCATGGTTGGGTCAATGGAGACCACCAAGGACCCGAGAGTGTCACAGCTAGAAGGGGCTCTACTGCCTCACACTGCTGATGGGGACACTGAGACCCAGAATTGTCAAGGGACTTGTCCCAGAGACATGCAGCCAGCTGGGGGCAGGGCCAGGACTTAAACCGAGATGTCCCAGGAAGCTTCTGTAGCCAGGAGGGCTCTGTAGGGCAAGGGAGAGCCCACGGACAACCTACTCCATCTGGACACACCCTCTCCAACTCCCCTCACCACCCAGTTATCTGCTGTCTTCCAAGGTTGAGGCCATGGAATACAGAACCATCCTCTGTCAGGGGTCCTGGGATGATGCACTTCTGTTCATTCATCTGCCACTTCCTCCACGCCCACTCTGTGCTAGGCACTGGGATAGATGATGGCAGCTTGGTGGGTGCCTGGAAGCTCTAAGGTCCCTGAGGATGGGGGGCATGTCTCCCTTTCCTCATCCTCTCCTGCAAAACTTTGCAATGTTCTACCCCAAATGGTAATAAAAATCCAGTAGTAATAAAAATAGCTGATATATATGTTGGAGGTTGGCAGTGTACCAGGCACTTCAGATTCATCTCGTTGATCCTCCTCACAACCCTGTGAGGTAGCAATGTTATTATCCCCTTTTTACAGATGAGCAAACTGAGGCCCAGAAACAGTAAGTGATTTGCTCAGGTCCCATGCCAGGCAGTAAGGAGTTAGATTCAATTTCTAGAGAATCTGAATCCAGGACCTCTTGTTGCTGCCCTGAATCCTGTCGTAAATGCTTTCATCCGTGTGTTGATTTATTTAACAAGTATTTATTGAGTGCCAGGGAATATGACAGACACTAGAGATTCAACGGTGAATAAAATGGACAAAAATCCCTGCTCTCATGGACCTGCCAATCTGGAGGGATAGACCATAAACAAAATTTAAAACTAAAATACATAGGATGTTAAGAGAAAAATGCAGGGAGGGAGCTAGGGAGTGCTGGGGGTGCAATTTTAAGAAGGCTGATCAGAGATGGCTTCCAAGAAGAGGTGATTTTCAGCAGAGCCTTGAATCAAGTGAGGAAGTGCCCATATGCCTGTCTAGGGGAAAAGTATTCCAGGCCGAGGGAACAGCAGATGCAGCAAACCACAAGGCAGGTGGGGGCAAAGAGGCCAGTTATCAAACTCTAGCCTATAGCCATTCATTAAACCACAGGATTATGCCTGCTCTGCCTTCAGGGGGAAACCTGGGCTTGCTGGATGGCACGTGTGGCCTTTTGTGGTCCAGCCTGTGTGATGCAGTGTTGAAGGGATGCGGCCAGACCCCAGAGCACCCCCCTGCAGGCTGGCTGGCTGAGCAAGATCCTCCCACCCTCCAGGCACACATCAGCCCCTCACTTTCATCTCTCAGTAGATTTTTAAGCTGCACTGGGGGAATCAAAAGAGTTAGCATAATGAACCTGCAGCAGGATTTTGAGGAGAGCTAATCTGAGAGATCGATGGGAAAGGGGACCCGGCAACGTCTGACTTCTCTTGATTTTCTTCTTTCTTTTTTTAAAGTTTTCAGAAACTGTTTATTCATAAATTCTTTTTTTTTAAACATCTTTATTGGAGTATAATTGCTTTACAATGTTGTGTTAGTTTCTGCTGTATAACAAAGTGAATCAGCTATATGTATACGCATATCCCCATATCTCCTCCCTCTTGCGTCTCCCTCACACCCTCCCTAACCCACCCCTCTAGGTGGTCACAAAACACAGAGCTGATCTCCCTGTGCTATGCGGCTATCTGTTTTACATTTGGTAGTGTATATATGTCCATGCCACTCTCTCACTTTGTCCAAGCTTACCTTTCCCCCTCCCTGCTTCCTCAAGTCCATTCTCTAAGTCTCCGTCTTTATTCCTGTCCTGCCCCTAGGTTCTTCAGAATCATTTTTTCTCTTAGATTCCATATATATGTGTTAGCATATGGTATTTGTTTTTCTCTTTCTGACTTATTTCACTCTGTATGACAGACTCTAGGTCCATCCACCTCACTACAAATAACTCAATTTCATCTCTTTTCATGGCTGAGTAATATTCCATTGTGTATAGGTGCCACATCAAGGGAAGACAGCCTGGCTCCCTTCACCCTGCCAGTGCTCTGCCATTGTGTCTGGAAAGTGACTAGTGTCTCAAGAGGCAATTTCTCCCCAGACCCCCAACAGGTTTCCAAGCCATCTGTTTTCTGTTACCAACTCACCAGCCCTGTTCTTTCCTTGGTAAGAAAATGGGGAAAGAGAAAGAGCCTTGCACTGGGGGGAGAAGGCCTGGGTTCTAGGCCCAGTTCTCCACATAGCAGCTGTGTGACCTTAGGCAAGTGGCCCAACCTCTCTGAGCTGTTTCCTCATTGGATGATGAGAAAGTCCACTCTCCCTCTGTGGTCATTATGAGGTTACACTGGTGTACTAGCTGGGGGAAATTGTTTGAAAACTCCAAGTTCTCCCTCAGTGGGGCCACAGCATTGCTTCTGTTGCTAACTTGACATCTCCTTTTGCCATCTTACACTGGGGGGCTGGAGACTGTGCAAGGCACTCAGAGAGGGTCCCAGTGTGGGCAAGGTACTAAATAATTTGTTTAAATTCTTGCCCCCTCTACTGGGTTGAATAGTATCCCCCCCAAATGAATGTCTACCCGGAACCTCAGAATGTGACCTTGTTTGGAAATTGGGCCATTGCAGATGTCATGAGTTAAGATGAGGTCATACTGGACTAGGGTGGGCCTCTAATCCAATATGATTGGTGTCCTTATAAGAAGAGTGGACACACAGAGGACAGACACAGATGGGAGAAGGCCATGTGAAGACGGAGGCAGAGATGGGAAAAATGCAGCTACCAGCCAAGGAATGAAGGCAAAGGCTGCTGGGAACCCCCAGAAGCTGGGAGGGGCCTGGGACAGATTCTCCCTCAGAGCCTCGGAAAGGGAGCACCCTGCTGACACCTTGATTTCAGACTTCTGGCCTCCAGACTAGGAAAGAATGGATTTCTGTTATTGAAGCCTCCCAGTTGGTGGCAATTCGTGACGGTAGCCCTGGGGAACAGACAGCCCAGCTCTCCTTGTTTTTCAAATCCTTGATTCTGTGGCTTCTGAATAATCAACTTTCTACTTGAGGCTTCTCTGGCGGATTTGCACAGCAAAAGAAAGACAGTTTTTCAAGTGGGAAAGTTGGGGAGAAGAAGGACATGGATTAGCCTGGAAGTAAGAAACCCAAACTTCAGAGATTCACAGCAGCCCCACAGCTTCCAGAGAAAGAAAATAAATCAGGCTTGGAGCTGGGAATCTTGAGTGTGGCGCCCCTGGCATAATCAAGTGATCCCCCCTGGTGAGATTCCAAAGTCAGCTAGACTTAAAAGTGTGCTAATGCATAAATAAGGAGAGCCAACAGGAACCAAGGTTTCTCCGGAGAGTTCCATTGATTTTGCATTGTGGATGGGGACAGAGCAGACGGCGTTCCAGGAGAAGATGTCTGCATGGGGAGAAGAGACTGAGCCCTTCCTGATTGATTGTTTCCCTTTGGGCCCCCGGGGAGAATCCTGAGATTGAAATCTGCCTCAGTTTAGAAATCTCTTCAGTAGAGGACAGAGTGGGGCTTTGCAGCCCTGGGAATCTTTCTGCACTGACTTTTTATTTGCAGAAAATTTAAAGTCTATTTTTATTAATGCCTTTAAAAAGAGGTGAGATTTTAATATTGATTTAATATTCAATGAATAAAACTAGATAGCGTAGATCTTTCAGCCTTCCTGTGATTTCTCTTATCTTTGGAACAGTTTTGTTTTGTTTTGAGTGTTGAGAAATCCTCTAAGCAAACGTTTGGGGAGAAGCAAAAGCTTCCCTGGGAATCAATGAGTGGGGACTTGAAAGTCAGTCAACAAGTAGATTTGTGGAGCCCTTCACTGTGCTGCATTTCATGTCAAGTTGGAATGATGAGAATGGTGATAATGGGAGTGATGATGATGATGATGACAGTGATAAGGTTGATGGGATGATGATGAAGATGGCGATAATAGTGATGATGATGATGGTGGTGATAATGGTGATTGGGATGACGAGGATGGTGATGGTGATGATGATGGTCATGGTCATGGTCATGATGATGATGGTGATCATAACCTTTAATGACTGGCCATTGTCCTGGCCACCCTGCTAAGCACTTTGCCCACATGATCTCCTTTCATCCTTACAAGCTCCCTATGAGGTAGGTTCTAGGATTTACCCCTATTTTATGTGTGAGATAACTGAGACACAGAGGGGTTAAGTAACTTGCCCAGAATCACACAGCCAGTAATCAACAGAACTGGGATTTGAACCAAGACACTCAGACTCCAAAGCCTGTACCTAAACCACATAAACTTGGTGTGAGACAAGTGCTTGCAACAATGATGACGACACCAGCAATAACAAATGTGATCTGTTAAGCTCCTACTTTGTACCAGGCATGTGCTGGGCTCTTCATAAACATTCCCATTTAATCTCAACAACCCCTCAAGGGGCTTCTGTCCCCATTTATCAGATCAAGAGCTTTCCCTAATGCTGTGCTAAGGGACCTCAACCAGCCTCTCTTTCACTTTTGCTTCTAGAGACCGCCATTCCTGCCTGGGATCAGAGAAGATGGGGATTCTGGTCCCTGGATTGCCACCAACTCTCTGTAGGACTGTGGGAAAATCTGCCCCATCTCTGGGCCTCTTGTCATTTCATCTGAAAACGAGGGGGAGACAGAGATGATCTCCATGGCTTGTCTGATTCGGTCCAGGGAGGGGAAGCACAGTGGGGCCCCACTGGAGCCACGTTTGGGGGCAGCTGCAGCCTAGCTTTGCACTTTGCCATGCATCGGACCCTCAGCCTTCTGAGGCAGGACAGCTCTAACTCTGGTCAGATGTAGATAAGCTACAAGGTGGAGGGTGAAGAGGAGCTTGAGAGCCATGAAATGTGTATGGTGTGTGTGTGTGTGTGTGTGTGTGTGTGTGTGTGTGTGTGTGTGTGTGTGTGTGTGTTGTGTGTGTGTGTGTGTGTGTGTGTGTGTGTGTGTTGCATGTTGCAGTGGTCAGAAGCCTCTCAGAGGAGGTGGTGACATGTGAGCAGAGGGACTGAGCCAACCTGGTTATCTGGGGGAAGAGCATCCCAGGTAGAGGGAACTGCAGGTGCTAAGACCCTGGGGTCTGTGTAGGCTTATTTATTTGAGAAACAGCAGGGAAATCAGTAGGTCTCGAGCAGTGATTCTCAACTTGGGTCCTTTTTACCTGCCCAGGGGATGTTTGGCAATACCTGGAAACATATTTGGATGACACAGCTTGCGGGGGGGAGGGGGCATTGTTGGTGATGCTACTGGTATTTAGAGGCCAAGGACGCTACTAAACATCCTTACAGTGCACAGGACAGCCCCACCCCCAGCCCCAAGCACACACCACCCAAGTTCATCTCTAATCCCAAATGCCAGTCATGTTCAGGTTGAGAAACCCCGGTCTGGAGCGAGTGGGGTGGGGAGAGGGTGTTAAGAGCTGAGGTCAGAGAGGGGCTAGGTCACATAGCAACAACTGCCATAGCGTTTGTCCCAGGGTAATACTATTTACTATCATCATTAGTTGCAGTAGAATATGAAACTCATGCAGAACATGCTGCAAACCGTACAGTGTTCTGAAGACTTGATACATACTCACTTGTTTGAAACTCCCAAGGGCCCAGTGATGTAGGCATCATTACTAGGCGCATATCAGGATCAAAGGACCTGAAGCGCAGAGGTAAAATGATTTTTGCAACATCATGCATTTAAGGGATGGAGCCCAGTGTCAACGGAAAAAATGCACAACTTAAAAGTTGAAAATTGTGTTTTATTTGGAGGACTTACTGAGGACTTAAGCCTGGGACGCAGCCTCTCAGCGCGCACACACACACACACACACACACACACACACAGGCTTCTATTTATGTCTTTTATGCTCCTGTACGAAATAAATCTTCTCTGCATTTTGTTCTGCCTCTCAGAGCTATTCTTCGTTCATCATTAATTCGTTCACTTCACCATCGCTTATTGAAGCCCTACTATGTGTCCAGCATTTGTTAGAGACTGAGGACACTCAGCTGAGCAAAGCAGACCAGTGCAGGGAAGACAGACAAGTAAACAACTCTAATAAGCTGAACCATATTTATAATTCTAGCTGCTGACTTCAGCATCCCCCGGGCGGATGCTGATCACTTTGAGGAAAAGCCTTGATGAGCTGCTTGTGATAGGAAGTAGAGCCTGAGGCCCAGGGGATGGGGTGGGAGGGTATTAGGAGGGTCTAGAAAGGGAAAAGCTGGTCAGTTTCTCTGCAAGGAGGAAACAGGAGTTGGGCCTTCTCCTAAGAGGGTGGAGCAGGAGCGAGAAGGCAGAGTAGAGGGGAGGGGAGGGGAGGGGAGAGGAGAGGAGGGGAAGGACCAGTGAGATAAGGAGGCTTGGGACCCGGGGTGGGGGGAGGACCAGAAAATTCTCCTGTGCGGACATTTAAGAACAGGACCCCACATTCAGCTTGAGGTGGGTCGTATTTCTACAGTGTGACTATCCCCTCTGCTCCGCCCACCCCAACGGCAAATGTCCAGCAAAGGCTTGTCTTCTCACATATGCTTTGTGTAGTGGGTTCAAGTGGGCATCGTGGAAAGGGCTGGTTATCATGTGAATGGGACCACTCGGAGGAAGAGGAGCTGGAGGCTGCAGTGATCACAGATGAGACCCACCCCTGGGAATCTTGCAGACAGCTTGAGGGAGTGTCTTCTGAGTGGTGTGGAATTGGGCCTTGGTGCCTGGCTTGTCCAGATTCCAAAGAGCAGACAGGGTCCCCTGGCATCTGGTTAATGCTCAGTGGAAAGTGTTTCTGGCGAGTTAACAAGGAGCCATGCAGGTCTGAGCAGGGCCGAGAAGGATATAGCAATTCATTCTGGGCCAAGTGAAATGAGCATGTGCCTCACCAAGGAAGGGGTATTTGAGTGGCTTTTGAAGGATGAATAGGAGTTGGCCAAACTGTGAAAGAAGTTGGGGGTATTCAAGGCAGTAGGAAGAGTATTTGCAAAAGACGAAAGGAGGGAAAGATCCTGGTGTGTTCAGAAACCTGTGTGATTGGCTCCTAGGGTAGGAAAAGAAGTGTATGAAAAGCAGTCTGCTGGGGAGGTAAGGTGGGAGCAGAACCTGCAGGCCTTTGCATCTCTGAAGGTAATTTTTTAGTTCTCACGTATACATGAGGGAGGCCATGCTGTGTGTGAGGCTGAGAGCCCAGATCCAGAGCCAGTTGGCCTGGGTGTGAAGCTGGCCCCTACGCTCACCAGCTTTACCTCTCAAGTTTCACTATGCTCTGCAAACAGGGCTTCATATTCCATTATCTGCAAATGCAAAACCCCCAAAGCTCTGGAAACCAGAGGTTTTTTTCATAAACTTGGCACAAATTCATTTAGCAGCTGAACCCGGCCCAGGGGTCATGAGGCTGTCTGTAGTCTTCTTGTTCCAAGTGAGGAGAGTCCTACGAGTGGCTGCAGGAGCGTTAAGGGGATGGATCCTCTGAGTGTTAGTAATCTACGGCACATCCGCGATATCATCTTTCTAAAATTCAAAAAGTTCTCAATTCCAAAACACATCTGGGCCCCAGGGCCGTGGAAAAGCGATTGTGTATCTGTAGCATCTATCTCATGGGGTTGCCGAGGGGGATAAAAATCAGTTTATTCAAGTGAAGTACTGAGAACAGCGCCTGACAGCACATGGGTGACAGTAGATGGGAGCTGCCTGTGTCATTAGTTGGATGAACTATCAAACTCTAACATCCTTTGGTGCCAGAGCCCGCTGTCTGCAGAGCTGGGATGCAGCGAGCAGCCAGGTAGGGAAGGAGAGCCAACTGCACAGGCGGTTGGCCTCAGCTTCGAGGGGACCAAATGAAAGCAGGCCTTTGTGCAGTGCTGTTTCGGAGACCAGCAGGCATGCCCACTTCTGGCCAGCGCTCCCAGTGGGTGTCCTGTGCCTGCAGCAGGCCGGGCCTGGCCTGGCGTGTGGCAGACAGCCTGTGAGCTCCTGGCAGCCCCGGGCTGTCT
Organism: Tursiops truncatus; assembly: GCF_011762595.2. Classification (NCBI taxonomy): domain Eukaryota; kingdom Metazoa; phylum Chordata; class Mammalia; order Artiodactyla; family Delphinidae; genus Tursiops; species Tursiops truncatus. The sequence goes on along the minus strand of NC_047044.1, from coordinate 14,954,712 downwards.
TGTCACTCTCTTGTCCTCAGCACCAGCTGGGACATTTGATAATTGTTCACTGAATTGCATCCATCTATTGACTCTAGAAGCAACTAAGTCGAGGCCTGCTTGGGAGGTTACATTATTCTCCAGCCCAAGATGCAGGCACGTACACACAGACACACACAGACACACAGACACACAGACACACACACACACACACACACACACACCACACACACACACACACACACACACACACACACACACACACACACACACACACACACACACACACACACACCAAGACCCAACCTATATTTTGACCCACTCAGGGCTCCAGAGAAACCAGTTTCTTGAAGCGACACTCCTTTTCCTCCTGCTTTTCTTTATCAGAGACTTTTAGAGAAAGGACCATGCTTTGTTTTACATCAAAGGTCATCCCCTCCTTTTGTTTATGGTAACTGTTTCCTTGCACACTTTCCCTTTCTGGAGCCGCTTCACTGCCTGCTGCCCACCAGTCACAAAGAGCAGGGGCATGGCTGGCTCCAGGCGCTCCAGAAGTGGCCACCAACCATCCCTCCAGATGGGATCCTCGTGACCAGGCCAGAAGTGGCCCCCCTCACCGTGTGCAAAAGCAAAAGGACGTGCCTGCAGAGACCCTTTCCCCTCTTGTCTTTGCCTTGATTTGAAAGATTCTTGGGCTTTGCTAAAACTCATCCAGACTTTTTACAACCAGGACATGTCCAATCCAGCCTCTGCCCCTGGATTTTTGCATATGAGCCCTTCCTGCAGGAGCTGAGGTCAGCTGCATTAAAAGCAAATACGCGCCCCTCAGAAGACTGAGCAGCAGGGAATTGGCATTCTATTAATCAAGCAAAAAAGGGGAAAATCTGAAGAGCAAGCGCTCCCTGGCAGCAGTGAAGGTGGAACTGGAGCCAGCCAGCACGGGCTGTTTATTTTTCACTTCTGTGGACCTGGCAAGGGAAAGGCGCTGATTTGCTGGGAGAGAGGGAAGCTGGCCAGACAGTGACCTCGTGAGTGAGTTGAGTTGAAGGGGGCTCTGGCTTCTGGCAGAGGACCCCCAGGGCCACAGGAATTGCAGACAGCCGGGAAAGCGAGTGTGACCAACGTGCTGCGGGGGGAGCTATGGGCCGGGGCAGGGAGCCTTGGAGGGTGACCTTGAAAACAAACGGCACCTCTTCAAAGACCCACTGTGGATGAGGCTGGATGAGAAGGGATGATCTGTAAGATGAGCTGCTCTGGGCTCTGCATTGTGAGCTGAGGATGCTTCATACTCGGTGAAGGGAAGGGCATGGTCATTTATTAACACTCTGAGTATTTATTGAGTAGCTACTATGTGCCAGGCACTCTTTTAGGCAACGCGGGTAGAGAGATGAACAAAAGGCCCTGCTTTGTGGGGCTTACATCTTGGTGGGAGGAAAATAATAAGTAAGTAAAGAAATCCATAAATACCACATGTACTATGGCAAAAATAGAGGGGGGAGGTCGAAGGAGGGGTAGGTGTTCTTTCTGTTTCTGTCTCTCTGATATTTAACATTAATGGACTATTTACATCAAACAGTTTTCTAGGAGTCTTGGAACTAGGATGTATAACATTTAACCCTCACAGCCACTCCGTGATCTGAATGTTGCTGTTCTGTGTCATCTTCGGGGCCCTGACCCTGGGCCCTGAGGACGGCCCTGCCACCCAGCAGTGCTGTGGTGCCTGAACAGCAGGTGTGAGAAGTGCAGTCACAGGAAGCAGTGTGGATGCGACCCTTGGCAGAACTGGACGCTCCCAATTTATCACTCGGAGCCGAGCAGGCAGCCATCTGCGGGTCACCCCGGGGACGCAGGCCCCTGCAGGTCACTTAGCGCGTCTGCTAATTAAAGGCAAGATTAAAGACCCTGGTCTGGTGGTACCTCTCCCGGTGCCTGGCTCTGGCTGGCTAGGCCCCAGCTGGGAGAGGTTGCCTCTGCTACTTGGGATGGTGGCCAGAGAGGAGGAAACCCACCCAGAATGGAGGCTCGGGGGAGAAAGCACCGAGCCATCTGGGAAGCTGTGGATAGCCCGATGCCTCACTGGCCACCTGGGTGAAATGAGATCTTGGTCTAAAACGGGAGTGACAGGGGAGGGAGGCTGGCATGTGGGCATCTTATTCCCATTCGTATCTCCAGCACCTTACAACAGTTGTTGGGAATTGTTGCTGTCAGAGAGAACAGATGTGAAGTACTGAGTGTGCCAGGCACGGAGGAGGCATTTAATAAATAATAAGTTGTTGAATGGCTTGATGCGTGGATGGTGGGGCTATAAGCACACAGCCGGTCCTCTGTGTTTTCTGTGTAAATTATAACAGCAAACCCTTATCTGGCGCTTTGAGTCAGGTGCTAAACTAAGCATTTATTTGTTTGTTTAATTACATACGTACTCACTCAATGGATTCTCACAAGAACTCTATGGAAGATATTATTACCCCATTTTACAGCTGAGGAAACTAAGGCAGAGAGAAGTTAAGTAGCCAGCATAAAGTCATTCAACTAAGAAGTATTAGGGATAAGAGAGGGATCACAATATTTAGGGATCTAGAAGGATTGTCTAGGTGAACTTAATCTTCCAGACTTAATTCTTCCAGACTTCTTCCAGAATCTGCTTTTCATTTCCCTGGAATCTTAGGATTGGGAACAGAAGTAGGGGCTCCCTCTGCAATTCAAGGGGAGCAAAGAAAAAAAAAAGAGTGTAGAGGATAGGAAGTAGCTGGATTTAAAAAAAAGTACCTAGGAGTTATTGAACCTTTTCTGTGTGCCGAGTTCTACACTGAGCCCTTGAGCTGGTTCATCTTATGTAATCCTTAGAGCAGCAATACTTTGAGTTGGTGTGAATTTTGCCCCCAGTGTGTAGTGTAGCTTTTACAAATGGGACACATGGCAAATGGCCCTGGAGACCCTGGAAAGGAGATACAGCAGCAGCTTCTCCCTCTGCTATCCAGAAGGTCAGGCTTTAAGGTGGCCCCCTGGGGCTCCCTGGGCTCCTCCATCCTGACACCATGGTGAGTGAGTTCTCTATGCCTCAGTATCTTCATCTGTGAGATGGGACTAAGAATGCCTCCCTCACAAAGCTGTGAGGCTCGATGGCACAGTGGCGCTAACTACCCCCAGCACCCGGAGCTCTAAAGAGCTGATTCCCTTGCCTTACAACTTTCCATACAACTGCAGATTGACCCTAGCCATTGAGGCTCCTGGACTGTCCTGGTGGACCTGGTTATAACCCCGCCCCCTGCAGTAGACAGAGCAGACATAATCTCCCCACTTTTCAGGTGCAGAAACTGAGACTCAGGGGCTGACTGGAACCCAGCACTCCTCAACACCTCTTGAACCTAAAGACAAAATAGCTGGCCATTACCAGGAGGGTTGTTGGGACCAAAGAGAAAACACCGAGGGGCCCTTGAACATGTCTCGTGCGACAGAGCCTAGAACGCAGCCTGTGCATCCATTCCTGTCATTTCTGCAGCAGAGACAGAGCAAGGAACTTAAACAATGAAGGGCTCTGAGCAGCTGCCATGGGTGTGGACTGGTAAACCTTAAAGGCCTCTTCAGTCTAGGAGGATAAAGGCCAAGAGGGGCAATGATGGACACCTATACAAGGTGGAAGGGAAAGTGTGGATGGAGCAAACAGGACAGTAGATGCCTTGGCCTTGCCAGTGGCCGGGACAAATCAAAGGCCAGCCAGCTTTAGGGAGAGGGTAAAACACATGAACTCTGGAGCCAGACTCCCTGAGTTGGAAACCCCTCCCTGACATTTACTAGCTGCGTGAGCTTAGGCAGTGCAGTCAGCCCCTCTGTTCTTCAGTTCACGAGTGTAAAATGGGCTGGTAGACAAAACCTGCCTGGAAAGGGCTTAGAACAGTGCCTGGCACAAACATAGGAAGGGTTGTATGTGCGTGGGCTGTTGCTGTGACTGTTACTGCACCTAGTGGGAACGTCAGCAGTTCAGGTTCAACACAGGTTTATCTGATCCTATACTTAGAGCTGGGCCCTCACGGTGCACAGAGGAACGCTCCTCGGAGGGACTCACAGGCTGGTGGGATGAGACATAAAGACAAAATTGAGCATCAGGAAGCCCATAAGGCTTAGCTGACTCCAGGGATGTTCTGTGGAGCTGTCAGAGGACGTCAGAGGTCTCTGGGGTTTGACCTTGACCTTTTGAGCTCCCTTAGCACCATCAGCAGAGACAGTCCCCACCAGACCACAGAGGTCATCCCATCCCAGTGCCTCTGCTCTGTAGATGAAAGATGACACTCAGGCCCTGGGAGACCTAGGGACCGAGGGGAGGCCACAGCAAGCCAGTAGCCAAGAGAGGACAGAGGAGTACCACGTGGAAGTTTTTTGGATCCTTTATACCTTTTTTTTTTTTTTTTCATTCATGAGCATCTCTGGGGTGAGATGTTTTTCACTTGAAGTGTAATAGACACACAGAAAATACACATATCCAAAGTGTAGAGCTCAGTGCATTCTCACCAGCAGAGCAGACCTGTATGCTGCTGTCCCGACTCCTACAGCATAGATGAGTCTCGCCGCTCTGTGATTCCATAAATGGAATCACACGATACGTACTCTTTTGTGTCTGGCTTCTTCCGTTCAGTATTATGACTCACCCATGTTGTTGGGTGTAGCTGTGTTTGATTGCATGGGATGAGGAAACCACATTTTGGTTTATCCATTCTACTGTTGATGGACATTAGGTGGTTTCATATTGGGGCTCCCATGGGTGGTAATGCTGTGAACATTCTAGAACATGTTTCTAGTGCCAGTTTGCCTGCTGTCCTGCTGGGTATGTTCCTGGAAGTGGGATGGCTGAGCCCTCTGGACTTGACCTCTAGCATGGGACTCAAGGACAGCCCCTCAGCCCACATTTATTGGACACAGATTCTAAGCTAAATCCTGTGCGGGGCTCTCATCCATCCACTGCATCTGAGAGCCACCTCAGCTCACTGTTTCTCTCATGAGGGTGTGACCCTGAGTCAGACCCCTGGGACGGAGCGGCATGGAAGGTTTATAAGGAGATACTGACACGTTTAAGGGAGACACTTCCTGCAAACAGCAGGCTCTTTTCAAATGATTAAAAGCTATGGGCGGCAGGGATACTTGAGCAAAGATATCAGAGCCTGTTTTCTTAAATGGCTCAGCCCTGGGGCAAACAGGATGGGGCCGTGGACCTGTAGTTGGACCAGTGGTGTTGGGAAGGAGAGTGGTCAACCATGCAGGAGAGGCGGGGCATTCAAGAGAAATCCAGAAAGGTTAAAAGTTAGGATGCCCTTGGCCCTAGGGGGACAGGTAAGAAGGGGATGGCCAAACATAAAATGAATTAGAGAGACTAATATGATGAACCTCCACTTGTTACCACCATTTTACCAACCCTCCACTCAGTGCTTGGTACCAGCCTCCTAGAGCAGCAGAAGTCCCTTCCCCACCCATCCCAGAGTTGAGGTTAACACAGACATCTGGTCCACCACTTCCCACTGGATCATATTCTCCCAGGCTGGAACCAGAGATGCAACATTTTTGTACAAGTCCCAGTAGTCATTCTGATTCTCATCTGGAGACTACTGTTTTAAGATACCAGTCTCTTTGGCCCACACTGGGCCCCATCACAAAGAGACTCAAGCTTTCCCAACTCACAGCCTCAGCTCACTTCCCGATTTTCTCAGCTCTCCTGACACCGAGTTTACCCTTCACTTTCAGGATCTCTTTACCTTGTGCCATATCTGACTGCAGCGTTAGCGCAACTCTGCAGTGAAACTCCATCCCAGCATAGCTTCTTGAGGCTGTTTTTTTTTTCCAATTGTAACAAAAGTTCATTCTTGTTTTATTGAGTGATATTTCATTGTCTGATTATACCACAGTTTTTCTTACTGAGATATAGTTGATGCATAATATTCTATGTTTCAGGTATATAACATAGTGCTTCACAATTTTTAAAGGTTATATTTTGTTTATAGTTATTATAAAATATTGGCTATATTCCCTGTGCAATACAATATATCCTTGCAACTTATTTATTTTATACAGAGTAGTTTGTACTTCTTAATCCCTTACCCCTACCTTGCCCCTCTCTCCTTCCCACTCCCTACTGGTAACCACTAGTTTGTTCTCTATATCTATGAGTCTGTTTCTTTTTGTTATATTCACTGGTTTGTTGTTTTTAGATTCTACATATAAGTGATATCAAACAGTATTTGTCTTTCACTGACTTATTTCACTTAGTGTAATACCCTCCAAGTCCATCCATGTTGTTGCAGATAGCAAAATTTCATTCTTTTTTATGGCTGAGTAGTATTCCATTTTATATGCATAGGTATATGTATGTGTATATATATATATATATATGTCTCCTTTATCCATTCATCTGTTGATGGACACTTAGGTTGCTTCCATATCTTGACAATTGTAAATAATCCTGCTATGAACATTGAGATGCAGGTATGATTTCAAATTAGTGTTTTTGTTTTGGGGGGATAAATACTCTGGAGTGGAATTTCTGGGTCATATGGTAGTTCTACTTTTAGTTTTTTGAGAAACCTCCATACTGTTTTCCATAGTGGCTGCACTTTTAAATAACAACACCCCTTCACGTTGACTTCCCTCTGGTACCTTTTATGGGAGAGTATCTCCCTGGGTGCAAGGTCAGGAATCAGTATCTGTGTGCGATTGGGTTCGGAATGGAAATCTGACTTGACCTAGATCTTCTTTGGCCTCAGTTTCCTCACCTATAGAGAAAAAAGACCTAGATCAGCAAGTTGTCGTGATTTCCAAAGGATACAGTGGACATAAGTTGCCAGGCGTGGTTTATCTGATCAGTTAGGTACTCAGAGCAGCCAGGAGCAGACAGAACCCAAGAGTGAGTGTGAGCCATTTCCTGTCTCACCAGCCTCCTGCCCAGTAGCCCTGTGTCCAGTTTTGTCCCCTCTGGTCCTCCTCCACACAGCTCCCAGTGAGATCCTAGTAGAACCCAGATCTGACCGAGACCCTTCCTGCACTGTAGCCCCTCAGGAGCAAGAGAACTAGGGTGAATCCTACAGCGTCCACAGGCCAGACCCTGTGGTGTAGGGACTTGACATGGGTTATTGCGTTTCCTCTTCAGAGCAAACGTCTCCAGACAGTATTATTGTTCTCTTCGTTTTTAAAAATGAGGAAACTGAGACACAAAGAGGTCAGCAATAAAGCTAGGCCTTGCGCCCAAGGCTTCTGACACCAAAGCCCATGTTCTTGCCTTTATGCAGATTGGTTCTCTGGCCTTCCCTGGGTACACAGGCCACAGTGGGTGAATGTTAACAACAGCACATGCCGCGCCAGCTGAAGGTTACAAAATGCCTCAGGATAGGACCGCCTGGCCTGGCCAGAGAACATTCTTACAGCCCCCAGGTCCCTGGAGCTCACCGTGTTGGCGCCTGAGCTGTTGGTTCTAGATGGCTGGGGATTAAAGCCATAGATGACATTTCTGCAGGAGGGGGCAAGATGCAAACATTCTCCCAGCAGCTGCAGCCCTGATTTGCCTACTTTGCAGTGTCAAACCACCACTTCCTTCAGTAGGCTAAGGAGAGAGACAAGCAAAGGAGGGGACCTGGCTAGGTGAGAGCTAGGGCAGCCTCACTGGCTGGCCAGTGAAGGCCCCTGGCTGGCCCAGGCCCAGCAGACTGTGCTCAGGGCTGACTCAGGATGCTGGGCCCACTGCCTGCCCCTCCCTGAAGGGGCTTCTGGGCATGGTGAGATGTCAGATGTGAGCAGGGAGCTACCCAGCTGGGCCTCCACCACCCCCAAAACCTTCTAAATTGTGATCTGAGACTTCGATTTCCTGAAAAAAATCACAGAACCAAAAGTTCTGGCCAAAGCCAGAGGTGAGTACCTTGGAAACTGTCTACTCATTGAATCCCTCATTTTAACCTTTCAGTGTTAGGAGGCCTGGATTCAGTCCCAGTTCCTCCTTTGCCTGGAGGTGAAACCTGGACGTGTCAGACAATCTCCTAGGATCTCAGTTTTGCCGTCTGCAAAATGGAGATGATAATAGTTCCCAGTTCATAAGGCTCTTATAGATAAGAATTAAATAAGATAATATGTGAAAAGCATTTAACACCATGCCTGACTCACAGTATCAAAAACGATAGTTCTGGTACAACGTTGCTAGGGAAACAGCAACATCATTCATTCACTCACTCATTTATTCACTCACTCATTCACTCCTTCATTCTGCAGATATTTATTAAGCGTAACTTGCATGTCAGATGTACCCCATAACATCAGTAAACTGTCACCAGACCCACACGACACCTGACCTGCTTGGGAGGAGACTTGGCCGAGGTATCAAAACAGGCTTCCCAGGAGGAATGAGGCTTAAGCTACATTCTAGAGTCTCTGTAGAAACTAGTGGAATATAGAGAGCAAGGATTGTAGGCGGGTGCCTATCCCCCTGCCCCCAACTGGATGGTGAGCTCCTTGAAGGCAGGGGAACGTGTGTAGGCATGAGGGAGTGCACGAAGTGTGCGTGCAGGGATTTACTCGCTAGTTTGCTTATTTGTGCATGCACAAACACACATCTGTACTCCTTGTTCATTTCATGTCTGTATGCTTGTGTCTAATAGGATGTTCACATAGTAGGTGCTCAAGAAATATTTGTTGAATTGAACTACAGAAAAGCAGCTTTGTTTTCCAGTTGGGGATCGGCTTTTGGAAGAAATCCACATCAGCGGCCGTCTGCAGGACTGCTGGTGCTTGGCGCTGGCAACTCAGGGGCATTTAAATAAAACTGTGCCCTGTGTCTGAATATGCAGGGCCTTTGTGCTTAAAAACGGAGGCGCTGGCGCTCATGCCTTAAAAGATTGCAAAAGGCCACTTGTGTCTCTCACCTCTGGCCAAAGTATGGTCAAGGGGGCCTGTGGCCTCTCTCCTGCTGTTGCCTCTAGCATGTGTCCATGATACAGAGTTCAATGGGTAGGTGGAGAGACATCGCTGTGAAAAACAAAGGAACAGAAAACTGACTACCTCTTAATGCTTGTTAGTGGGAAAATGGTGTTGAAAGCTAGTTTTTCTTGGGCTGGGAAGGTCATGTGGGTAAGCAGACACACTGGCACTAAAACTTGCTCCTGCCAAATGCATCAGTTGAGATGGGAATATTAACCCATCAGTACTGATGGGCCTTTGGAAAGAAGATGCTAGAATATATTCTGTATTTTAGTGTGAATTCCAGAGGTTAGGGTTAGGGTAGACCAGGAATTTTTCAAAATTTCAAACTCAAAACCGTTATTTTATTTTATTCTACCTTATGCTATTTCATTCCATTCCACTTCACTCCATTTTACGCACCATCATGCTCCGAAAAGGACTAAAGTTTGCTTTCAAGGTTATATAATGTATGGCAGGATAAAGTAAATGTGAACTTAATGACAGAGATAAAAGGAAAAGAAGGATGAAGACACCAGAAGGTACCAGGAATGAGCTGAATTTTAAAATGAATATTCTACCACTCTATATGCTTGTTCTGCCGAGCTATAAACAGGGCTCCGAGCTTCCAAGAAGGCATTGTGAAAAGGGAAATGCAGTCAGTTACATTGTCCCAGTGATGATCAAACAAACCTGTTGATCAGGACAAGCAAAACTCTGGCTGATACTGAGACCTGAGGGGATCTCCTCTGAGCCCTTTGTGGAGAAGACCCAGTGTCTTTTCCAGCCCCCTAGAAGAATCCTTACAGAGAGCCTGACATTGCACTAAATAGCTCTACTGTGGTAATGTGCAGTCTTGACCTTCCTCAGAGCACAATTCGGGGGGATATGTTATGGTCCAGATGCCCAACTCTGCCGCTCTTGCTAAATTACTTGGGCTGGTTTAGCACAGGTATTCTTGTCCCAAAGCTGAAACTATTGGTGTTTAGTTATATGTCATACATGTTTTAAAGAAGACATGATCTTCTTTGAATTTCGAAAGTTGTAACTTTTGGTTGGAGAGGAGTTTAGAAGGGGGATATAGAGCTAGGAGCCCATCAAACCAGACCACATGGTCAGGCCCACGAAACTCAGGGCCACATGGGTCCAGTGTACTGCTGTGCCTCCCATGCCTAGTCTGGCATGTGACACATAGTAGGTGCTCATAGGAGGTGTTTGTAGAATGAATGGGTGGAGACATGGCTTGAATAAACAAATGAGTAACTGTCTAAAGAGAAGAATTAATTAATCCAGTCACATTAAGACAGTCAGTGGACAACTGCTGAACGCTTTTTCTTTTCCATCATTTGAAGAGTCTGAATAAAGGGACGATGACTTAAACTTAGGAAGGATTGCATCTCAGAAAATAATCTAGTCTCATCTCTCCACCCATTTTTATATATTATATAACTAATATATTTGTGAAGTGAGCTTGAAACCCCTCTCATCTCATCTCTTAAAGAAGGGACTCTAGGGCTTCCCTGGTGGCGCAGTGGTTGAGAGTCCGCCTGCTGATGCAGGGGACACGGGTTCGTGCCCCGGTCCGGGAAGATCCCACATGCCGCGGAGTGGCTGCGCCCGTGAGCCATGGCCGCTGAGCCTGCGCGTCTGGAGCCTGTGCTCTGCAACGGGAGAGGCCACAACAGTGAGAGGCTCGCGTACCACAAAACAAAAAAAAAAAAGAAGGGACTCTAGGGACTTCCCTGGTGGTCCAGTGGTAAAGAATCTGCCTTCCTATGCAGGGGATGCGGGTTCGATCCCTGGTCAGGGAACTAAGATCCCACATGCCGCGGGGCAACTAAGCCTGCGTGCCACAACTGCTGAACTCGCGCGCCTCAACTAGAGAGGCTGCGTGCTGCAACCTACAGAGCCCGCGTGCCCTGGAGCCCGCGCCACAACTAGAGAAGAGAAAACCCGTGTGTCACAACTAGAGAGAAGCCTGCGTGCTGCAACGAAAGATCCTGCATGCCTCAGCAAAGATCCCGCGTGCCACAACTAAGACCCAATGCAGACAAAAATAAATAAAATAAATTAATTTTTAAAAAAAGAAGGGACTCTAGGTGCATCGTCATCTGGAATCCCAGAGTAGTCTCCTGCCTTGGCAGCCCTGGATTCCCACCTTCTCAGCCTCTGGCCCCTCAGAATGGCGTGAGCTCAGCCAACTTCTAGGTTTGCCCTAAGACACACTGACCCGGGAGCAACCTTTGAACTGCCTGGTCCTCCAGAACTTTGAAACTAACAGGGGAAATGAGATTTGTTTGAGATTCTTCCCAAAGATGTTCCTTGTAACTCTGCTCCGCACCCTCCTTCTTCCTCCTTCCTACAAAGTATTTAAAATACTCTTGAGAACCAACAAGTTTTGAAAATTGTGCATACATTTACTTGGCCCAGGGAGTGATGGACACATCTGGGCTCCAGATGTTTTCCAGCCCTGCAGAGTGGTAGCTGATCACAGGTGGTTGTGGACAGAGCTCAGACTAAACAGTGGATAGCCCTGCATAAAGGCATCTTTCAGATTCATGTATGGCCTTTGCTACTGCCTTCTCCAGTTCTGGGATGCCCCTGAAGAGCCTCCCAAGGTCTCTGTCCCAAGAGACATCACAGATGCACCCTGTTAGGATGCAAATGTGAAGGGGCTGAAGAGCCACATGACCTGGGATTGAATCCCAGCTCAGCTGTGTGACCTCAGGTGAGTTACTTGCCCTCTCTGTGTTTCAGTGTTCACATCTCCAAAGGAGAGCTAACGGTCTCTACCTTATAGGGCCATGGTGAGAATTACAGAGTAAATGCATTAAAATGCTTAGGACAGTGCCTGCCCCATACTCAGCACAAAGTAGGTGTTTGCTGTTATTATTTCTAATTTCCTTCTTCTCCGGGGGCCACTGAGGAAGTTGGCCCATGTCCTCTAATTGGTCGTTATCACCTTAGCCCTGTGGAATGGTCTTTTTTCCTAATCCTTCCCCAGGGGCTGGTAATGATGGCTATGATTGTATTGAAATTTATTGAGTACTTCCTCTGTGCCAGGCACTGTGATATAAGCAGTTTGTATATACTTACTTGACATATATATCCTATATGAGATCCTATACCTCGGCTCAGTGCCTGACACAGAGTTTAACGCATACAATAATTCTGTGAAGTAGGCAATGTTATTAGCTCTGTTTTTCAACTGTGGAAAAGAAGGGTGATTGAGGAACTGAGGAAGCAGGTGGTATCCAGGACTTGATCCAGGATAGTCAACGCCAGATCCCATGTTCTCAGCCACTACGCAGAGTGGGATCCTTAGGTAAGAAGCATTGGTGTGGGATACAGGCAGAACAAGTGATGCCAAGTGCTATAGGAACTTGGGGGAGGAGTAAACTGTGTCTGCCTCCAGAGAAGGTGGCCTTAAAAAGGATGGGTAGAGAAAAGAATTCCAGGTGGAAGAAGCAGCAGGAACAAAGATACGAAAGTAAAAACCCCAGAAAATGTTTAAGCAGAAATAGTTAGCTTTAGCTAGAATTTAGGCAAGTAGAAAGCTAACACATGACCTGACTGTGGAGGGCATTGGATAAAAAAAAGGATGTTAGCCTCTAGGAAGTAGCAAGCCATGGAGTGCTTTTGAGCGGAGGAGAATATGCCCACAGCTATGCTCTAGGAAGATTAACCTGGAAGAGGAACGTCAAGTGGAATGAAAGGTGGAGGGAATGGACACTGGGAGATCATTGGATTTGATGGTGCCTATTTTTCCTTGCAGCCCTAAAGCAATGAGGCATTCCCAGTTTTCTAGAACTGAGGTCAGATGACTTGTCCAAAGTCACATATCTAATGAAGTAGTAGAGCCCAAACTCCAGCCGGGTCTTCTGACTATAAATTCTGTGTTTATTCTGCTGCAACAGGCAAAGACATGGCTGAGTCTGTTAGGTCTGAAAGGGTTAAGTCCCCTGAACTCTGAAGGGTCATGGCTCTTGCAATAAGGGGTTTGAGGACTACCTGACATCGTAGGCAGAATGGCGTGTGTGTGTGTGCGTGCGTGTCCTGGGAATGTGCGCACAGGTGGCATTTGACTCGGGAGATGGTCCATTGCATCAGCTTCTTAGAGGAATCCATGATCCATGACCACAAAAACAGTGTTGATGTGCTGGGATGCCTCAGGGATCACACCCAAAGGTGAAGCCCAGGATTCTGCAGGAACAATTCCTGGAATCCAAAAGCAAGGATAAAGAGAATAGAGATGATAGATAGATGATAGATAGATAGATAGATAGATAGATAGATAGGTAGGTAGGTAGGTAGGTAGGTTGGTTTTGGAAGGAAGGTTAGAGGTGAAATGAACACTCCAGGCTTAGGAACCAAGAGGTGTCCTCTGGTCTGTCAACATGTTTTAGAGAGTGATTCTCTACCAGGGGTGACCTTGCCCCCCAGGGGACATGTGGCAATGTCTGAAGACATTTTGGGCTGTCACAACTAGGGGAGATTGTGCTATTGGTATGTCATGGTTAGAGATCTGAGATGATGCTGAACATTAAAATGCAGAGAACAGCCACCAACAACAAAGAATTATCCAACCCATGTCAACAGTGCTGAGGATGAGAAACCCTGCTTTAGAGAAAAAAGAAGTCTTTCCTTTTAATTATGCACAGAGGCTCAGCCGGACCACTGGGTTCATGCCTTCCCCTGTAAGCTTCCAGAAGAGGCTGAGGGCTAATTGACCTCCTCTGGAGTGACAGACTTATATCAGAAGCAGGCACCTGGAAGGCTTTGTGTTATCCATTAACCCTCAGTAAAAAGGGGACCATGCAGGACCCAGGCCTGGTTCCCTCTGGACACCAGCTCACATCTCCCCCTCATCGTTGGGAATTCAGAACTTGAGCCGATAGTGGTGGCCCTTTGCACAGACCCATAGGGCAGAACTGGAGGGGAGCTGGGAGGTCATCAGGTTCCCCTCACCCGCACCCAATACTGAGAGAGGAAGGCACTGAATCCCGGGGAAGTGAACTGACTCGCCCTAGCCTGTGGCTGTGCATCCACGAGGACTCCTTTGGCACAGAGGAATCCTGCTCAGACTGGATTGATTCAGGTGTCTTCATTCAATAACCACAGCATTCAGGGTTACAGCTTCAGACACAGCTGGACCCAGGAGCCCTGACAATGTCACTAGATCCCACCGCTGCCCACCTCTTGGCTCTGCCTTCCTGTCCTCAGCTCTGCTCTCTCCCGGGACATTCTGAGTCTCGCCCTTCTGGGCGGCAAGATAGTGGCTGGGTTTACAGGCTATACCTTCACAGCTCCCAGTGAGGAGGAAATAAAGTGCCTCTCTCTCAGCTGTCCCTACATGTACCTTTTGGCTCTGAATTAGCGAACACATCCATCCCTGATCCAATCCCTGTTGCTGGAGGGAAAGGATACTCTGAACGACCAAACAGGTTGGCCACAGTGCCTGCACAGGGAGTGGGCGAGGGGTGCTCCTCCAGGGGAAGTTCGGGGATGCTGCCACTAGAAGCAGTAGGGGTGGACGCTGGGGGACTGAAATGACACATGGTCACCACCCCAGCCAGTAAGTGGCCAAGTGGGCACTCAGCCCAGGTGTTCTGTTATCTGCCTGGTCTTTCATCTCTGCTATGCTGCCTCCTAAGGCAGAGCTGCTGCCTCCTAAGGTCCCACCCACGGCGTTGACGCCTGGCCCAGGGGAGCGGAGTTAGAGGAGAGGGTGAGAAGGTGGTCCAGGGCTGGGAGCTCAGCCCAGTGGAGTCTGAGGTCTGGCCCCACTCTCTTCAAGGCTCGGACTGGGGCTAAGGGAATAGGGGCAGGTGGCTGTGATTAGGCAGTGACTCGAGGAGACAGAGGGCCAGAAGGGCCTGGGTCCCGGACTTGGGAAATGACTTCACAGTCATTTATGGCCTTCCTTCCAGTAAATACAGACTGCACGCATACCGTCTGCTCCCTCACCTTCCCCTCCGGCCGGGGGTCCAGTGTAGGATATCTCCTCCTCTTATCAGCCCCTCCGGAGCTCTCTTTGATGCTCACTCTAATCCCCTTTCATGTGTAAGGCAAGTCGGAGGGGACGGCTCCCACCTGTGGTCTCCTTGGCCCCTGCTCTTCCCAGGACCTGTGTGTGGTCGGACCCTCTGGCATTACAGATACTTCCCGCCCATTTCCGGCCCGCTGCCCGGTGCCAGACCCCCCAGCCTCTGTCCTGCAGCCTCTTCCCCTGCCCCAACACACCCCTGGCAGCTCCCTGACTGGGATCAACTAGAAGCAGAACAAACTTGTTTGCTCGGATTCCAAAATGCCTGCCCGAAGCTCCTTCCTGATGTAGAGGAGAGGGTATTGATGACATGGGTCCAGGTTTGCTTATAATCCATTACAAACAGGCATATCAAGGGTGCTTCCACCTCATAAAGAAACACCTGTAAGTCCTTCCACGGGTGTCCACTGAGTCTTTACTCTGTGCCGTACATCATTTTAGGCTCTGGGGATGGTGATGGAAACACGAGACATCCCTCCATGCCTTCGTGGAGCTGCCCATGAACATGTTAAGGTGTCGGGTAGACAGCATGTCAGACCAGAAAGGCTCAGTGGAGAAAAACAAAGTGGGTTGAGGACGGAAGATAAAGAGACAGAAGCTGCGACTTCAGGCAGGGAGTTCCAGAGCCTGTGAGAAAGTGACGTTTGCACACGCACCTGAAGGAGGGGAGGGAGAGAGCCGTGTGATGTCTGGGGAGAGGCTCCAGGCAGAGTGATGAGCCCACGTCACTGCCTGAGGGTGAGTTCGGGAGGTGGCAGCCGTGCCCCAGAGGTGAATGAACCCTCTTCCCAAAGGAATTGTAAGGACTTCAGCCTTTACCCCAGTGGGGTGGCAGCCATTGGAGGGTTTTGAGCAGAGGAGGGACCTGGTCTGATTTTTTTTTTTTGTCGGAATCACTCTGGCTGCCGTGTTGAGAATAAACCTGGGTGAGGGTGGGGACAAGGACGGAAGCAGGGGGACCACTCCTGACGGTACAGCTGTAACCCCAGTCAGAGATGGGATGGCAGGACTGGGGGCAGCAGTGGGGATATTGGGAAGCAATTGGATTCTGAGGAAAGAGGCCACAGGGTTTGCTGATGGACTCGATGTGGAGTAGAAGAGAATGGCGGAGTCAAGGCTGACTCCCAGATCTTTGTCCCAAGCATCGAAGGATGGAGTGGTTGTTTACTGAGATGGAGAAGCAGGTTGGGGGATGGGCATTGATCAGCGGTCAGTGTGGGATGTGTTACCTGTGAGATGCCCTTGAACATCAGGGGATGATGTCCAGTCGGCATCCACCAAGATGGAGAAGGCTACAGGAGGCATACTCTAGGGCTTACAAAAAGACTTTCATACATGTTCTTTCCTTTAATGCAGATAAGAATCGTGGGCTGGTAGATCAGTTTATACCCATTTTAGAGATGAATAAACTGAGGGTCACAGGGGTAAATAACTAGTCAGAAGTCATAGGATGACTATGTGGCAAAACAGGCCAAGCCCCTCTGATTTCAAATCCATTTCCTTTTTCCTTTCTGTCATTCTGCTCCCTCCAGATTTCCAGGAGATTTTAAAAATTGGTGGGGAAAAGCATGACCAGTGAATGTCATCATTGTCTCGAGCTAAGAGAGAAGAACCCCCAGCTGCACCTCAAGACCCCAGTCCTCCCTTGCTGCTGCCGTGTCTGGTGCAGTCTGGGCTGTGGGTGACAAGGGCACAGGCACCGCTCCCGAGATCAGAGTAATGGAGCTGTTTGGTTCACATGGATTGCCTTCCTTTAATGCCTCTTTCTTCTGGCTCTCTGCCACTTGCTTCTTGACAAGGAAGTTCTTTTTGGGAACCCTGAGTATGTCTGTCTGTGTCTCTGTATCTGTTTTTGTACACTGTAGGCTAGAACAGTGAAAATAGCAGAATGCTTGAACTTGGGAAACGAATAACCCAACCTTGCAAATAAATCAACTGTTCTACCAGCCCAAGAGGGATTACACCTGTAGGGCAAGAAATGAGATCATTGTTTTCTTCTTATTATTTCTTTTATTTTTTCATATTCTCTTGACATACAATATAACTTTTTCTGGAAGGCAATGTTTCCAGGACTGAAACATGAAAGAAAATATATTGTCTCTATGGTTAACCTGAAGAAATGACTTTATGTATCTGTCTTACTCTCTTAAATGTTTCTCTGAGCATGCTGAGGTGGCAGGGATTTTTCTGATTCCAAGTTCCTAATAACAGAATACTTGAGCCGTGGAGGGCAGATACCCGAGTCTGGAGCAGGAAAATAACTGGTTGGAAGGTGTATATCGAGAGCATAAAGATAACCGACATCCTCAGATTTTCAATAATGTGTTTGACATTGTTACTTGGTATCCATTACCTCATGAAATTCTCATAACAACCCATTTTACAGGTAAGAAACTGAGGCTCAGGGGAGCCCTAGATCACTTACCTAGGAAATGGCAGAGCTGGAATTTGAATCTGGCTCCAAAGCCTATGATTTTTCTACTGCACTGCATTTATAAATCCCAGCCAGGCTCCATGGATGACATTGGAAAATTCTACCCAGGTGTGGGGTCAGGGGACACAGTGAGTGGCCCTGACGCTGGGGGACACACACATTATCCCCCAGGCCCAGCCTTTCCATGTAGCAGCTCTACGGGGTCCCACGACCAGCTGGGCCATGAAGGGGTTTTCTCAGCAGAGGCTACAGAGCACCTGCGTCCTGCCTCCCTCCTCGAGAGGGTGTGTATTGAGGACTTCTGGAAGAGGTGGCCTTCGTGCCATACACAGCTACCATTTTGAAATCCATGGCTCCCAGGAATGATGTGAGTTAGGAAGGAAAGATGTTGGGGTGTTTTCCAGGGATGGCCAGGGATGCAGGTCTCTCTCTCTCTCTGTCTCTCTCTCTCATACACACACACACACACACACACACACACACACACACACACAGCACAGGGATGTTTATCTGAGCATTAATTTCCCCTCTAGTTGGTTTTAAGAATTCTGAAAGAAATGTTTACAAGTCAACTGTGTAAGAGAGCCATGCCTGAGGATCAGTTCTGCAAAAGACACCATTAACCTCTGGGCATGGCCAGGTCTAGTACCGCCATAAATCTGGGTTTGTGCCCCGTTAGTCCTCTAATTCAGGGATTGGCAAACTATGGCCCGAGGGCCTATTTTTGTAAATCAAGTGTTATTGGAACACAACCACTCCTATTCAACAGCAGAATTGAGTAGTTATCCAAAAAGCTGAAAATATTTACTGTCTGGCCTTTTATAGGACAAGTTGGATAACATTTGCTCTAATCCAGTATACACACACACACACACACACACACGAACTTTATCTAGCAAACTCCTATGCATACTATACGGCCCAACTTGTAGTACTGAGTACTGAGTACTGAGAAGCTTCTGTAGCCACCCAAGCCCGAAACAAAGCTAACCACATCCTCCTCAGGCCCCCAAGGGACTTTGAATAGCAAATAATCACTGATGTTCATAGAACACCATGTGCCAGCCACTGTTTCTAAGCATGTCACATGGACTAACTTAACTTTCATAGCAATTCTAAGTAGTAGGTACCTTTATTATCACCTTTTTACAGATGAGGAAACCAAGGCACAGAGAGGTTAAGTAACTTTCGCACAGTCACACAGCTGGTAAAAAGGCGAGCTGGAGTTTGAACCCAGGAAGTCTGTCTCCAGAGGCCAGTTTGTTCACCGTTTTGTCATAGATGTTGTTATTATCTCCATCTTACAGCTGTAAACAAAAACTGCTACACGGCACATATCCCATTGTGTTATAATAACGTGCATCCACATCTGCATCTTCCCAGTTTTCCCTCGAGGGCAGAGTAACGCTCTCTCTCACCCCAGACCCTAGTGCCTGGCACACAGCAGGTGCTCAGTGGATAAAGGCTTAGATGGGGTCACTTTCTGGACTGTAAGCCCCTCAGACCCAGGGAGGTCATGTCATTTATCACCAGATCCCCAGTGCCCAGCACTGTGCCTTCCTCAGAGAAGTGGGCTCAGCAAAGGGACAAGGAAGAAAGGAATTTTTCCAGAATATTCTTCATTCTTTTCAGCTCATCATTTCTACACGGTGTTGGCCATTGAGGCTTGAGGCCTCTACCTTTCAGACTGACTGCTGTTAGGAAGAGGTCAGCCGCACCTCTGTGCCAGAGTCTGTTTAACTTGGCTGGGAGCATCCTCAGAGAAGGAAAGGATGTTACCTGCCATGTTCACTGGTGCTTAATGTGATCTGGCCACCTTCTCACTGATTGCACTTAAGGAATAAGTCAGCATAAATTCTGCTGGCACCAGGAAATATTTCAGCAAAAATTTTAAAAATTTACCCCCTTTCATTCCAGTGAGATTGATCTTTGAGGAAATGAGTTGATTGACAAAGACCCCAGGTGCACTTTTGCATTCACAAAACCACAGGCATTTTCAGAAAAACCCTCAGGGATCATCTGGTCCATTGGAGGGAAGGGACAGTTTTTAAAAAATCAACTAAATACAAACAGTATTTGATCACCATCAATTGAGTATTTATTTGAGCAGCGAGCAAAGGGTGACACAGATAACAAGGTGGTGGACATCCAGGGGAGAGGTGGCCTGCCCTTGGGCTGGCTGGGGCAGGGCAGAAAGACTTCCTGGAAGAGAAGGATTAAAGCCAGGCTCCCAGGGAGGAGTAGGTCTAGACCAAGCAGGAGGGACGCCATTGTGGTGTGGGAAGCAGCGTTTACAAAGGTGCAGAGTGGCAGGCAGAAGGTATGGTTCAGGTACAAGGGGCTGGCTTCAGGGGGACACATCCAAGGAGGTAACAGCTGGAAGGTGGTGGGAGATTTGGGGGGATAGAGTGGCTAAGAGCTTGGTTCGGGATCAGACCTGGGTTCTGCTCTCAACCAGTTCCTTTGCAAGCTTCATACCCTTAGCTGACAACTTCAATCTTTGTGCTTGGGGATGATAGAAATGTACTATGACTTTGTTACCAAAAGTGTGGTCCGGCTGCTCACCGCTCTAAAACCCATACTAGAGAGGCAAGGTTGGTGGAAAAGAAAGTTTGCTTTATTTCAGAGGCTGGCAACTCGGGAGAGAGTAGACTCGTGTCCAAAGGCCAATTCCCCCACTGACAATCAGTGGGCAAGAGCTTTTAAAGGGGAGTTTCAGGTGTGTATAGGCAGAGGGAGGGGGCTACATGCAGAAACAGCACAGTCAGCTCTGACAGTCTTCTCAAAATTGGTCATGCGGTGGTCTGATCAGCGTCATCTTGTTTTAAGTACAGTTAGCCTTTAGTTCCAGGGTCTGTTGGTTCCCATTTCTTTGAGGCCAGTTCTCGGAATCGTGGCCGCTTATGTCATGGCTACAGTCTGGTCATCATGTAGTTAACTTCTTCCACCTGGTGAGGGTTTCAGTATCTACAAAACAGCTCACAGGATATGGCTCAGAATATTGTCTATAGCCCTTGAAGAGGAACTAAAGGTCCTTGACTTTGCTTAATGACTAAACTATTATTATTTTGTTCTGTTTGACTGTTTTCCTTTGCTTCTGCATTTTCTCATTTCTCCGATTAAACTTATTCTTTGGCTAAAGTTTTTCTACACACAAAAGGCAGGCAGAGGTAATTGGCCGGGGGGAACATAGGGTCCTGCTCAGTTTCAACTTGATCGGAGTCTTACTTGCATAGGTTGTACATTTGTCGAAACTCATCAAGCTGTACACTTAAAATGGACATTTTATTAGATGTGAATTACACCACAAGAAAGTTGATTGTAAATGGGAAAAAATCTGTGCCCTGATTTCTTCATCTGAACATGGGAATAACAATAATGTCTACTTCATCAGATTGGGGTGAGGGTTGACAAGCCAATGCCTATAAATTGCTCAACCCAGCGTCGGCTCACATAAGGTTGCTGTGTTATAATCGCAGAGAATCTTAAAAGCCCGGGCTGCACACTTTGAACTGTGTCTGGTAGGCCCAGGGAGTCACTGAAGATTTCTGAGCAGGGAAACAATCCAGAGGTTTTTTTTTTAATTGTGGTAAAATATACATAATATAAAATTTACCATTTTGACCATTTAAAAAGCATACAGCTTAGTGACATTAAGTACATTCACATTATTGTGCAGCCATCACCACCATCGAAAACTTTGCTTTTAAGAAAGGAGTGGGCAGGAAAACCCAGAGGAGAGAGAAACTCAAGTGAGACCCTCGGCAAGGTTGTTAGAGCAGTGCATACAGGAGACGTTTCGGGCCTGACCTAGGGATGAACTTACAGGAATGGAAAAAATACACAAGAAAAGTTAGGAAGAAGAAACCATAAGATTTAGTAAATGATTGAAAGTTGGATATAAGAAAGAAAGAAGAATCAAAGATGGCTGTGATTTCCAAGAAGAAAGAAAAAGACATCTCAAGTTCTCTTTGTGATACTTCTATTCACAACATATTACTTGGCTATGATCTTGGCAGCCCTAATAACACTTAATGCTGGGAAAGGTGTGGTGAAATTGACACTTATCGTCATTACTTGGGGCACAACCTTTAGACAACTAATTTGGCAACACATGTCAAAGGCCATTTAAAAAATGATTCTCACCCTGATCCGGTACTTTGACTTCTGAGGAATCATCCTCAGAGTAACACAGATTTCACAGGACTGTGTGCGTGTTGATATCCATGAACCTCAGTTACTGTTGTTTGTAATAGCTCCCAAGTGGGAGCAACCTGAGTGTCCCCGATTAATTGAAGAGTTCAAAAAAGCATCGTATTGAATCTTAAGAAAAATGTTTTTTAAAGATTTATTGCAGGTAGCAGGGCTCTGTTCCATTAGGAGATGCCCTGAGGCATTTAAAATATTGTTTGACAAAAATTGTATTTATATACAATAGTTAGGGAATAATAGACCCATTGCAAACATAAAAGCCACTCATAGGTGGATCTCTGTTTGTCAACTCTTTAATCTTACCTTGCTCCAGGCACACTGACATGACTGGGAGAGTAACCGCCAAATTCCAGTGAATGCTTGGACAGCTGTTCCTTAGCTGTCCTCCACTTTCCTAGGTTTATTGCCGGAAAACGGGACTGCTTAAGGAGACTGTGGGTTTGCACTGTGGGTGCACATTCCCAATCCCCATCCCAATGTCAGCCAGGGCTCCCGAGAGGGAGTATATCACAGGCAAGTGGTAGAGGGTGACAGCCCTGTCCTGGGTGACAGTCTAACCATCATCACTGAGACTGGAAATCACCCCTGCAGTGGACTGAAGAGGGCATCTTCCACCCACTTTGATAAGAATATTATTCCACCTGGACTGGGGGAACTGGCAGAGATGGTGGCCTCTGGATTTCTTGGGCTACAGGAACAGAAATGATAGTGTCCCGGAGAGAGGGATATGGATGTTCACCAGGATGAAGCCCACCCAGGACGCTCTCTCTAATGCCCTTAATAATTGAATTGGAACAAATGGCGGTTGGAGTTAACCACAAAATAAAAACAACCCCTTTCGGGGCATTTATGCTTACAAAGCACTTTCGTTTTCTTTTTTGTAAACAATTTTTTTATTGAAGTATAGTTGATTTCCAATGTTATGTTTATTTCTACTGTACAGCAAAGTGATTCAGTTATATGTATACTGTATACATTCTTTTTTTAATACTCTTTTCCATTATGGTTTATCATAGGATACTGAATATAGTTCCCTGTGCTATACAGTAGGACCTTGTTGTGTATCCATCCTGTATATAATAGCTTACATCTGCTAACTCCAGCCTCCCAACCCTCCATCCCTTCCCCAACCCCGTCCCCCTTGGCAACCACCAGTCTGTTCTCTATGTTAGTGATTCTGTTCCTGTTTCATAGGTAGGTTCATTTGTGTCATATTTTAGATTCCACATATAAGTGATATCATATGGTATTTATCTTTCTCTCTCTGACTTACTTCGCTTAGTATGACAATCTCTAGTTGCATCCATGTTGCTGCAAATGGCATTATTTCATTCTCTTTTTGTGGCTGAGTAGTATTTTATTGTATATTATGTACCACCATCTTCTTTATCCATTCATCTGTCAATGGACATTTAGGTTGTTTCCATGTCTTGACTATTGTGAATAGTGCTGCTATGAACGTAGGGGAACATGTATCTTTTTGGATTAGAGTTTTGTCTAGATATTTGCCCAGGAGTGGGACTGCTGGATCATATGGTAATTCTATTTTTAGTTTTCTGAGGAACCTCCATATGGTTTTCCACAGTAGCTGCACCAATTTACATTCCCACCAACAGGGTAGGAGGATTCCCTTTTCTCTACACCCTTTCTAGCATTTGTTATTGTATTTGTAGAGTTTTTAATAATGGCCATTCCGACCATTGTTAAATGAGGTGGTACCTCATTGTAGTTTTGATTTGCATTTCTCTAATAATTAGCGATGTTGAGCATTTTTTCATGTACCTGTTGGCCATTTGTATTTCTTCTTTGGAGAAATAGCACTTTCATTTTCTTCATCTCATTACAACAGTCCTGTGAGGGAGGCTGGGCAGATATCATTGACCCCACTTCACAGAGGGAGAAACAGAGGCATGGTTGGGCAAAGCAATTTGCTTCTCAACCTACAACAAGGATTAGGGGAGAAAGGGTGCTGTTGTGTGTTGGCCACATTCAGCGTTTCCAGGGCTGCGCTGGGAACTTTGAAATAATTGCCTCACTTAATTCACTCTTCGCAACCACCCTGAAGTCTCGATAGCCCCTTGTGTAGGTGAGGAAAGAGGCTCAGAGGTTGAATCACTGGTCAAGACCACACAGCTTATGAGAGGCAGAGTCAGGATTAGAAGTCAGATCTGCTGGACTTCAAAGCCTGCTGGGACCACACCTTAATGTCATCATCACATAATAATAACTGTACATCTGAGTAGGTGGGCCTCTGTGGCTGAGGAGTCATCCTGCCTTCAAGACTAAGATGAGAGGAACAGCTTTCCACACTTCATTCATTCATCACCCAAGTGAATAGCTGCTGGGCTACATGCCTCAGCATCTTGGTTGCCCTGTTGATGAGAGCAGGTCCACAGACCTGTTGTCACACTCTGTTCTTCGTGTCTACTGACAACATTAATAAATAGGAGGGAACATGGTACCAGAAGTGTGCAGTTTCCTTTTATTTATTTTTTATTTTTTGCTTTTTGGCCACACCACATGGCTTGTGGGATCTTAGTTCCCCGACCAGGGTTTGAACCCGGGCCCTCGGCAGTGAAAGTACAGATTCCTAACCACTGGACCACCAGGGAATTCCCTGCAGTTTCCTTTTAAATGCATTCATTCTTTCTTTTGCTCATTCTTTCATTTATTCATCCAACAAACACCAGCCAGGCAGTCCCTTTGTACTGGACCTTGAGCTAAGAGCCAGCACTGCCAGCTGAACGGAGCCCGGTCCTTCCCCCACAGAGCACAGTCCAGTGGGTGGGATGGAGGAGTTAGCGGTGATACGCCATTTCATTTAAGAACTGGGTTGAGTCATGGTTTGGGCTTTGGGGAGACGGTTATAAAATGGAGCAATTCTCAGAGGAGACTTTATCAAATTATGTTTCTGAAGCCCTTGGATGAGAATTTAGATTTTGGGAGTGAAAAGAAGCCCCTCCCACTTTGCCCCTTTCCTGTGCTGCTGCATTCTCACCTCCAGGGATGGACACCTCCCAATAATTCATTGACCATTTTCTCACCTGAAGAATGGGAGTGATGCTGCCAACCCCGGGATGTTGCCCCATCCGGGTGCAGTGTGTGCTGTCCTCTCTCCACCTTCAGATGTGGAGGCTGAGGGTCAGAGTCCCTGGGGTGCCTTGCTCAGGGTGCCCCTTGGAAAGCCAGAGAAAGGATATGCACTTGGCTTTTCCCGGCTCCAAAGCTGGACCCTTTCCCGCCACACCACAGGACCCTCGTAAAGCCAGTGGCCCAGGTGCTGTCGTCCAAGCCTGCACCCCCTCCCACTCCGGCGTCCTGTGCCCCTGTCCCTCCGACCGCCCCCTGCCTGCTTGCTCTCCTGTCTTCATCCCCCTTCCATCGTAGGCATTCCCCACACCCTGCACCACCCCCTAGGACTCTTTCAGACTCTCTAGAGGAGGCCGACCAACCCCACTCAGCACAACCAGAGAAAGCAGTGTCACAGTTCAAGCCAGCACATGCGGGGACCGTCGCGGGGCAGAACCTGTGCTGACCTCTCTGCTTATTTTTAGCTTTGTGCCCTTGGGCAGCTGCTCGCCTTCCCAGAGGTAACCCGGTGGGCAGCTGCCACGCAGAATGAACAGAGGGCCTGGAAGGAACTTTGTGCTAATAAGTGCCACCCGGCATCAGTCTTTAGTAGGTATTGTTTTCGCGGTGCTGCTGTTAGGATCAGAATGACGTTAGACAAACAGGAAGCGCGGTAACCCCCAGGGCTGGAGAAATGAGCTAAGTTTCCCCAGGACCAAGCGGCAGAGAAAAGAATTCTCTTCCATCATAGAAAATAGAGGGAAAAGGCCAGGCTCCAGCCCAGAGGAGTCACCTGGGGACTGAGGTAGCTCTTGGGGCCTCCCAACTCAGGGTCCCTGCAGGGAAGGATGAGCAAGAAAGAAGGAGAGCGGGTTGGCCTCTCCCTGCCAAGGCTTGGCTCTCTCCCTACACTGTCCCAGGCGGCGGGAGCCATGGTGCAGAAGATACCCTCTGTGTGGGGCAGGGAGGCACCCTCTGGGGCAGGACGTCCCTGATGGGTAAGTCGGGCTGGAGCACGAAGGGCTCTTGCAGGCAGCAGCAAGCGGAGCCTGCAGCCATCAGCAAAGCAACCCCAGAGCTGGAGCTTTCTCTCAGCCCCTGAGGCCAGCTCCTCTTTCATGGGAGAAGGAAAAGGGTCTGGCATTTTTTGAGAATCCATCCTATGCTTGGTATCTTTATGTATGTGTTATGGTTTGAATTGTGTCCTCCCAAAAGTCTTAACATCCAGCACTTCGGAATGTGACTTTATTTGGAAATAAGTTCATTGCAGATGTAGTTAGTTAAGATGAGGTCTTACTGGAGTAGGATGGGCCCCTAATCCAATATGACTGATGCCCTTATAAAAAAGGCAAATTTGGACACAGGCATACATGCACACAGAAGGAACACCATGTGACAATGAAAGCCCAGATTAGGGTGATGCTTCTTCATGCCAAGGAATGCCAAGGATTACCAGCAAACCACCAGAATATAAGGGAGAGGCATGGGACAGATTCTCTGTCACAGCCCTTAGTAGGAACCAGCCCTGCCAACACTTTGATCTCAGATGTCTAGCCTCTAGAACTGTGAGATAATGAATGTCTTTAGTTTAAGCCACTGAGTTTGTGGTACTTTGTTATGACAGTCCTAGCAAACTAGAACGGTATATTACCTTCTTCGACCTCACAAGAAGCCTGCAAAGGGAGATATTATTATCCACACTTTACAGACATAGGAACTGAGACTCAGAGAGGTCAAGTGACTTGTCCAAAGCCACACAGTAAGTAAGAAAAGAGGACAGGTATGAGCCTAGCTCTGTTCAGCTCCAAGCACACAGACAGTGTAGGACCCACTTGAACATTGAATCCTGGGTCTTGGTTGGAAGCAAAGCAGATCTGAGAAGCACTTCGAGATTCCTAGGATCTCATGCAACAGCCTGGGATTCCTGGCCTACAAAATGAGTCCTGCCAAGACCTCCCCCTCCCACAATAAGTGGGGCTGGGACAGAAAAGTCAGGATGAGCCCAGAGCGTATGGAGCTGAGTCTCTGATGAGTGGTCTGGGAAAGTCAGGGGTAAGGAGCTGACCAGAAGGCAGAGGGTAGGGCTTCCCTGGTGGTGCAGTGGTTGAGAGTCCGCCTGCCAATGCAGGGGACGCAGGTTCGTGCCCCGGTCCGGGAAGATCCCACATGCCGTGGAGCAGCTGGGCCCGTGAGCCGTGGCCGCTGGGCCTGCACGTCCGGAGCCTGTGCTCCGCAACGGGAGAGGCCACAACAGTGAGAGGCCCGCGTACCGCAAAAAAAAAAAAAGTAGAGGGAGCCCCTCAGCCAGCTGTCTGAAGGCCAAGGGCTTCCTCGGCCCAAGACAGGTGTGGCCAGGGAGCCGAGGGGCCTCAGCTATAAGGCTCGGCTTTGCAGGGGCCAGGAGCCAAGAGATCATCGGGGTGTCCTAAGGAAATCTGCCTCCCGCTGTCTTTAATATTCTTCTTCAGGCTTTCAAAGCCTGGGCCTTTCCTGCTTCTCTAAAACACCAAGTTATGACCCAAAGGCCTCCCTCTTCCCCGTGCCACCTCCCTCGGGCTCAAGCAGCTGTCCCCAGGCAGCACCTCCCTTCCCCGCTGAGGGCCAGGCTCTGTGACCCCCCTCCGTTTCCTGTATCCCTGTCAGAAGAGCTCATCCTCTCCCCCAGCAGGACCCTGGGATCATTCTTAATCAAGGCACAGAAAGATGGCATCTCAGTCCCCCTGGAGCCTGCAAAATAGGCCCTTTAAGCTCCGTCTCCTGGCAGGGGACCGTGGGGGGCACAGGGGAGCTGTCACTGAAGAGCCAGGGGAATGCAGAGACAGGGTGCAGGCTGACTGTCCTTCTCAGGACCCAGGGTAAGGCAGGGGGTAGCCAGAACCCCCAGCTGCCCGAGGGTCCCCTCCCAGGCATTTTCGGATGGAGGCTGTCTGCACCTCCAGCTGTCCACGGGAGCCCCACCCCCTCTCCCTTGGTAACTGGGAAGCAGAGTAGGAGGGGGATGTGACATGTTTTACAGGGAGCAGAGCCAAATTGCAGTTGGGGTAATTACATTTTGCCTTAGCCATTGCCTCCTGCTGGACCACTTGGCCAGCGTCCAGCCTGGGCGGGGTGCGGGGCAGAGCCAGGCCCACTCACGCTGGCTCAGCCATGCTGTGGTGTGAACGGTCCTCTGTCTATGTGCTCTGCAGGTAGACCAGACTCGAGGCAAGCAGCAGAGGGGCTCAGAGACCCAGCCTGACCCCTCAGCCTAGGGGAGATGGCCAGGCAGGCCAGCCCCAGCTGGTGGGAGGCCTGCAGAGGGGGTTCCTGGCTACCCATATGTGCTCATCCTAGCCCTGGCCTGCGTATGACAAGAGCGGGGCACAGCCATCCCAGGACTCCATCTCTCATGGAGGCCAGAGGGGCATCAGACAGGCTGGGACTGGCTGCCCTCATCAATTACCACCTCCAAGGCTCAGCCAGGACCCCACAATCACATCTAAGGGGCTCCCCGGGCTTCCCTGGTGGCACAGTGGTTGAGAATCTGCCTGCCGATGCAGGGGACACGGGTTCGTGCCCCGGTCTGGGAAGATCCCACATGCCGCGGAGCAGCTAGGCCCGTGAGCCATGGCCGCTGAGCCTGCGCGTCCGGAGCCTGTGCTCCGCAACGGGAGAGGCCACAACAGTGAGAGGCCCGCGTACCACAAGAAAAAAAAAGAAAAAAGAATAAAATAAGGGGCTCCCGACCCTGAGTGCTCCCTGAACTTTGGGGAAGCCCTTCCTATCTTCAGCTGGTACTGCTGAAGGTACCAGGGCCTCTTAAGGTATTAGTTCCAGTGTCCATTTCCCATGGGGTCAGCCAGGGCAGCTCCTCACTGTGCCTAATATAGTCTTTTACAAGCATCCAGGTCCTGGGTCTCTGGGTTCCAACTGTAGCTTTGCCCAAGTCACATAACTCTATCCTGCCTCTGTTTTCTCATCTGTAAAACGGGGATAATAATAGTAACTACCTCATATGGTTACTGTGAGGATTAAATGTGATAAGACTCAAAAGTATTTAGAATGGCACATAGTAAGTACTAAATGAAAGTAACTGTAAGAAAGATGGTGATGATGATGACGTCTGGGTTTCCGCAATGCTGCTGCTATTACTCCTACTACTGTGATTGCTGCTGTGACTATTAATGCCACTATTCCTACAGCTACCTTTGGTAGTGGTACTAATGCCACCCTCCAGGATATGCATAACAATTATGGGTTTATAAACCTTTGGAAATTTTAATGGCTCCCACTGAACCTGTAAAATGTTAATGTGCTGGTTAAGGGTTTTCATCCTATAGTTCTGCCTCCTGCCACCTGGGCTCCTGCCTTATCCCCAGGCACCGCCTGCTGCCTGGCATTTCCCCAGGAATCACCTCTCTCCCCTACTTTCCCCTTCTAGCCAGACCAGCTCCTTCTTCCTTTTTTATTAACTCCCTCTCTTTTTAAAATTACACATTCCTATTACTCAGCCATAAAAAGAAACGAAATTGAGTTATTTGTAGGGAGGTGGATGGACCTAGAGTCTGTCATACAGAGTGAAGTAAGTCAGAAAGAGAAAAACAAATTCCGTACGCTAACGCATATATATAGAATCTTAAAAAAAAAAAAAAATGAAGAACCTAGGGGCAAGACGGGTCATGAAGTCCTAGGGGCAAGACAGGAATAAAGACACAGACCTACTATGGGGGGCTGTGAGAATGGACTTGAGGATATGGGGAGGGGGAAGGGTAAGCTGAGACCAAGTGAGAGAGTGGCATGGACATATATACACTATCAAATGTAAAATAGATAGCTAGTGGGAAGCAGCCGCATAGAACAGGGAGATCAGCTCGGTGCTTTGTGACCACCTAGAGGGGTGGGATAGGGAGGGTGGGAGGGAGGGAGGTGCAAGAGGGAAGAGATATGGGAACATATGTATATGTATAACTGATTCACTTTGTTATAAAGCAGAAACTAACACACCATTGTAAAGCGATTATACTCCAATAAAGATGTTAAAAAAAAATTGCACATTCCTAAGGACTCAGCTCAGATGTCATCTGTCTGCTGAAGTCTTCCTTGGCTGGGGAGAGATAAAGATGCAAAATAGGAAATCAGGTGTGGGGATTTTATTGTCCAGAATGGCAGCAAGAATAGAGGCAACAAAGACTCCTAATTAGATTCTGAGAACTGGTTTAGGAGAGAAGCCAAATTAGGAACCTGAAGCAACCAAATCTGCCTTCGAGTGGCTTAGGTGAATTCTGCTGAGCATCTTGTAATAACAAGAAACCGGTTATTGAGCATCTACTGTGTGCCAGATACCGTTCAGCTATGGATACATACAAAACAACCCTATGAGGTAAATGCTATTCTGATCATCCCCACTTTACAAATGAGGAAACTGAGGCACAGAGAGGTTCATTAATTTGACTGGAGAGTTAATAGAAAACAGAGCTAGATTTAAACCCACTACTCTGTCTTTTTCTATCACAATTACTGTTTCTATTTCCCCTCACCCATCTTCCCTTCATTCTGTGAGCTTAGGGTGGTAGAGACCAAGTCATTCACTATTCATTAATTCAGCAAATATTTCATGCCCACCACCTGAAGATATAAAACATGTGAGTATATGAAAAGTACTTAGAAAAAAGTACTTAGTGCCTGGCACATAGTGGGTGTTAGCTGCAGTCATCACCATCATCACCATCAGCATCAACATCACCATCATCACCGTCAGCATCATCACCATCATCACCGTCAGCATCAGCATCACCATCATCTTCATCATCTATACCCCCTGCACAAAACCTGGCACTAAGAAGGCTTTCAGTGAATATTTTGTTGAATGCTGGATGATGAGGCGTTTCTCACAATCACTCCTGTTCCCAGGAGGGACAGCTTTTCTGTGTCAGAAAAATCAACGCTCTTATTCTCTGAGTCCCCAGAGGAGCCATTTGCCACCATCTCCCTCCCTTGAAGTGGTGGTTGCATCCTCCCTTCTCCTGGAAGGGGCTCGGTCCCACCTCAACTCTCTGACCCTAGTGGGCAGGAGAGATTCCCCCTTCTCATGCCAGAACACAGAGCCTGGCCCCGCTCTGTAAGCCCCTCTACCTTCCCTCCCCATTAGGAGGACCTCGAATCATAAGCACATCCCCAAAGCAGAAGACAGTCTCCAAACAGAAACTAACAAATGAAAGGAGGCTGGGGGCCATGGGGAGAGCAACACTAACCCTCAAGGTCACTTCTTCAATGGGCTGCAGGGGATAAACGCCAAGAGCATCTCTGAAAATAAGTGCCAGATGCAATGATCTAAAAGCAGAGAGAGAAGCGTCTGGAAGAACAGAGGAAGAAAGTTACGAAAAATGGCATTCTTTGGTCATCTCTATTTCTGCGTTAAATGCTGGAATTTACCCAGAGGAGAAAAAGACAAAGGCTGAGAAGGTATTCCGACTGAAAATAGATAGTACAAAGTTTTAAAGTGAAATTAGATGTCTGGACTTCTAGAAAGATGATGTTCATTTCAGAATGGTTCTGTCAGGCGCCCAGCACCCTGAGGAGTTTTGTAAGGCTCAGTGTAATTATAGGGAGCGTTAGCCTCCTATGTCTGCTGTAACAAATGACTACAAGCTCAGTGACCTAAAACAGCATAAATTTCTTCTCTTACAGTTTGGGAGGTCAGAGTCCAAAATGAGTCTCACTGAGCCAAAACTAAGATGTCAGCTG
Source organism: Tursiops truncatus (assembly GCF_011762595.2). Classification (NCBI taxonomy): domain Eukaryota; kingdom Metazoa; phylum Chordata; class Mammalia; order Artiodactyla; family Delphinidae; genus Tursiops; species Tursiops truncatus. The sequence goes on along the minus strand of NC_047044.1, from coordinate 14,923,324 downwards.
GGCTGTGTTCCTTTCCGGAAAAGCCCTTTCCTTGCCTTTTCCAGCTTCTAGGGTTGCCCGCATTCCTTGGCTCTCGGCCTCCTTCCATCTTCAAGACCAGCTGTAGCTGGCCCAGTCTTTCTCACACGGCATCCCTCTGACACTGGTTCTTCTGCCTCCTTCTTCTCCATTTGAAGGACGCTTGTGATTACACTGGACCCACCCAGATAATCCAGAATAGTCTCCTAATCTTAAAATCACTTGATTAGCAACCTTAATTCTATCTGCTACCTTAATTCCTTCCACCCTTGCTATGTAACTTAACTTATTCACAGGTTCAAGGGATTAGGAAGTGGACATCTTTGGGGACCATGATGTTGCCTACCACATGGCATTATGACTATAGAATTATATGCTAGTTCTTTCAAAATTGGTAATTCATGTGGAATATTTCTCACCCATAAAAAAGAATGAAATAATGCCATTTGCAGCAACATGGATGGACCTAGAGATGATCATACTAAGTGAAGTAAGTCAGAGAGAGAAAGACAAATATCATATGCTATCACGTATATGCGGAATCTAAAAAAATGATACAAATGAACTTATTTACAAAACAGAGACTCACAGACATAGAAAACAAACTTAAGTTTACCAAAGGGGAAAGGGGGTAGGGATAAATTAGGAGTTTGAGATTAACAGATACACACTACTATATATAAAATAGATGAATAAGGTCCTACTGTGTAGCACAGGGAACTATATTCAATATCTTGTAATAACCTATAGTGGAAAAGAATCTGAAAAAGAATATATATATACGAATATGTATATATATACACACATATACATATATAGGATATATATATACATATAGAAAGAAAACTGAATCACTTTGCTGTACACCTGAAACTAACACAACATTGTAAATCAACTGTATTTCAATTTTAAAAAAATTTTTAATTGGTAATTCATCTCTGGAACTGAAAGTGGGTTTTCATTATCCATAAATGGGATTAAACCAAGTTCATGTGACCTCAGGAGAGTTACTTAACCTCTCTGGATAAACCTGTGTTTTCTTACCTCTAAAATAAAGAGTTCAGCGGTAAGCTCTGGTAATGAGCGACTATGGCTTCACCATCTCATGCCCAGGGCCCAGCACACAGTAGGCACTCAGAAAACGTTTGTGCTGATTTGGGGGAGCTGGATTTAGTGGTATTTGAGGCTTCCCAGGCTTCAAGGTCTGTGGTTTCCTGACTCACGGTTCTAAATAACAGAACAGAACACAGATTTTCAAAATGGGTATTCACATCTGTCAGGAAACGCCTACTGAGCAGAAGGTGTGTCATTTTTCTCTGTGGCACAAATCTTTGTACAAGAAGGCACCCGATGACACACACACTAAACAGAAGGATGGACAACTGTGAATGTGTGTGTGTATATATACGTATACATGTATATATACATACACACACAGAGGGGGAGGGGGAGAGAGAAGGAGAGAGAGAGAGACAGAGACAGAGAGTGTGTGTGTGTGTGTGTGTGTGTGTGTGTGTGTGTGTGTGTATGGTGCTCAGTTTTGTCATCTGTAAGCTAAGAGCAAGAATAATAATACCAACTGCAGAAGGATGTTGTACGGATTAAACGAGTAGTTCATAGGGAACCCCTGGTGGTCCAGCGGTTAGGACTCTGCGCTTTCACTGCCGAGGGCCCGGGTTCAGTCCCTGGTTGGGAAGTAAGATCCCACAAGCCGTGTGTTGCGGCCAAATAAATAATATAATAGTTCCTACATGTAAAGAGTGCCTGGCTCCTAACAAGTGCCATATAAAACCTGAACTACTGTTTCTCATCAATATCATGATTCTCCTGCCACAGTACGGAATGGATGTGGACGTTCTATGCGTCACCCTGCTGTGGGAAGAGGCGGGGGTCCCAGCCACCTGGGGAGATCTGGGGCAGCTGCTGAAGGAAGTGGCGTTTACGTTGTGCGTTGAGGAAAGGGGGACGCGCTCCCTGTTGAAAGCCGAGGGCAGGGAGTTCTGGATGAGAGGAGCCATGGGGGCACGCGTGGAGGTGGAGAGCCGTGCTGAGGAGAGTGCATCCCTCGGTCACTTTGGGAGTGGTCTGAAATTCAGCTGGACAGCTAGGTTAGGTAAAGGTCGCAGGGGTGTCTAAATGCCTGGTGAAGAAGTTTCCATCTTATCCTCTAGGAAGTGGGGAGCCACTGAAGGTTGTTCGAGTGGAGAGGGTGGCCATGGGCTTAAGACTTTGCTCTAGGCAGTACGAAACATTTAAAATCACAGAGAAATAAGTTAGTCCTAAGGCTGCCGTAACAAATTACCGCAAACGGGGTGGTTTAATACAACTGTGAGAGAAATGTATTCTCTCATAGTTCTGGAGGTCAGAAATCTGAAATCAAGGTGTTGGCAGGGTTAGTTCCTACTGCAGGCTCTGAGGGTGAATCTGTGCTGTGCCTTTCTCCCAGCTCCTGGTGGCTGCTGGCCACCCTTGATCTTCCTTGGCTTGTAGACACATTACTTTCTCCATCTTCACATGGCCATCTCCCCTCTGTCTCTGTGTCTCAAGTGGCCCTCTGCCTTTGTCTTATTAAGGACACGTCATTGGGTTCAGGGCCCAGCCTAAATCCAGGATGATCTCATCTTGAGATCCTGAATTACATCGGCAAGACCCTGTTAACAAATAAAAGATGTCCCGGGCTTAGGGCTCAGATTTCTCTCTTGAGGGCCATCATTCAACTTACTACAGATGATTAAATCGATTGTCATATACACACTATTATATATAAAATACATAACCAACAAGGACCTACTGTATAGCAGAGGGAACTATAGTCAATATTTTATAATAACCTATAAGGGAAAAGAATCTGGAAAAATAGATATATATGTATGTATAACTGAATTACTTTGCTGTACACCTGAAACTAATACAATGTTGTAAATCAACTATACTTCAATTTAGCAAAAGAGAAAAAACAAAAAAAAATGTATATGTAAAAAAACACACACAATTGTCCAGCACATGTCTACACACATGTCTACACATAAATGTACATTCCTGCCGTCAGCAGGATAGAGCTGTCAGAAGTATGGAAGTGCATGGAGCCCTGAGTCATTTGGTTTTTTCCTGTGGTTCTTCTTATCTGTAAAAGTCAATGTGGTGTGTGAGGGCAGGCCTGGTGAGGGGGATGGAGGGAGCAACTGTGATCTCCACCTGGATGCACATGAGAGCCACTGGGGAGAACACTGAAAAAATACCAGTGCCTGGGCCCTGCCCCCCTAGAGATTCTGATTTCATTGGTCTGGAGTGGGGACTGGGTGTCAGTACTTTTTAATACTCTCTAAGTTATCCTCATGTGCAGTGCAGTTTGGTTCACTATGGGTATTTCAATGAGGGCAATATAGAGCCGAGGGAGTGAAAATTGGCTCTTGGGAGGCAAAAAAGCCCTTAGGATTACAATGGTTTGTGACCCTCCAAAGGGCCCCAGAACATAAACAGATACACAGTGTATAGATGTTATTAAAATTCCATGGGGTGGGATGTTTTACAATATAGTATATTAATATAGTATATTAATAGAAATGTTTTACAATATAGTATATTAATAGAAAATTTGAGGTACAGGGAGGCCGGTGGATGGGGAGACAATTGCCATTGAAAAGGTAGTCTGTTACTCTCGGCTCCCAAGAGGAGGGGCATGCCACACCCGGATGGGAGGGAGGATGGGTGGACACAGGGAAGCACCAGCGTGGGTCAGCAGGCAGAGGAAGAGGGGAAAACGTGGGCAAGACCCTTTATTGTGGTCTTCAGCAAAGGAACTGGCGAGGCAGGGTAAACAGATTTAGGATTGGCTAGTTTCAGTGGGCTCAGGGGCAGAGGGGTGTCCCTAATTGTTCTGGTACCTGCTGGCAGGGGGTGGGCGGGGTCAGTGATTAGGGTGGGTGGATAGTGGTCTGGAGCGTGAGAGCCGGTTTAAGGAGGTGATTGTGAGTGTGGGCTCTGGATTGGTTGCTTTGCATTTGAAAAGCACGTTCACTAGCAAGTTGTTTGCTATCTCTAGGAACTGGCTAACCCTGGGAAGGATGGACCCTCCAGGGTCAGCAAGGACCCAGATGTCAAAGCATCAGAATATAGAAATAAGAGACATGGTGACTATAATGGAGGTGTGGGTGGGGGACGGAAGAAAATGTCCAAAAAGACTTCTTGGGCAGAAGGAACCATAATAAAAAACGGTTGAGAAACATTGAGTTGTATCTGGGCTACATCATAGATTTCTTGATAGAACTCCCAGAACAGGTGCTAGGAGGAAGCATCTCCCTGGAAGCATCCTTATCCAGATGTACAGCTGGATAGGGCCACTCTTTGCCAGCAAGGACCATGAGCTTTCTTCCCCAGGGGCCCATGGCCTTGTCAAAAGTGCAGTACCTTTTTTTTTTAGAAGCAAGGAAGGGGCATGATCTTTGTGCCTTTTTTTTTTAAATTTATTTTTATATTTATTTTTGGCTGTGTTGGGTCTTCATTTCTGTGCGAGGGCTTTCTCTAGTTGCGGCGAGCAGGGTCCACTCTTCATCGCGGTGCGCGGGCCTCTCACTATCGTGGCCTCTCTTGTTGCGGAGCACAGGCTCCAGACGCGCAGGCTCAGTAGTTGTGGCTCATGGGCCTAGTTGCTCCGCGGCATGTGGGATCTTCCCGGACCAGGGCTCGAACCTGTGTCCCCTGCATTGGCAGGCAGATTCTCAACCACTGCGCCACCAGGGAAGCCCCCTACAGTACCTTTTAGCAGCAGCGACAAATGAGAATTTAGAGTCCTCTTGAGGTTGATTTTGCTCTGTAATCAGCTGCTGAGTTTTGGGCCTAATGGAATTCTAATGTTTTTAAAAGCCAATTTAGTAATCTTTGTATTTTCAACAGACTGTGAAAGCCCTATTAGTTATTTATATTCACTGTACACATGCATGCCTGCAAATGGCAGATTTATGCTTCTATGTGCCATTAACATCTACACTATGTTAACAGCAGCATTTAGCCAGCTCTCAGAATGTTGGCCTAATCTCCTCTATGCCTGTAGACACACATACACATGCACACACACCCCTCTGTCATTCTGTGTGGTCAGCCATAGGGTATTTCAACTTGTTAAAGATCCTAGTGAATAGTTCCTCACTATATCGTATCAAATAAGTGATAAGTCTATAGTCACCAGGCTATTTAATTAAAGATAATTGGTCTTTGAAGACTTAGAATACAATTAAGTATACTTAACACTAAAGCTCGGTTGAACATGATTTAATCTTTCTTGGGTGATTCAGGATCTTACAGACCTTGAGGGCCTTTGTTATGAATATAAACGATCTTCATGCTCTTACTCTGCAGAAGTTCCATTGGAAAGAAATTTCCAGTTGAAATCCTGCCAAATACACAGACTTTCACTGTAGAAGGTACCCTCGCAATTATCTGGAAATGGTTTCTAGACATCCCAGGGATGACAAACCTGTGAATATTTGTCCTTGGCATAAAATGTTCTGACTGCTTCTGTGAAATCCGTTTTCCAGCCCCCTTTTCTTTCTCTATCAGGGAGAAATTCTCAGTGGGGTGCTAATGTATCATTAACACCATTCTTTAAAATGTACTAATCTTTCTTTTCCATCAAGAACTCTACCCAGGACTCATTCATTAATTCAACTTGTGTTTAGCAAGGAGGTCTCAGTGAGACGCAGTAGAATTGAAGAGTTGGCAGCAGAGAAGGGTACAGCTAAACTTGTTTCAGGGCACATACAGTATATTCAAATAATGAATCCAGAAAGTCTCTTAAACGGATATATACATCCTTACCACTCCTCCTGCCTATCATTTCCTTCCTTCTTTTTCTAGTGTGATCACCTTCACTAGTTGAACCATATTCAAATACTTAATGATTCAGAATTTAAATTAATCTGGGAAAGAAACAGCTAAAAATAGCCCCAACATACGTTGTAAAAAGAAAAGGCAAAAACTGATAGAACTGCATGGAGAAATAGATAAATCCACTCTAATTGTTGGAGACTTTAACACCCCTCTATCAGAAATGGACAGATCCAACCGGTAGAAAATCAATAAGGACATAATCGAACTCAGCACCATCAAACAACTGGATACAATGGACATCTATAGACTGCTTCATCCAACAACAACAGAATACACATTCTTCTCAAGCTCACATGGAACATTCACCAAGATAGACCACATTCTGGGACATGAAACACACCTTAACAACTTTAAAAGCATAGAAATCATACAATGTCTGTTTCTCAGACCACAGTGAAATTAAACTAGAAATCAATAACAGAGTGATAGCTGGAAAATCCCAAATACTTGGAGGTTAAAAAACACACTTCTGAATAACACATGGGTCAAAGAGAAAAAATCTCAAGAGAAGTTTTAAAAATATTTTGAACTAAGTGAAAACATAACAAAAATCTGTGGGATGCAGAAAAAGCAGTGCTTAGAGGGAAATTTATAGCAGTAAATTCATGTATTAAAAGAGAAGAAAGATGTAAAATCAAGAATCTAAGTTTTTGCATTAGGAAACTAGAAAGAGAAGAGCAAATTAAATCAAAAGTAAGCAAATGAAAAGAAATAATAAGAATTAGAGCAGAAATCAATTAAAAACAGGAAATGAATAGAGAAAATCGATGAAACCAAAAGCTGGTTCTTTGAAAAGATTGATAAAATTGATGAGCCTCTAGCCAGGCTAACTAAGAAAAAAAGAGAAATTACTAATATCAGAAATGGAAAAGGGGATATCACTATAGATCCCATGGACATTAAAAGAATAATAAAGAAATACTATGAACAACTCTCTGCTCACAAATCTGATAACTTAGGTGAAAGGTACCAATTCCTTGAGAGACCCAATCTACCAAGACTCACACAAGAAGAAATAGACGATCTAAATAGGCCTATATCTATTAAAGAAATTGAATCAACAGTTAATAACCTTCCAAAACAGAAAGCTTCAGGCCCAGATAGTGAATGCTACCAAACATTTCAGGAAGAAATTATACCAATTCTCTACAACCTCTTTCAGAAGATAAAAGAAGAGGGAATACTTCCTAACTCATTCTATGAATCTAGTATTACACTAATACCAAAACCAGACAACAATATTACAAGAAAACTGCAGATAAATATCTCTTGTGAACATAGATGCAAAAATCCTGAACAAAATATTAGTAAAACAAATCCAATAATGTATAAAAAGAACTTATCAGAGTCCTTCAATGCACCAGGAGTATTCTTGCCTCTGTGCCTTGGCTTTTGCTGCTCCCTCTGGTTTGCCTTTTCCTACACCCTTCTCTTCCCCACCCCCCACCCAATTCACCTAGTGAACACCAGCTCATCTTTTAGTACTGATCCTAGGACAGTTCATCTATGAATCCTTTCCTGACACACCACTCAGGTAGAATATCCAATGTCTATTGTGCTATTAGCGTAGCATGTATGAGCTTCTCTTACATCACCGGTGAGACTCATGAGCATGTGTACTTATCCCACTAGATTATGAATTTCTTAAGGAGAGGGTCTGTGTCTTACTTTTCATTATAGTCCCAGTCTGGCACCTTATATGGGATGGATGGATGGAGGAATGGATGGATGGATGGAAGGAAGGGTAGGTGGATGGATAATTAGATAGATGAATGGAAGTTAAGCTCCATGAGAGCAGCTACCCTCTATTGTCTTCTGCTCTATCTCCATCGTTTAGCACAATGTGTAGCACACAGCAGATGCTCAAAAATTAATTAATTACCCTTTAATTAATTAAAGGATGATCCAATTTAAAAGCGGAAGTTCGATCCTTCTCAAACACTTCCAAAATATAGCAGAGGGAGGAACACTCCCAAACTCATTCTATGTGACCACCATCACTCTGATACCAAAACCAGACAAAGATGTCACAAAGAAAGAAAACTACAGGCCAATATCACTGATGAACATAGATGCAAAAATCCTCAGCAAAATACTAGCAAACAGAATCCAACAGCACATTAAAAGGATCATACACCATGATCAAGTGGGGTTTATCCCAGGAATGCAAGGATTCTTCAATATACGCAAACCAATCAACGTGATACACCATATTAACAAATTGAAGGAGAAAAACCATATGATCATCTCAACAGATGCAGAAAAAGCTTTTGACAAAATTCAAAACCCATTTATGATAAAAACCCTCCAGAAAGTAGGCGTAGAGGGAACTTTCCTCAACATAATAAAGGCCATATATGACAAAGGCCACAGCCAACATCATCCTCAATGGTGAAAAACTGAAACCATTTCCATTAAGATCAGGAGGAAGACAAGGTTGCCCACTCTCACCACTGTTATTCAACATAGTTTTGGAAGTTTTAGCCACAGCAAGCAGAGAAGAAAAAGAAATAAAAGGAATCCAAATCAGAAAAGAAGAAGTAAAGCTGTCACTGTTTGCAGATGACATGATACTATACATAGAGAATCCTAAAGATGCTACCAGAAAACTACTAGAGCTAATCAATGAATTTGGTAAAGTAGCAGGATACAAAATTAATGCACAGAATTCTCTTGCATTCCTATACAATAATGATGAAAAATCTGAAAGTGAAATTAAGAAAACACTCCCATTTACCACTGCAACAAAAAGAATAAAATATCTAGGAATAAACCTACCTAAGGAGACCTGTATGCAGAAAATTATAAGACACTGATGAAAGAAATTAAAGATGATACAAATAGATGGAGAGATATACCATGTTCTTGGATTGGAAGAATCAATATTGTGAAAATGACTCTACTACCCAAAGCAATCTACAGATTCAGTGCAATCCCTATCAAACTACCACTGTCATTTTTCACAGAACTAGAACAAAAAATTTCACAATTTGTGTGGAAACACAAAAGACCCCGAATAGCCAAAACAATCTTGAGAAAGAAAAACGGAGCTGGAGGAATCAGGATTCCTGACTTCAGACTATACTACAAAGCTACAGTAATCAAGACAGTATGGTACTGGCACAGAAACAGAAATATAGATCAATGGAACAGGATAGAAAGCCCAGAGATAAACCCACGCACATATGGTCACCTTATCTTTGATAAAGGAGGCAAGAATATACAGTGGAGAAAAGACAGCCTCTTCAATAAGTGGTGCTGGGCAAACTTGACAGCTACATGTAAAAGAATGAAATTAGAACACTCCCTAACACCGTACACAAAAATAAACTCAAAATGGATTAAAGACCTAAATGTAAGGCCAGACACCATCAATCTCTTAGAGGAAAACATAGGTAGAACACTCTATGACATAAATCACAGCAAGATCCTTTTTGACCCACCTCCTAGAGAAATGGAAATAAAAACAAAAATAAACAAATGGGACCTAATGAAACTTAAAAGCTTTTGCACAGCAAAGGAAACCATAAACAAGATGAAAAGACAACCCTCAGAATGGGAGAAAATATTTGCAAATGAAGCAACTGACAAAGGATTAATCTCCAAAACATACAAGCAATTCATGCAGCTCAATATCAAACAAACAAACAACCTAATCCAAAAATGGGCAGAAGACCTAAATAGACATTTCTCCAAAGAAGATATACAAATTGCCAACAAACACATGAAAGAATGCACATCACTAATCATTAGAGAAATGCAAATCAAAACTACAATGAGGTATCATCTCACGCCAGTCAGAATGGCCATCATCAAAAAATCTAGAAACAGTAAACGCTGGAGAGGGTGTGGAGAAAAGGGAACCCTCTTGCACTGTTGGTGGGAATGTAAATTGATACAGCCACTATGGCGAACAGTATGGAGGTTCCTTAAAAAACTAAAAATAGAACTACCATACGACCCAGCAATCCCACTACTGGGCATATACCCTGAGAAAACCAAAATTCAAAAAGAGTCATGTACCAAAATGTTCATTGCATCTCTATTTACAATAGCCAGGACATGGAAGCAACCTAAATGTCCATCAACAGATGAATGGATAAAGAAGATGTGGCACATATATACGATGGAATATTACTCAGCCATAAAAAGAAATGAAATTGAGCTATTTGTAATGAGGTGGATAGACTAGAGTCTGTCATACAGAGTGAAGTAAGTCAGAAAGAGAAAGACAAATACCGTATGCTAAGACATATATATGGAATCTAAGAAAAAAAAGAAAAAGAAAAAAAATGGTCAGAAAAACCTAGGGGCAAGACGGGAATAAAGAGTCAGGCCTACTAGAGAATGGACTTGAGGATATGGGGAGGGGGAAGGGTAAGCTGGGACAAAGTGAGAGAGTGGCATGGACATATATACACTACCAAAGGTAAAATAGATAGCTGGTGGGAAGCAGCCTCATAGCAGCAGGAGATCAGCTCGGTGCTTTGTGACCACCTAGAGGGGTGCGATAGAGAGGGTGGGAGGGAGGGAGATGCAAGAGGGAAGAGATATGGGGACATATGTATATGTATAACTGATTCACTTTGTCATAAAGCAGAAACTAACACACCCTTGTAAAGCAATTATACTCTAATAAAGGTGTTAAAAAAATTAAAAAATAAAAGTGGAAGTTCGGATGGATGGATAAATGAATGGTTGAATGGATGAACTGATTAATACATTTAAATTATAAGTATTCAAGAAGAAGATGCATGGCCACCTTGATGTAGAGCAAGAAAGTCTCCATCGTCCAAAAAACTGTCTCCTCATTGTTTTACTTTGGCCTGTTGCCATGTGTTAATTGAAATGTCAAAGACTAGTTTTTCACTCAAAATAGTCTAACACACAGCTTCGCTGTCAGTAGCACCCAGTGCTGAGTTTTATCACCACCACATGAAAGTATGCCCACAAGTGTCACTGCTATATAACACTGGTAAACAAGGGAGACAGATGCTTTTCAGAGAACTCCCAAATGGCCACAGTTCATGGTCCTGGGAGCCAGATGATCTTCAAAATCTGATCAACCTCTGACAATTCCACAGCTACCCAAGACCTAGCTGGAGGTGGAAAATACCTCTTAGGAGGAGTCAGGGACTGAAGCAGAAACTCACAAGCCCTGCAGAGCCCCAGGTGCACTTCACTGCAGAGATTAGAAAACTGGGAAAATGAGTCTTTCTCTCTCCTCTTAAGCCCCTGCGAGATGGATGTAGCGCAGAACTCTATGGGGAAAGTTGCAAGGATAATGCAGTAAAGACAGAACGCTGGGAGGGGAGGGAGCGCACAGGAAGTAACCAGCAATCTTGTAAGGATGTTTAACTGTGCTTGCTAGTGACAGGGAAGAGGAAGAAGAGGGGGGAAAGCACAAACCACAGTGGGGCTTACATGACGAGGCTTTACATCATGGGAGGTCAGGGGAGAGAGCAGAAAAGCCTGTACAGCATCTCCACGTGGGTGGCCAGTGGGTGTCTCAAGTTAAACTTAACCAGAACTGAACTCCTGATCTTTACCCCAAACTTGACCCTCCTGCAATGTTCCCTGTTTCAGTAAATGGTAAACCCCTCCTTTCAATCATGCAGGTCAAAAACCTTGGACTTGCTCTTGCCTCCTTTTTTTCTTACACCTTGCACCCAGTTGGCAACTCCATCAGCTTTTCCTTCACTTATCTTTTTTTTTTAAGATTTTTTTTGATGTGGACCATTTTTTAAGTCTTTACTGAATTTGTTACAATATTGCTTCTGTTTTATGCTTTGGTATTTTTGGCCCCAAGGCATGGGGGATCTTAGCTCCCCGACCAGGGATTGAACCTGCACCCCCTGCGTTGGAAGGCGAAGTCTCAACCACTGGACTGCCAGAGAAGTCCCCTCCTTCACTTTTCTAGCATCTCCACCATATCTACTCTGGTTCTGCCCTGGTCACTCCCTACAGTCTGTTCTCAACCCACCAGCTGGAGTGACCCTCAAAAAAGGTCAGGTCACACCCCCCCAAAACTCCAAACCCTCCAGCGGCTCCCATCTTGCTCAGAGTAAAAGCTAAAGTCCAGAGTCGCCTACGAGACTCCACCCAGTCCTCCTTCATCACTTCTCTTATCACTTCACTTCACTTCTCACTTCTCTTATCACCTACTGCTTTCCCCTCACTTTCTCTCTTCCTTCCTCTAACAAGCCAAACCCTCCCCCTCAGACCTTTGCCCTCACATCCCCCCTGCTCATCCCCCAAGATATCAGCCCTGCTCCCATGTTCACTCCCTTCAAGTCTCTCTTTGAATGTCCCCTTCTCCGTGTGACGCCGCTACCCCACCCAGCGCTCCCCATCCTCCTTTCCTGCTCTGTTTTTCTCCATGGCGCTTACCACCCAGCTGGCTACATGTTCTAATTATGTGTTTGGAACACACATACCAAGATGGCAAGAATTTCCAGTACTTTACTACTGGATCCTCAGTACCTAGAACTGTACCTAGCACCTAGTAGGCGCTCAGCTAATACTCACTGAATGAATGAATGAACAGAGTATTTTCCCTTTGTTTTTCTGCAGCTTTTCTTATTTATGCCATCAGTGTTAGAGCTGCACCATCACCCCAGTGTCCCTGTGTGCCACGCACCACGTAAAATGCCTTAATAACATCATGGCTGCCTCTGTGGCCTGCTCTAAAGGCTGACACTCCCTGACCTAGACTCTAATTAGTCCCCTTCACTCCTGAGCTGACTGCGAGGGAAAGCTGGCTGCATCTGGCTCACGTGGGGAGGGCCGCGTGTGAGGTCACCTTGGACTACTTCCTCCTTCGTGACCCCCCCCCACACCATCCCCACCTTGTCCCTGCCTCTCTGCCTCAGTACCCAGCATGCACACCAGGTACAATTTTCTTACTGTCTCAGGATTTCCTCACTGGACTGAGAGCTTCCTAAGAACAGGAACTTCTTTGAGTCTTGAGATCTCCAAAGTGGCATTTGAGTTGGGCCTTGAAGGATGAACATGAACTTGCTGGGCACCCGTCAAAAATGGAGATAATAGGTATAAAGATGAGGGAGAGGAAGGCATGGGCATCGTGGGTGTCAACCACTCTTTCTAGAATTTCAGCTGAGAAAAGGGAAGAGAGAGAAAGGGTAGCTGGAAGGTAAAGGTTTAGTTTTTAAGTCCAAACTTCTTTTGGCCCAATGCCCTCAATGGTCCACCCCTGCCTCCCGGTCCAGCCCCTTCTCCCAACTTCTGCACCCTCTTGTACCCTCTGTTCCAGCCACTCTTATATGCAAAGCACATACCTCTGGGCCTTTGCTTTTTCTTGGAATGTCCTTCTCTAATCATCATCATCTTTTTTTTTTTTTTTTTTTTTTTTTTTTTTTGCGGTACGCGGACCTCTCACTGTTGTGGCCTCTCCCGTTGTGGAGCACAGGCTCCGGAGGCGCAGGCTCAGCGGCCATGGCTCACGGGCCCAGCTGCTCCGCGGCATGTGGGATCTTCCCAGACCAGGGCACGAACCTGTGTCCCCTGCATCGGCAGGTGGACTCTCAACCACTGCACCACCAGGGAAGCCCCACCATCATTTTTATAATCATGATCACATTTGTTGAGCTATTTATAGGGTCCAAGATTTACATGTATTAACTCATTTGATCTTCCAGTGGCCTTATAAGGATTGTACAATGACCATTCCCATATTATTCACAAGGAAACGGAGGTACAGGGAGGCTAAATAGCATCCCTGGGCAACATTGCTGTGAAGCAGCACAGATGCAATTCAACCTGAACGTTCATTCGGGCTCCAGAACCCACACTCTTTCAACTCTGCTGTAAGGCATCTGCTTCCCCAGGTCCCCTAAGCTCCCCTGGGAAGCTGCCCTGAAGCTCCCAGGCCAACTTGGGTTCACCCACTGCGCTCCACGGGGACTTCATTAACGTCTCTGCTCTGGTGTTTCTCCCATAGTGGTTCAATTGGTGGGGGGGGGTGTCTCCCCTGCCAACCGGGAGCCTTTGAGAACAGAAATGTGTCCTACTGTCTTCATGGTGCTCAGTATTGGTGGTTGAATGAATGAATGGTCCATAGATATCTTCATGTTCTTTTAAGGTTGGCATGCTTGTTCCTTCTGTGTACTTCAGCCTCCACGGATGGGCATGTTATTGAACCCATTCCTGAAAATTCTCCATCTTTGTGTTTTCTACCTCTTATTTCTTGTGATGGTTTGGCTTCAGACTTCCTAAGAACTTTCCCTTTGAATGTAATTCATTATGGGGCGGGGCAGGGCACGAAAATGAACCATGGTCTGGATGTATCCTAATTGGAGTACGGCATGCCTCTCACAGATGAACGTGCTTGCCACGACAGTCCTGAATTTGTATCCACTGCCAAGTCTCTTAAAATAAAAAGGAATTTCCAAACCGCTTATGCAAACATTAAAAAAAATCGGATAACTTCCTATCTTGTTTCTTAATAAACTGAACAGTAAAAGAAAACACTCTGGCACCGTGTTATTGAATTTCTAAATCTTTACCTTCAAAGAACTTCACTTAGATTATTAGCAAACATTTCTCGACCCCCTTTGTTGTGACAGGTTGTCCATGAAGACTATCCCATTACAGCCTCCCAACCATGCTAGGAGGTAGATCATATCAAACATGTTACAGAGGGAGAAACAGAGGCTCAGAGAGCCAAGTCGCAAGCCCCAGGCCACACAGCTGGAAGACGGCAAGGCGGGAATCTGAACCCAGCCAGGTCTGTCCGGTGCCAGTTTGAGGGCTGGTCTGCTGCACCCCAGCTGCTTCCTTCCCATTTCTTAAAGCTGGGACTGGTGCCAGGATGCTCCACTTTAAATTCTGGGGATAACTTAGCAGAAGACAAAGCCTAGCCTGGCAAGGAGGACATAGGAGAGTCTGTTCCCTTCTCACAGCCAGAGACAGGCAAGGCAGAACCCCAGCCTGGGCCCAGGGTGCCAAGACCTATGTAGCCTCCTCCTCCATCACCACCGTCAACATCAAGGGGAGAATGGATGAGTGCTGATGGCTGTCTTATTTGGTTTTCTCTCGGTGGGTAAATAGCATCCTAGTCCAGTGATAGCATGGAGACACAGAGAAAAGCTGAGAGGAGAAAAAGGATGGCGCGGTTATATTTGCCAAGGAGCCATCCAATCATATAGGAAGGTAGGCATTCAGGGAGGCAGAATTGCCCTGATCACCCCATCGGAGACAGAATGCCAGATGTGGTTGGTCCAGGGGCCCACCCAGAGGAGCGGTTTTCATATTTTCTGTTCTAAATGCCCTAACCAAAAAGTTGTCTGTCTCCAGTCGCACAAGGTTTTGGAAAGATGATCTGCAAGACTATTTGAATCCAGACATTAAATAAACAAAACTGCACATTTGTGGGAACAGGCCATTTAGTAGACGCTTACTATAGGCTGGAGGCCTTAAATATTTATCTAGTTTAATCACTGCAATAAACTGATGCAGTAGATATTTTAACCCCTCTTTGCAGACACAGAAGCTCACTGGGGATCTGGGAAGTGCTTTGTCCAGGTTGCCCAGGGGACTGGGGCAGGACTGGAGCCTGGCTCTGTCAAGAGCCCATGGTCATGCCTGGCCCCTCTGTCCCACCTACAGCCAGTCAGTCCCAGGTTGCTTATGGCTGGAAATGTGGACATTCAAAGGCATTGGTTCATCCTCTTTTAGCACTGGCCAACCCCTTTGAAAATGTGAATGGATTTTCCCTTAGACAATGTACAACCCACCCCAAAGTAATAGATTTCGGTAAGACCATGACCCCTTCAACATAGTGGACCCTCCCCTGTGATCACCTGCTGTCCAGGGGAATTATTTCCTTTAGGTCCAAAGTCATATTTGAACCTTAGGTTCCCCCTGTTTTTAAACGTGAGTCTTAATCACCAGGCTGTGGCTGTCCTTGGCTCCAGTAATGGAAATTGATGAGTAGTCCAAAACGGAGACCTGCAGCTAACACTAAAATATGATACTGGGACCTTCTTAATGACCTAGTTGATTTTTATACAAAAAAATAAATGACTCTAGTTTATGTGTGTACTCCATATGAAGTCCTCAAAACAAAAGAAAAGAAAAAAAAGGAAAACCCTGGTATATAATCTTTGCATAATAGATTAATTATAGATTTCCCAAATCCTAGTACTCTAGCTTTCGAAGCTTCTTGGAATAATTATATTTTCACATTTAAATTTCATAACCCTCTAAAAGAAGGAGGAGTAATTCTGAGGGAAATTATTTATTCTTATGATGAAGCATAAGTAGTGCAAAGCTGGGCTTATACACAGTAACTGATCTTCATCTCAGTTAACATATGTCGAGCACATACTATTACTCAACACATGCAAAGTAAGTTCTTTAGTACACATTGTCTCACTTCATCCCCGCCCGCAGCAGCGCCATGAGGGAGGCAAGGCCATTCCTATCACTCCCATTTCACAGAAGAGGAAACTGAGGTCCAGAGAGGCTCTGTGACCTGCCCAAGGTTAAACATGGGTGGGAAGTGGCAGAGCCAGGACTGAAGCTCTGGGTTCCAGACTCCACATCCCGTTTGCTTGTGCCTCAACCAACATGTGAAGCAATGTTTCAGATACAGGCCTGGGATAAGAACTTGCTGCACACAGTGCAATTACCAAGAAAGCAATCCTGTGAGCACATGTCAGGGCCATTTGTACTTCATCCTCCCTGACATTCAGGGCTCACTCACAGGCCTCCTTTGCTGTGAAGCCCCTGATCACCACCCCGTCCCCCAGCGGAGGCCCTCATCCCCTGAACGTTGGGTCACTTGTCACACTGGGTCGTGGTCATCTGGTGTCATTTGCCGTGAGCACTTTTAAGGGTAGTAAATCTCTGAATTAAGAGTCAGGAACGTCAGAGGCGTCAGATGAGGGATTGGCCCAACATTCATTGCCCTGGCAATGGCTACTTGCCTTGGCCTCTGACCAGATGTCTGGGCAGGTGAGCAAGCAGGAGGAAACAGAGATGACTCAGGGCGTCCCTTCCTGGGGTGATCGGGGGGATGACTCAGCTGTTAAGAGAAAAGGACAGGCAGGAGGCCGGCCTTGGATGGTGGGCATTTCTGTGAAGGTCTTGTCTTTCCTAAAAAGCTGAGGGTTCCTGAAGTGCAGGGATCGCCTCTCAGCCATCTCTACGTCCCGTGTGGAGCCCGGCCCAGCGCTAAGTAGTAAATCGTCAATCTGTATTGTCCAATTAATGCCAAGTTGTGAACTGGCCCAGCCCACAGTGTTTTTCAGACTGCCAGTCATGACCCACTAGTCGACCATGAAATCACTTCTGGTGCTGCAGACAGCATTTTTTATTGATAAGATAGAAAAGAAGTGAAAAGAAAAAATTGAGAGTGCCTCATACATAGTAAGGATCAGTGTTATTTTTCATGAACTTTTTCATGGAAAACATGAAAAATGTGTGTAGTAGTAGTGGTGGCGATGGTGTGTGTGTGTGTGTGTACTGGGTCATGACGTAAAATACATTCTTTTTTTGTAGTTTTTTAAAATTTTTATTGGAGTACAGTTGCTTTGCAGTATTGTGTTAGTTTCTACTGTACAGCAAAGTGAATCCACTATATGTATACATATATCCCCTCTTTTTTGGATTTCCTTCCCATTTACGTCACCACAGAGCACTGAGTAGAGTTCCCTGTGCTATACAGTAGGTTCTGATTAGTTATCTATGTTATGCATAGTATCAGAAGTGTATATACTGTATCAATAGTGTATATACTATATCAATCCCAATCTCCCAATTCATCCCACCACCACCCCTTTCCCCCTTGGTATCCATACATTTGTTCTCTATGTCTGTGTCTCTATTTCTGCTTTGTAAATAAGATTGTCTATACCAATTTTTTCAGATTCCACATATATACGTTAATATACGATATTTATTTTTCTCTTTCTGACTTACTTCACTTTGTATGACAGTCTCTAGGTCCATCTACGTCTCTACAAATGACACAATTTCGTTCCTTTTATGACTGAGTAATATTCCATTGTATATATGTACCACATCTTCTTTATCCATTCCTCTGTTGATGGACATTTAGGTTGTTTCCATGTCCTAGCTATTGTAAATAGTGCTGCAATGAACACTGGGGTGCATGTGTTTTTGAATTATGGTTTTCTCAGGGTATATGACCAGTAGGGAGATTGCTGGGTCATATGGTAATTCTATTTTTAGTTTTTTAAGGAACCTCTATACTGTTCTCCACAGTGGCTGTACCAATTTACATTCCCACAAATAGTGCAAGAGGGTTCCCTTTTCTCCACACCTGCGCCAGCATTTATTGTTTGTAGATTTTGTGATGATGGCCTTTCTGACCAGAGTGAGGTGATACCTCATTGTAGTTTTGATTTGCATTTCTCTAATGATTAGTGATATTGAGCATCTTTTCATATCCTTGTTGACCATCTGTATGTCTTCTTTGGAGAAATGTCTATTTAGGTCTTCCACCCATTTTTGGATTGGGTTGTTTGTTTTTTTGATATTAAGCTTCATGAGCTGTTTGTATATTTTAGAGATTAATCCCTTGTCAGTTGCTTCGTTTGCAAATGTTTTCTCCCATTCTGAGGGGAGAAAACATTTGCATTTTCTCCCATTTTTGTCTTGTTTATGGTTTCCTTTGGTGTGCAAAAGCTTTTAAGTTTAATTAGTAAAATACATTCTTATTGAGTCTAAAATTTTTGAAAAACAATGGTTAGAGAACAATCTCAGTAACTTGAACAGCTTCCTGATTATAGGAACATTAACATCTAATGGTCATGTGCATTGTTCATCCATTTATTCATTATTCATTGAAAAAAAAAATCTACTATGGTTGCCTTCTCCACCGTGTCAGCCTGTTAGGTGTGAAGGTGAAACATTCAGAACAAGTGACTGGTTCAGTGTGGCTGGAGCCACTAACTAGGCAGCAGGGCCCAGAGGAGGTGTGTGTTGGGTGCCACCTCACGCCTGCCCATCTTCAAAGGAGAAGCCTCTGGTTGTTTTTTTTACCATCTTTATTGGAGTATAATTGCTTTCCAATGTTGTGTTAGTTTCTGCTATATAA
Source organism: Tursiops truncatus (assembly GCF_011762595.2). Classification (NCBI taxonomy): domain Eukaryota; kingdom Metazoa; phylum Chordata; class Mammalia; order Artiodactyla; family Delphinidae; genus Tursiops; species Tursiops truncatus. The sequence continues at coordinate 14,904,336 of NC_047044.1, read as the reverse complement.
CAAAGCGAATCAGCTATACGTACACATATATCCCCATGTCCCCTCCCTCTTAGGTCTCCCTCCCACCCTCCCTATCCCACCCCTCTAGGTGGACACAAAGCACCAAGCTGATCTCCCTGTGCTGTGCAGCTGCTTCCCACTAGCTGTCTATTTTACATTTGGTAGTGTATACATGTCAGTGCTACTCTCTCACTTCATCCCAGAGGACGCTTTGTTTGCTGAGCTTTTGTGTTTCGAGCAGGGTGAGAAGTAGACTTGAATTTTTTTTTTAAACATCTTTATTGGAGTATAATTGCTTTACAATGGTGTGTTGGTTTCTGCTTTATAACAAAGTGAATCAGTTATACATATACATATGATCCCATATCTCTTCCCTCTTGCGTCTCCCTCCCTCCCACACTCCCTATCCCACCCCTCTAGGTGGTCACAAAGCACTACCAAACGTAAAATAGATAGCTAGTGGGAAGCAGCCACATAGCACAGGGAGATCAGCTCTGTGCTTTGTGGACTTGAACTTCGACCTTTGTGTTCTGTCTGTCCCCTCACCCTGACAGTTGGCTTAAATAATTCAGCACCTGTATATTGATACTGCTTTATTGTACCTCAGTTGTTTTGTCACTGGCAGTCTTGTTTCTCCAGTGAGTTTATACTTGAATACGTCTTCTGCTTCTTTTCCATCTCCTAGCAGGATTGGGAATACTGTAGGCATTCAATAAGTGCTTCCTACTTATTGACAACTACTTTTGTTCAGGTCCCTGCTAAGATATCCCTTTATTCCTCATCTTCTCTTACCATAGAGCATGTGTCATTTGGCTTTGTGGTTATCTGTGTAACAGTCCATCTCCTTCACTTAGACTGTGAGCCCACTGAGAACAGGAAGTATGTGTATTCTGTCCATCACTGTATCCTCAGCCCCTAACTTAGCACAATGCCTGCCTTGTTCATTGTCTCCTCAGTGATTGACACTTGGTAGGTGTATCTGTTAGTTATCACCATAATAATGCTGAGTAGCAAATAACCCCAGTGACAAATTAAATTAGCATTTGCTTTTGTGGGGCAGCTCTAAGCTGCAGATTGTTACTGCATTGGCTCTGTCTGTCTCTCACCTTTCTTAGACCAGCAGGCTAACCAGGGTGTGTTTTTCTCATAACAATGGCAAAAACACGAAAGAGCAAGTTCAGCCACACAGGTGCTTTTCAGGCCTTTGGTTCCATCATGTCTCTTAATATACCTTTGGCCAAAGTTCATCAAGCCCAAAGTCAAGGAGCAAGAAAGCGCACTCTGCCTATGGAGGCTGGGGAGGATATGGGAACAGTGATTATTTCTGAATAATCAACAAAGTAAGTTCTCGCTAAATGTTCATGGAATGGGAAGGACGGGATGAAAATAACTGGATTCCAGGGATTTCCCATGGGTATTCACCATACAAGTTACAAAAGTCCATGGGGACTTTTCACCTCCTGACATACAACTCTATGGAAAAAGCCAGGGCCTTGTCTAACAGATAACAGCCCAGCCACACAGAGTTAAATTTGCTGGGCAAGTAAAGCAAGCTCTCAAAAGAATCCCAGCAGAGACTTCCTCCAGGGCGCTCTGGGAGGCAACTGCCTCTGGGACAGAGAGTGGGACAGTGACTGCTGGGTTCTCTGCGTGGAAGGAATCCCTGCCAGGTCTGAGGAGATGATTTTCTTTTGTGTCCTTTGGAAATGTGTGCATACAGACGGATGCCACCGTGTTTGTTAAAGTCAGCAAAAGACCTTTTAAAAGAGCTAGACATAACACACCATTGTAAAGTAATTATACCCCAATAAAGATGTTAAAAAAAAAAAAAAGAAATAAAGCAAAACTGAGCAGAAAAAAAAAAAAAAAGAGCTAGACATCATTTCTAAGAGGATTCAGAGCCTTGGTTTCCATGTTGGCTTTGTGGTACCAGCCCTGGTGCGGTTTGAGGCTGTGCAAGGTTTTGCACCCCTCCTTTGGTTAACTGAACAATAACAATCTATTTTCCTTTCACTCTCTCTCCCCACCAACCATAGGGGTACTCTGCCTGCCAGACAGCCTGAACCTTCACCGAGACCCGCAGCGGACCAGCAAACCGGGAGAGCTGCCCATGTTCAGCCAGTCCGAGCTGAGGACCATCGAGCAATCCTTGTTGGCCACCCGCGTGGGCAGCATCGCGGAACTGAGTAAGTGGACGCTGGTTCTCTTACCCTGTCTGTTCCCAAGTGACCAGCTGCCCTTAGGGCAGTGCTTTGTAACCAGCCAGGGGATTCCTTTTATTGAGCGCCTGCTGTGTACACACACCTGTGCTGATGGCCGTGGTGAAGACAGCAGCTCTGGAATCAGGCAGACTGGTAAAGTTCCTGGCTCGGCCTCTGATGTAGGTCAAGTTCCTACCCTTTTCTGAGCCTCAATTTCCTTTTCTATAAAATAGAGAAAATGATAATACTCAATAGTTGTGGCGATTTAGCAAGCTAATGCCCATGAAGGGGTTCACCACGGTACCTGGCACACAGTAAATCCTGCAAATGCTATTGATTTCTACAGTGGGATCACATCTGTCCTCTATTCAGAATCCTCCACGGGCTCCGCATCTGATCTGTAGGAAAAGCCAAAGTCCTCAGAATTACGTCCAGGCTCGCCCACCTGTATTCCTCAGACATCTTCTTCCACTCTCTCCCAAGGCCCGCTTAACTCAGCCACACTGGCCCCTGTTGTTCCTTGGACATAGCAGGCACACCTTAGGGCCTTTGAAGGTACTGTTCCTTCACCCCTCTCATCCTCCAGATACCCACATAGCTTGCTCCCTAGTTATCTTTAAGTCTCACCCAAATGTTACCCCTTAATGAAGCTTTCCCTAACCACCCTATTTAAAATTATAGCACCCTGAGGACCCTAATCCCTCCTCACTGCTTTACCTTCCTTCCCAGCTGTTACCCTATGACATACTCTATTTTTTTGTTTGTTTTTCAATAACAGCTCCACTGAGATAGAATTCATATCCAGTTCACCTACTTAAAGTGTATCATCATTCAGTGGCTTTTAGTATATTAACCAAGCTATACAAGCATAAGCACAGTCAATTTTAGAACATTTTCATCACCCCAACAAGAAACCTGAAAACCATTAGCAATCATTCCCCTCCCTCCTTCCCCTAGTCACACCCTATAGTTTACTCATTAATTTTTTTTAATTGTCTGTTTCCCACTACTAGACTATTTTTTCATGGAGAGTACACAATTTGTTTTGTTTGTTGTTGTAACCTCAACACCAAGAATGCTGCTTGACACATAGTAGGCCCTCAGGAAATATGAAGAAAGAAAGAGAGAGAGACAGAGACAGAGACAGAGAGACAGCAAGACAGTGGGAGAGAGAGAGAGAGAGGGAGAGAAAGGGGCAGAAAGGTGGAGAGAAGAAGGCTGGGGTGTCCCAACTTTGAGCAATGATTGCTGTGCTTGTATATCCCCTAATTCGGGGCTGTGCTTTCTGAGTCTGACCAACCAGAGGAAAATAAAACTGTATTTACTTATGATCCAATTGATTGTCAAATGACATAGCCATGTGTTAGTTCCGGATGGAACTGGAGCATCGATCTCAGAAATGCTAGAGTATGTTAAATTATGAGTTGGTGTGATATTCTAGAAAATTCTGAACTATGAAAGAATTCAGGACCCATAAAGCAACTTGTGCCTCTTCCCCAAAATTCCCTGTACACCCGGGACAAGCATCCACCCTTGAGTATACAACATGCACCTCTGAAAAGGGAAGCAGTAGCCAATTCAAGCCGTAGGGGGACCTTATGGTCACTAGAGTTACTTTCCTGGCACCTGAATTTGGAAATTGTGCTTGCATTCCCATCAAACCCCTGAAGTCCTAAGACGCCTCCAATTACAGTGTCTTCCAGCCACTGGTCAGTTGTACGATTGTTCTTAAACTTTTTGCCATGGACCCCTTTGGCAATCTGATGAAGCCTATGGACCCTGCCTCAGAATAATATTTTTAAATGCAAAAAATAAAGTGCGTAAGTTTATAAAGGAAGCTAATTATATTAAAATACAGTTATCAATATATTTTTACCTCAACTGTGATACAGTAATTCTATGCCTTTTTTATTAGAACATTGTAAAACAAGATCTAGCAGCAGCTCTGATGAGCCATTATTTTGAGGTAGTGATGTGTGTGAAGGATATTTTGAGATATCTGCAACAATTGGAATAAGGAAAGGTCTGTATTTTAACAGCTCCCCAGGGATTCAGATGTAGCTGGTCCAAGCAGCTCCCCTGGGGAAACATCTCAAAGAAGAAATGCCATACTGTTTGGGACTCTGCAAATTTCCAAGACATGCCCGTGACCTTGGAAAGGCTGAATCTGGCTACAGGGTTGGTTCATGTCTGTGTGGGCGCAACCTCGGAAGAGGTCCCCACGCATTTTTCTCTGGGGTCTCAAAAGTTTGTCTGGCGATATTTTAAGGGCCCCTCCTAGCACCTGGGCTGAGGCCCTGCTCAAATCTGGTTCTTCACTTGGAGGAAAGGATTTGCTAAACAAATCTGCCCTCCACCTAAGCAGGCAGCATGCGGGAGTGCCTTGCCACGTAAATGGTTTCTAAGGACAGTTTGCTCTGTAAATTAAGTGCTGTCATTTTCGTTGAGTGTTGACTTTCGCATATGAATTGTTGGCACACAGATGGGTGCTGCTAATTACGAATAGGTTCCCTACGTTCTTCAAGTCAGCCCTGTAGAACGTGTGCACAGTAGCACGTTGATCAGCCACATGGGCGACAGAAGGTAATAAAATTGCCTTCTTTTCTGATCTGACTATAATTTAGACTGGCTTGCTCTGAGGTCTGAATCAATACAGCCTTGCTCTCTCTGTGTACATAGAGAGCTGTTCTTCATATGCAAAGGTTACTCTGCCAGTGTGGATTCCAGAAACCACTGTTGTTCCAGAAAAGGCGAGATGGAAAGAGTTTGTTCCCAGCCGTCCCTGCTCTTCTTGAACCAGGCTGTTCAGGGTTGAGGGCAGAGCCCCTGACTATGGCCTTCTTCATGGCCAACAATAATAATAGCAGCCCCTGATGCTGTTGACCTGGTGATCTATGAAAAATCTACGTGAGCTATTTCCAGTGTAACCATTATTATCCAGATAGATGTGGGCATGGAGGCAGGAAGGGGACAAACAACTTGTCTAAGATCAACCACACCTGTGAGCTGATGGCTGAAAGTGAGTCCAGTTCTCAAGGCAGAGCTTTCAACACTAGGCGTGACTCCCTGTCTCTGGGGGAAGCCCAGGTGTTTCTATATGATACAGGGGGAATGAGAGTCCGCCTCTGTAAGATCATCATGTTTGTCAGATCTGTGTTCCTTCCAGGTCTGAGGATCGCAGTTTGCTCTGTAGGATGTACTGGGGATGCTCTCCTCAAAACTAAACTGGAGACGTGAGAATTCACAAAGGTTACCTAGTATTTCACCAGCACCTAGATGGCAGGACCCCGCTGCCCGCTGAGACTTCTGCCTGTATTCCCCCTGCTTCTATCCTCAGGGCGTCTTATTAGAATCCAGAACTGTCTTGATCAGTGGTGATGTCCAGAACACTTTCTCTGTCTAGCCTGTTATGGCTTGAGGTGAAAATATATCCACTACTTCCCGACCACCTACTGCATGCCAAGTGCTTTAAATATATTAAAGGTATTTTTATTCTCATTTCATAGATAAGAAAACTAAAACCTGGAAGGATAAATGTTTTGCCCAGAGCCACACAGCTAGGAAGTGGCAGAGTCACATTTCAAACGGTTTTTCTTTTTCTACTTTTCTGCATCCAGTTCAGCTTTGCATTCTAAGCAACTAACACATCACCTGTAGCTTAGGAAATATCTGTTGAATGTCAAATGAAGACATGAAGGACCCACAGTGAACTAGTCCGTGAAACAAAAGCTGAAGAAAATGCTACAGGGGAGGGGAACTCTTAATGAAACTCTCGTCAAATATTAAACTGAATTTTGAACTCAGAGAACTAGAGCTGAATCTCTGTATGTCAAATTATTTGAATGAGAAGCTAAATCAGGAGACCACAAAGGTCCACAAACTGACACAAGCCTGGTGATTCTTAACTGTGAACCCGAAGAGATTCTCAAGGCAATGCTTAGAGTCCGGTGGGCAGACCAGGTCTTCTTACCTGAACCAGGTCAGGAGTAGGTCTGGGGGAAGCTGGTCTGTCCCGTCTCCTCCATTGAGGCCACAAGGAAAGCAGAGGCTCTGGCTATTCTCACTTATTTTTTGAGAGAACAGAAGTTAAGGCTACTTTAGTTTATTTTATTGGTTTCCTTTTTTTTTTAAATTTTTATCAGGGTATAGTTGATTTACCATGTTGTGTTAGTTTCATTTGTACAGCAAAGTGAATCAGTTATACATATACATATATCCACTCTTTTTTTTTTTTAGGTTCTTTCCCCATATAGGCCATTACAGAATATTGAGTAGAGTTCCTTGTTCTATATAACAAGTTCTTATTAGTTATCTATTTCATATACAGTAGTGTGTGTATGTCAGTCCCAATCTCCCAATTTATCCCTCCCCTCCTTATCCCCTGGTAACCGTAAGTTTGTTTTCTACATCTGTGACTCTACTTCTGTTTGGTAAATAAGTTCATTTGTACCCTTTTTTTTAGATTCCACATATAAGCAACTTCATATGATATTTGTCTTTCTCCGTCTGACTTACTTCACTTAGTATGATAATCTCTAGGTCCAGCCATGTTGCTGCAGATGGCATTATTTTGTTCTTTTTTATGGCTGAGTAATATATACCACTGTATATATGTACCACATCTTCTTTATCCATTCCTCTGTACCAACTCGACTCTGCATTTGGTCCCATCAATCCCACATTTGTGTCCTCCAAGATCTTGCTGCAGCCCTTCTGCCCGGCATTCCCTGCCTTGCCCCCAAGCTCCCAATTAAAACTGCATTGGACAGTCATTAATTAGAGTCATTGCTTTCTGCTCTTTAAAGGGGAAAAAATGAGGGCTTCATCGAAAACTGCCTCTTTCTGTTTTCTTTTCACACTAAACTGTGAACTTGTTGTTCCCACTCAATGAGTTCATCAAAATGGGGCCATTAATTTACAACTGTGCATAAAAAGGTTTCTGGCTTGTCTCCCCTTGGTGTCACCAGAAAGAAAAACAGCCCTTATTGCTTGGACAAGGGGGTCTCTCAAATGCAAATGGGATCTTTTCAGAAGGTCCTTCTGCCTCCAGCCCCTAGAATGCACTGTGACCTTTTCAGGTGGTCAAGTGGCCACTGGCCTCTTGGTATTTCTTGAATGTTCCACTCCACAACAGGGCCTTTGCACTTGCTCCTCCCTCTGCCTAGAAAGCTTTTCCCTTGATTTTTACAAAGCTCCTCCCTCATTTCATTCAGGCCTCTGCTTAAATGTCACCTCCTCAGAGAGGCCTTCCTATGACAGCCCCACTCACTTAACCATCCCTGCATCACTGCTTTCTATACACACTTCCTGCTTTAATTTTCTTCATAGCACTTAGCACCACCTGACATATTATATATTTGTTTATTTTCTGTCCACCTCACCAAGACTGTAAACCCCATAAGAGCTCAGACTTTTTTTTAACATCATTGACTGTATCCCCAGTGCCTAGAACAATGTCTGGCACATAGTAGGATGCAATAAATATTTGATGAATGAATGAATGCATGAATGGTAAGTTTCCTGCTGGATCCAGAGTTCAGTCTTCCCTTGTCCATCCCTGTTTCTCCAGCTCTCCTTCTCCTTTAAAACAAATCTCCTCTCATTACTTTGTACTGGGCTATACATGGTCTTTCTTTTTTTCAAGGGGAGGAGTTTCAGTGAGGCAAGTTAAACTGCAGTTTATGATGCTGGGGAGTGCCTTCGCTTCCTTATCTTTGCTGTGTGACCTAGGGCAAGTGACGTGATCACTCGGATCCCCAGGGATCTGTGAAAAGAGGGTGATCATACCTCCTACCCCAGGGTCGTGTGAGGTTTTGAAAACGTACTATAGTAAGTGGTCTTTGACCGAGGATGAAGAGCGGTGAAGGAATTGAAGGTGCTGTCACAGCATAGGTTTTGGCAGAAGGAGCCCATGTTGGAATGTGCAGCTCTTTGTCTCAGGGGGATCACACTGGCATGCAGGAAGATGGCTTAGAGGGAGCTACACTGATAGCTTGAGCCTGGCAGGTTAGAGCAGCGTTTCCCAAAGGGTTGCATGGGAGATGATTGTAGGTGATACGCAAAACACTTTCTATTTTTAATTACTATGAATTTTTCACAGGTACTAGAAAAATATTGGTTTTCCTTTTATGGCACTGATATGAAGTTTCCTTTTAAAATGAATTTATTGTGTGAAAGAATTCGCCAATTTAAGGAAAAATATTAAGTAAATAAACTATACCTGCGGCACACAGGTATGTGAGAATTCATGATGCTGATTCTCAAATGGCTGACATTTGGAAAACCTGGTTATAAGCGGGTTCTCAAGTAGGTTCCTAGACCCAAACTCCAGACACCCAAACTCAGTGCAGCTAGTGACGAGTGGATTTGTTGTTTGGGGTTCATGACGCTGACAGGTGAAGCAGCAGATAGCACATACAGAGTGGGATTTGAAACGGAGCTTGTGATTACAGAATCCCTGTGCCAATTCCATCTCCTATGGCCAGCCCTCATCAGAGACATCCTTTCGGCCTCTGATCCAAAGACTCGGCTGATAACAATGATGATGATGATAATGATGTGGTGATGATGATAGTGATAATGATGAAGATAGAAATGATGGTGATGATGATGAAGATGATAATGAAAGTGATGATGATGGTGGTCATGATGATGGAAAAGATGATGGTGATGATGAAGATGATGATGGTGGTGATGATGATGATGGGATGACACAAAGTAAAAGAAATAGTGCTGAATACTTACTATATACAATTAGGATGTGCCAGACCCTATTCCAGGTGCTTTAAGTGATTTGTGATTGCTTCATTTCATATTATGAGTTAGGCACTATTATTATCTCCATTTTTCAAATGAAGAAACCAATGCTGGGTACTTTATACATGTTATCAGTTTAATCCACACAACAAATTCACAAAGGTCATAATCATCCCTGTATACAAAGAAGTAAACTCACCCAAGATCATGCAGCTAGTCAGTGGCAGGTTGGAGACTCAGACTCAGACAGTCTGACTCCAGAGAGCTTGTCCCTAACCACTACACTACACTACACTGCTCCTCCAAGAACAGGACAATGAATGAGTCATGTCTCTGCCTGTGAAGCTCAGTAGAGGAAGTAGATGTGTGGGCACCTAAAACACGTCTGAGTTAAACAAGTAACATGTTAGACTTTATTAGTAGGTGCTGTGTGTACACAGGGGAATGGGAAGTTGATTCTGATCTGTGACATCCTGGAGGGCTCCAGGGAAGAAGTGGCATTTGATCACAGCCTTGAAGGTCGTCAGTAGTTGAGAGGATGAAGCAGGGTGGGGGGGGCACTCTAAGATGAGAAAACAACAAGAGCAAAAGCAAAAGCAGGGAACCTGGAAGTGCAGGGTGAGCTGAACGATGCCCTGAGGAGATGGTTAGCCCAATTAAGGCCAAAGCCTTCCCAGGGTCTTGGGGAACTTGAGGGGTGATGCACTGCCCCAAAACATGGATCCTCTTCTCATCTCCACCCCATTTTGATTTTCTTATTTTGAGCTTTTTTTTTTTTTTTTTTTTTTTTTGCTGTACACGGGCCTCTCACTGCTGTGGCCTCTCCCACCGCGGAGCACAGGCTCCGGACGCACAGGCTCAGCGGCCATGGCCCACGGGCCCAGCCTCTCCGCAGCATGTGGGATCTTCCCGGACCAGGGCACGAACCCGTGTCCCCTGCATCAGCAGGCGGACTCTCAACCACTGCACCACCAGGGAAGCCCTTATTTTGAGCTTTTTTATGAGTGCTTTCAAGAAAGACAGAGGGGAACTTCCCTGGTGGTCCAGTGGTTAAGACTTTGCCTTCCAATGCAGGGGGTGCAGGTTCAATTCCTGGTCAGGGAGCTAAAATCCCACATGCCTCCTGGCCAAAAAACTAAAACATAAAACAGAAGCAATATTGTAACAGATTAAGTGTACCCCAACCTGACCCTAGATTGAAGGTACAAGAAATTTAAACACCACCTCGGTGAGCTTATTATTCCGATAATACCAAATAGCACATGGCATAATTCAAAATTCAGAAATGACAGGAAAGTTGGGAGGGAACGTCACCCACAATCCCGCTAGGCACAGAAATCCCTGGTCAACATTTTGCTTTTTTTTTCTTCTGGTATTTACTCAGAGCATATTTTTTAATAACATAATCCTGATCACACTGTATGCAGTTTTGAATTTCACTTTTTCCCCACTTACCATTTTAACACAAAGCTTTTCATCATTTATTGCCATTCTATGTAAACATTTTTAGTAACTGCATAAGTTTTATCACATACCAGAGTTTATTTAACCACGCTCTGATTTTCAAACATTTGTTTCTTTGTCAAATTTTGGACCCTGTAAATAAGGTTTGGGTGAAAATCCTTGTGCATGAAGATTTTGCTGCATTTTGGATTCTAACATTGGGACAGAGTCCCAGAAATGGAATTACTGAATCAAGGGAAAGGAGCATACGTGAACACCTTGGCTACCTAATGACAAATGGCCCCATCATAGACTTGGAGTTGGCCACAGATGCAGCAGGATGTCTCTGAAAGAAGGACTCAGGTCCGTGTAGGGCGATGAGCACAGACATTAGAGTCAGACAGACCTGGGTTGGAATCTTATCTCTGCCTTGTGACCTTGAGCCTCAGTTTCCTCATCTGTAAAACAGGATTTCTCAACCTGGGCATTATTGACATTTGGGCTAAATTCTTTCTTGTGGGGACTGATCTGTGCATTGTAGGATGTTTAAGAACATTTCTTCCCTCTACCCATTAGATGTAGTAACAGCCCCCCGGACATGGCACCAGAAATATCTCCAGATATTGCCAGACATCCCCTGGGAGGCAAAATCACCCTGGTTGCAGATCACTGCTCTAAAGCTAAAATAATATAAACATACCCTATAGAGCCTGTGAGGAATAGAAACAATGCACGTGAGGTGCTTTTTCACAGTGCCTGGTATAGGGTAGGCGCTCAATGAATGGCAGCTGGGACTCTTCATGTAGAGCCATGTTTCTCCACATTTTCCATCTGCAGGTCCCCTGGGGATCTTCCCTGCCCACCTGCCACTCAAAGAGAATTTCCTCCTCTGATTCTTTTTTGAGGTTCTTGCATATATTTTCCTGCTGTGGCAAATGGAGAGAAGGAGGGTCAGACTGTAGGTTAGGCTTGATAAGAGGCAGAGGGGTGTAGGGAAGCAAACCTTCCCCCCCACCCCGCCCCACTGCTATCTGTTTAACTCCTGCATCACTGTTCAGATATTAAGCTTAGTAGATTGTACTCTGGTTAGGTCGTCTTGATGAGGCCTTAGGACTCTGGCAACATAGAAGTTTCCTTTCCTCTGACAACTCCTATCAGAAATAGTGGACACTTGGAATCTTGCCTCAAGAAGGATTTTTAAGGCTGCATCTACACTTAGTGGATACGGGCTCTGTGATTGACTAAGCATGTCTGCCATGGGCATGGAAGAGAAAGGGGAATATTTGCCATTTCCACCCTCAGGTGAGACCTCATCTCCATAGTCTCACTCCCACAGAGGGGGTGAATGGTCCTCTTGTCAATCTTCTTTTGAAGAAGTGGCCCTTTTCCTCAGATAGGAAATGGGAACCTAGAAGGCAGGTCCTGGGCCTTCAGAGGAGAAACTCCTGCCTCTCACTGAGCCTCACTTTCCTGGGTTTGGATTTTAGGTAGAAAGTGTCATGTTAAAGTACAGCTGGATGGCAGAGAACTGGTGGGCTCTGCAGGCTTGGTTTCAGCTGGGCAATGAAGGATTGGGAATGGGGGCTTTAAACTCCAGTAGGAGTTGATGTTTCAGTCATGAGTCTGAAGGCAGAATTCCTTCCTCTTCAAGGTCCTCTATCTTTTCTCCTAAGGCCTTCCTTCAACTGACTGGATGAGACCCACCCACATTATGGAGGGTAATCTGCTTTACTGAAAATCTACTGACTTAAATGTTGATCCCATGTAAAAAATAGCTTCACAGCAATATCTAGTCTAGTGTTTGACCAGCCAACTGGGCACCATAGCCTAGCCCAGTTGCCACATAAAATTCACCATCACAGGTATCTTAGAGGAGCGTCTCCCCAAGTGTGCAACACCTCCCACTGTGCATGAGATGATTTCCAGCGGGACAGGGGCAGTGCCTTAAATAACATTGGTCATGGGAGTGACTCTTTTAAATTCTATTTTAATGCTAATTACTTTCAGAAGAAAGGCTCCACTTGATATGAGCCCCTAACAACGCTCTCACTCATTATTTATAAGAGTAGAAAGCAGGACCAGAATTCAGCTATAAATTGATTATGCTGTTTCCTTTTCATCAGGTTAACTTTCACGATGACCTTCTGTTGATGGCAGGTGATACTGATTTTCCGTTTATGGCAGTGACATAATGTTTCCTTTTTAGATATATGTATTTTTAAAAACAAAGGGAGTCCATTGAAGATTAAGTAAATAATGGTACGGGTGGTGTTTGGATTCAGCTACACTCACGAAGGTCGCTTACAAGCAATCCAAGTTTGAGAAACACCATCTTAGCCAAGAAAAGTCGGGGCTTCAGGCCCAGCCAGCATCCCACAGGAGGATCTTCCCTCCATGGCCAATCTGGGAGCCTGCAGCTTTGGTTTGATTAAGGAGAAGGCTGGTTTCCTTCTGAGAAAGCGTGAGAAAGACCAGAGTGTTCTCAAGGTTTGCCAGCGTTGAGACAAGTAAAACATGCCCCTCAAGGAGCACAGTTAAGTGCATGGATTCTGGAGCCAGACTGCCGGGGTCAAATCCTCCCTCTGCTGCTCATAGCTGTGCACCCCTGAGAAGTTATTTAACCTCTTTGAGCCTCTGTTTCCTCATCTGTAAAATGGGTTTATAAAGGTACCTACTTTATAGGGTATTGTGAGAATCAAATGAATTAGTGCTATCGCATAACAAGTGTCATTTAGGACTGAGTCGCTGTTGTTGGGAACGACTGACAGAGAAAAAGACACAGTGCTCTAAATGCTGTACCCAAGAAAGTACAGTGTGATATGAGACACAGGGGAGTGCGGGAGATTCCAGGATGGCTTCCTGGAGAAATTAGTATATAAGCCGATACCTGGATAATCAGTAGGAGTTAGCCTGGAAAAGAGGAGAGAGAGAATGTTCTGGATAGATGGAATAGTGTATGCCCAGGCTTAAAGGCAAGTGACAGTTCTCGTGACTGCAAAGAAGGCAGTGCTGGTTACAGCAGAGGATGTGACAGAGGGTGTGTCCCAAGGTGAGGGAGGCCGGAGGCAGACACATACAAAGGGCTTTCTGTGCCTTGTTAGAAACAAGGGGTCCCAGAAGGGCAGGACTGGAGTTATCTTAGCAGCCCTCTGTGCCTGAAACAGCACCCCAGACCTGGAAAGCCCTTGACAGTCGTGTGGTGAATGAACAAATGCTTTCCTGTCTGCTTGATGTGTGTCTCATGTGTGTCTCATGGGACCACTCCCATTGAATGAGGGAATCTCAGGATGGAAATCTCTGCCGAGATCTCCAGGCACATCTTCTCTGCAAGCTTTGGCTGCCTGAAGGATCTGAAATGTTACTTCTGTCCACAGGTGACCTGGTGTCCCGAGCAATGCATCACCTGCAGCCCCTCAACGCCAAGCACCATGGCAACGGCACCCCCCTGCACCACAAGCAGGGGGCGCTCTACTGGGAGCCCGAGGCCCTGTACACCCTTTGCTATTTCATGCACTGCCCGCAGATGGAATGGGAAAATCCCAACGTGGAGCCCTCCAAAGTCAACCTCCAGGTGGAAAGGTAAGACTTGTGCTGGCTTTGGATGGCCAAAGAGAGGGGCTCCCTTCTGGCCAACACCACCTTATGGTGAGTAGGTATTGCCTACAGGGTGGTACAGGAGTGGGGGAGGAGAGGGATGCTGGGGGTCAGAACTGCCCAGTTTCCAGAAACTCACTGGAGGGGTCTAGATGACCTTGAGGGGTTATCAGAGACCTGGGTGGAATCTTTGAAATGGGTTTGCATAGGGCTGGCCCAGTTTGGGATAAAAGTGGCCTGGGTCAGAAGAGAGGGTCTGCAAATCTGGAGGGATGAGGCCTCTGCAGTGCAAGGGGGCTTCCTTGTGAAGGCAGCTTAGGGGGATACCAGCTCCTTGGGTGGGAGATGTTTTATCTTCATTTCACCCTGTCTGCCCTGGGGATTCCAGGGGGAAACCATAACACTTGCTCAGCCAGAAGTGGGCCTCTCATGTGGGCAGAAGACAGCATAGCAGTTCCCATGAAGCAGAATCCTCATGGCAGAGAAGGAAGGGAGGGCTCCCTGGAAGAGGAAGCTCCCTCTGACCTGGCTTCTGCTGCTCCCTAGCGCCATCCGTCCATGTCGCCATGCCTCAGCCTCCGTATCTGTAAACAAGTAGCTGCACTAATCGCTTTCCAGGTTGCCTTCTACCTGGAAAATCCCAAGATTTTCTGAGGATGGTTTCACCCTCTCAGAGGCAAGGAATCCAAACCACCATCAGGAAAGGAGGCTGCCTGGAGGTGTCCCCTCTTCCCCTGGGTACAGGTCCACAGAGATGTGGACCTGTTCCTAAGGGAACATCTCCCCCCAGCATCTCACAAATCAGGCCCCTCCTCCTGTGTACACAGGCTTGTTCACTCTAACTACTGCAGTAGTGACGCTGTTTATCGAGTGGTTAAAGAACAGGCTCTGTGATCCAGACTTCTGGGTTCAAATCCAGGCTCTTCCAATTAAAAGCCATGGTGTCTTGGAAAAGTGCCTTTAACCTCCCCGTGCCTCAGTTTCTTCGTCTACAAAATAGAGGTCCTAAGAATAAATCCTTCATAAGGCTGTTTGAAGATCGAATGCATTGAACAGTGCCCAGCACGTAGTAAGTGCTCAATAAATGTTCCCTGTTATTATTGTTGTTGGAGATCTTATCCGCAAATAGCTGAACAACTCCCAGTTTGGGCTCAATGCACTTTCCTCTGTTAAATGGTTCCAAGTGGTTTTAAAACACTCACTGGATGCTCTGTTTCTGCCAGGATGGGTCGGGCTCAATTGGGCTCCTAAACCATGTCTCTTGGCTTTCAGTTTAGAGTAGAGGATGGAGGATGAGCGAGACAGAAGTTGACTCTTTTTTTTTTTTTAATCCCAAGTTAGCATCAATATTTCAATCCAGTCTGGAATTAACTTAATCAGAGGATTACTCATGTCTCCCGCCATCCAGGCCAAATCAGTGGGTGCCGTGTGCATATTTTCACGTGCCAAATATGCCCAAAGTGGAGAGGTGGCAACGTGCCCGTGGTCCCTGGGCAGAAAACAACCTCAGTCAGACACACCAAGATGTTGCTTTCTATGAGTATGAATCGTGATGGCTGGGAGGATGGAAACTATTGGCCTTGGCCTTTGGGGTACCTAGTTCTTCAGCCCCCATCCCTACCCCAGCAGCCTGTAGAATAGGGCAGTTTCTCTGACTCACCTACCCCGCCACTCTTCAATTCCCGCCTCTATGCAGATGACACCCCCTCCATCTCCAGCCAGACGTCACCACCTCTGAGCTCCAGAACCTGATCCACCTCAGCCTTCCAGTTTCCACTGTCAAGGCTCACACTCTCAGGCTGGTTCTTCTCAGGGCACCTTATTCTCTCTGCCCAACACGACAAATGTGTGTGTGTGTGTGTGTGTGTGTGTTTATTGCCTGTGAGCTTCATGAGGGCACAGAACACATCTGTTTTTGTTGTCACGCCACACCTAATGCCAAGCTCAACATCTGGTATATATCACAAAGTCAGTAAATATTTGTAGGATGAAAGAAGGGACAAATCCGTTGATCCAACTGCCTATGGAACATTTCCATCAGGAGTGCCCACAACCACCTCAAAACTAAAGCCAACATCTTTCCCCCCAAACCGACTGTTCCTCCTTTCCCCCCCGCCCCCAGTCTCTAAGAATGGCATCACCATCAACCCGGTCACCTCGGTCAGAAAACTGGGACTCACTCCACACTCCTTCCTCTCCTTCCCTCCTTCCTACAGCCAGCTGGTCAGTAGGTCTCACCGATGCAACTTCTGTGCCGTCTCCCATTCCTCTAATCCTTCCTCCCCAGATGGCTGCCTCACTGCATGGTTCAGTCCCTCGTTTCCTCTTACTGCTATTACTGCATTTGATTTCTAAGTGGTCTCCCTGGACGGGAGGCTTAATATTCTCTGACCAGCTCCATCCTCATGGCTACCAGACTGAAACTTCTAAAATATGCATCTCATCGTGTGACATACCCCCTGCCCCCAACTCAACACAGTTGCATGGCTCCTGTTATATTTTCTGTTATGTTGTTTCCATCTTCCCTTCCGGAATCTATTTCAGGATTCAGAGTGTAGTTGAAGTGGCTGTAAGTCTAGGGAGATCATCTAAGGATTCCAAACTTTCTGGGACAAGTTTTAAAGAGGCATGAGCTGCAAGGGGGAGCCGAGTAAAGAGAACATGTCCTAGAATTTGTCAGAGTCAATTATCTTGGTCTTTCCATTCCTCCTTGGCTGAATTTTCAGGGGACGACACAAAACAGAAAACACTTGTCATTTTTTGAGTTCTGTTCACTTTGGTCCTCTGGAAAAAGTATGGATTTGGGACTCAGATCGACCTTTGGGTTTGGATCCCAGCTCTGCTTCTTCTAGTTCTGGGACCTTGAATGAGTCATTTCACCCCTACTGAAACTCTTCTCCTCAACTGTGAAATGAGAACAAAACCAGCCTCTTGGGACTGGTGTAAGCAATTAATTAGATACTGTAGCTAAGACATCCAGTGCCATGCCTGGCACAAGGGGAGCTCCCCTCACCCCCACCAAAAAGGAGCTGATATAATACATCTTCTTTTTATTTTTTGGCTCTAAAATGTTATTATCGTTGTCCCTGAAGGAGCCTGTGTATGATTCCTTCCAGACGAAAAGCTGTTTCTTCCCGTTCCACGATAGGCTAGGCGTTGATATTCATTAGCGTCTGAAAACACACAGGTAAGGGCTTCAGAGGAGAGAGGACTCTTGTTTCCAGACAAGTGTTTACAGCAGCTTCATACCAAAACTTACAAACAAGACGTTTCCAGTGGGAGGTAGGATTCTAATTTGGAGCTGGGTTTTTTTTTCTCTTTTTCTGTCTTCTTTTTCCCTCCAAATCAAAAACATTTCCTTGACTCTCTATCTCTGTCTGGCAAAGTCAAGTAAGGCCATGGTGTTTATATGGTTTTCCATAAACTCTTCAAGAACAGGAGCTGAATATTATGTGCTTTTTGTCCACGCCGAGCAGAAGGCCTGGAACATATTTGTTGACTGAAATACGGATTGTGTTGTGCCTCAAACCATCTCTGCTTGTCAGAAGAGCCTTTCTTGGCTGGAGTACTTGGAACTAGGCCTCCGTATACCATTTGACTCTTTCATGTGGGCATAGCTTTCCAGTTGCTACATTGGTTTTGGATAGCTTCATTTTTCATTGTGGGGTTTTGAAGAAGCTCAGTACCAGTATAAAATTTCTGTAGTTTAAGTTGTTCCAGGACTTTGGCTACTATTTTTTGAGCTTCTGAAATCTTTCAGTCCCTCAGATACTTTATTTAGGGAAAAAAAAAAAACTCAGATAAATCTTATATGATTATGATTAGGCTATATTCATTTTACAAATAGTAGTGATAAATGTAAACACCTCAGTTTTGAGGATGGGGGTCATGTGAAGCTACTACTATTTTTTAATAGAATCATCTTAAATCTATGACAAAATTTCCCTGCCCCAAATCATTACTGGAAAGACTAGTGATTCCTAGATGTGTTTGGCCATGAATGATTTCAGTAATTTGTCATCATAAAATTAAAAGGAGTAGGATAAATAGGAGTGTTTTGTTGCCCGCAGTAACTGATCGTGCCCGAGAGGAACAGAGATCAGCTTCACCTAGAAGACTAGACAATTAGGTAGTTTTACTCTCCCCGAGTCTCATGGGAAACAAACCAGAATTTACATCTAGGCAGTGGCAGCTTTCGCCCCTTTTGTAACAGAGCTGTGTAAACAGATGTGGCAGACATCTGTTTCCCTGTGTCTACCAGGGAAATCTCAACCACAAACATGAGTATCCAATCACCAACTATTTGAGGAAAATGAATGGGAGAAACAGAACAGTCTTAACAAATGGAAGAATTTACACTTGAGGAAATAGAGTTAATAAAGAAAACATACCAGATATTAGAAGTTAATGGTACCCAAATACATCTTCTAAGAAACCCTCCCAAAAGATCACCCCAGCACATCAATATGTGACAGGTGATATCCAAATTTTAACACACTCCAACAGACATACCCAGGGTTATGCAAAATTTCCAGCCTTCTAATTATAACCCTTCCCCTTTCTTTCCCATCAAGGAATGTATATCACAACACAAGTGAGCAGAGGTATCCTTGATACAAGCAGCACTACTAGTAAGAATGCTTAGTTGCAAGAGTTGAACCTGCTGAGCAGAAAGAAAACCTCTGGGAGGCCCAGTGTAGGAAGAGGGTTAATAAATCCTTGTCACTCCTGCATGAGAACCTGACATTGGGTTAATTTTCTAGCTCTGTTTCCCTGGAAACATGATAAGAATTACAATATCAACTGTGTTACTAAGCAACATTGCTTATGGTCAGAATGACCCTAGGTTGGTACATTAGATCTGGCCTTGTAGTACTATAGATACTTGGTATAAATACCAAGTATTTATAGTACTTGGTATAGTACTTCCAGAGCTTTGGGCTTCCTTGAATTCACTGATCCTTATAACTGGCAATGTCCCTTGCAGGGACCTTGAAAGCTACTTCTGTGGAGTTGTTACAAGAGATATTGGGGTTCATAAAGCAGGGCAGTTCTCACAACCACCTAACTGGGTCTTATCTCCTTGCACCTGAGTGTCACTGGGGCAGAAGGTAGCTCTGAGACGGCTGGGTGAATCGTTATAAAGACTCCCAGTAAAAGGAACGTCTGATGTTGTCATGAGGGACAAGTGTGGCCTATGATGGTCCCACGAGTCTAAATGTTTAGTAGGGCTTAAGAAGACTTCTGGAGGGCATTGAAGCTGGAGAAGCAGGCTTTGAGCCCACACAACCTGGAGCAGTGCCCAAGTTGCACCCCAGGATTGCTCAGAGCCATAGACAGTGGACTTTATACCACTGAGGCTGAACTTTGGCCACTCCCAGCAGGACCTCTGTCACCATTACCCCTGAAAACTGAATGTCTCTGCTACCACTCTTGTCATGTTCCATCTATGTCACACCACTTGCTTCTAAATCAGTGGAGCCTGGGTCACATCCCTGCACCCTAGTAGCAGGGGTGTCTGGAAAGGTGAATTTCTACCTTGTTGAACTATGGAATAATAATATGGGAAATTCTCCAAACGGTAAGGTCATCAGTGGTTCCAAGCACCCAAAAAAGTTGACAAAGGTTCACTACACTCTTCTACTTTACTCTTTTTTAAAATAAATAACACACAAGTGAATCATTTGCACAGTTCAGTACTTCTGACCATTATTAGCCACACAGCTCACAACTGATTGGCTTACACACCACAGTGAATACTCCCCAACATAAAGACTGCTTGGGCTGACACCCTAGGAACCTCAACAGCAAGAAGGAGGAGACGAGAGGACTGTTTTTTCCTGACATCTTAAGCAGCAGAGGAAGAATGCTACTTTCTCACCTTCTTGAGGGCAGTGATCACATCTGGCACAAAAGTCCCCTAAAATGTCCACCCAGTGCTAGTGGGTCCTGGAGAAATTCATAGTCAATGTATGAATGGGGACAACCCAGAGTGGGAGAACCATATATTAGACCTGTTTTCTGCAGGGCTACTTGTGGGCTTTTGTGGGCTGGCCTGGAATTCCAACCATTATATAAATGGTTCTAATGAAAAACAAAATGCATGTTGAATTCTAAATAATTAACTTAAGAAACAAAGTTTTAAAACATGATCTATTTGTGAAGAAACAAAGTTTTAAAACATGATCTATTTGCGACATGAGCGTTGCTGCAATTTATTTCATCTGGCCAGGGTAAAAGCAACTCTAATCCCAATATTTTTCAAACTGTAGGTTACAGCCCATTAATGGGCCATTAAACCAATGCAGTGCAGAGATTGGCAAACAATAGCCCACAGACCAAGCCTGGCCTACTGTCTGTTTTTATAAAGTTTTATTGGAACACAGCCATACCCACTTGTTTACATATTATTTATGGCTGTTTTTGCACTTGTGGTTAGTTGTGACAGAGACCAAATGGCCCACGAGGCTGAAAATACTATTTAGCCCTTTCCCCTGATGCTGTGGGTTATAACCTGCATTTCTAAAAAAATTAAGTAGAATTGAATAATAAAATAAATCGAAGTAGCTTGCATTGAGGGAAGGTAACTATGTTTCTTGAAAGTTTGTTGGGTTTTTTTTTTTTTTTTTTTTTTTTTTGGTTACATTAACTTAACTGGAGTTGATTAACTTGCCAAGGTCATGCAGCTAACGTTGCAGAACTAGTGTCTGAACTCCTGGCATCAGGCCCTGCTCTGTGCTTGTCTTCGCTAGTCTGTCTTGCTGTCCATGGACTATGATTTTAAAGAAATAATATTTGAAAGCCTCATCCCTAATCTCTAGAATCTTTTTATAATCTTTATGAATGTTTACAGGATATAAAACTAATATACTTATTAAATAAAATATAAGTACACAAAAACTTTAAAGAAGAAACTTTGAGTCACCCATAGTCTCTGCATCCAGGAATAAGCACTGAGACCATATGGGGTATTTCCTTCCAATCTTAGTTTTCTGTGTATATTCAAAACGTGTTTGGCTGTTTCACAAAATAAGGACTGTTCCATCATTGGATATGGAATTTAAAGTCAACAGAAAAGCTGAGAACAGGCATGTCAAACATGCTTCATTCCTGTCGAAGATGATAAAACTGAGGCCTAGAGGGATGAGTGGACTTTTCTGGAGTCATAAGCATATTTTCAGTGGATTTGCAAGGCAGTGCCACAATGCCTTGCACATGCTTTGCCCTCTTCTTGGACCACTGCCTCCCCTCTGCTCCGTCATCTCACTACCCCCATCCGTTCATCCTTCAAGACTCATTTTAGGCATCACCTCCTCCAAGATCCCTTTCCTACAACCTCAGGATGCACTGAGTGTCCAGGCTCTAGCTCAGTGGATAGCATATAGTAAGTGCTTAATAAATGCTTGCGGAAATGAACAGAGCTGGGTCTGAAACCTATATGTTCTGGCTTTCGGCCCAAAGAGCCACGTTGCCAGTGTCAACTCAGACAGCCCTTAGATTGCCACTGGCTCTACTGATCAGTAGAGCTGTACACAAAAAATAATCATTCCTACTTCATGGAGCTGTTTCAATGACTAATGAACTAACTTATGTAAGTGCCACACACAATCACTGACACTTAGCAGGTGATCCGTCAACGGCAGGGATTATTATTTACTTCTTTAAACCAGGTTGACCTCCTCTTAGACATTATAAGAGGTTTTGATCAACACTTAGTATGTGGCAGGTCCTGCTCTATACGTCGTGTGTATTAACTAATTCAATCATCACAGTACCCCTTGAGGCAGAAGCTAGCCTCACCTCTCCTCATTTCACAAATGAGGAAACTGAGGTGCAGTGAGGTTAAGTAAGTTGTACACTTGGGCAGGTCTGGGAGTATCAAAGACATCAAATGAATGCTGCATGGCTATAGGGAAGGAAGCTCTCTGCTAAGGGAACAGAATGCATACCATGGAGGGCAGGAAGGTGAGAAAACAGAAAGCGAGACCTTGTTCTGAAGAGGTGTTGGGTAGAGCAACAAATTAGACAGGAAAGAAGGTTGAGAGACCCACCAAGGTGTCAGGACTTTCTCCTATAAGGAGTGAGGAGCTGGAAAGGATTCTGAGAAGGGAGGTGAAGAGACCAAAACTGCGTCTGATTCCTTGTAAGCCCTCCCTTGATGGAGGCATAAGGATGCCTGAAGGAAGGTAATGAACATTTGATGCACCTACTATGTGCCATGTGCTATGTGAGCTACTTTACTTTCAGAGTTTAATTTAATCCTTACACTCAACTTTGTGAGGTAGAAATGCCTTCGTCTACAGATGAGATGATTAAGTCTAGTTGCTACTAGTAGGAAAATGCTATTTGGAAGCTATTTAGGTAAAGCTAAGGACCTTCACAGTGCATTAATTATATCTCTGGATATTTTTTATTGTGGAGCCAGAGTTTATATCTTGGTTCTAACACTTACTAGCTCTGTGACCTTGAACAGGTTACTTAACCACTCTGAGCCTCGGTTTTCTTATCTGTAAAATGGGAGCTATCATAGAATCTGCTTCAGAGGGCTGTTGTGAAGCTATTATGTGTTAATATATAGAAAGCACTTAAAATCCATCATGCATTAGTCTCTTTATAGATAATGGCCATTATTATTCTGTCATGGTGCTTATAACCTAGGTGTATGCTATAGCAGGCCTTCTCAAATTTTAACGTACATTTGAATCCCCTGGGACCTCATTAATATGCAGATTCTATTCATTAGGTCTGGGGTGGGGCCTGAAATGCTTCATTTCTAATAAGCTCCCAGGTGGTGCTGATGCTTCTGGTCCATGGAGCATCACGTGAATAACAAGATACTGTGTTGTCATTCATTTCCCCAACCTACTCCACCCCCCATTTTCAGTTACATAAGGGCAAGAAATAAGCCTTTTGTTGATTTTTGTCTCTCTGGTAGAGCTTAGCACATAATAGGTGCCTAAGAAATATTTCTCAGGCTCTGGGGGCTGGATTGAGCCTTGCAGGGCCTCTACTCTTACCTCATGAGATGCTGGACCCCTCTGCAATTTGCCGAAATGAATGGATTTCAGAAGTCAGATGTGGCCAGCCTGTGGAACTCTCAGGCTTTGGAGAGGCAGCCAAGGGAAGGTGCTGAGCATCCAAATATAATGATCATCTTCCACTTAGCAAGGTGGCCAGCTCCTCTCAAGAGGCTTGGGAATAGCAAATTAACCACAAGTGTGCAGGAGCAAGGTGAGGCAGGATTTGACAGGTGTCCTACCCGGGGAGAGGCAGCAGGGCAAATCCTAAACCACACCAGCTAAAGGGCTGTTAAACACGTCCAGCCAAAAAAAAAAAAACAAAAAACAGGGCTTCCCTGGTGGCGCAGTGGTTGAGAGTCTGCCTGCCGACGAAGGGGACACGAGTTCGTGCCCCGGTCCGGGAAGATCCCACATGCCGCGGAGCGGCTGGGCCCGTGAACCATGGCTGCTGAGCCTGCGCGTCCGGAGCCTGTGCTCCGCAACGGGAGAGTCCACAACAGTGAGAGGCCCGCGTACCGCAAAAAAGAAAAAAAAAAAACACGTCCAGCCCTCAGGGCTTGTCAAACTGTTTACACGCAGTTGCCCAGGAGTTTTCTCCCAGCCAAAGGGGGTGCAGTTGCTCCTGACCACAGGTAATAAGCTGGGGGCTCAAGTTTAAAAACAGCCCCCTCTCCTAATATGGGGGGTTAGTCTGAACAAATGCATGTGCTTCACTTGTTCATTTCAATACCCAGGTCTTTTCTGAATCCCAGTTAACTGGCTGCCACAGCAGTCTGGTCTGGTCTGACACCAGCTTCTCTTTATTTAAGGGAAAAAGAAGGGAAACCTTACCTTTATGATACAAAGACTAAGGAACTAGTAGTGCTGCACTATCCAGTATAGTAACCACTAGCCATGCAAAGCTGTTTAAATTTAAATGAATTTAAATTGAATAAAACTAGAGCTTCAGTTCCTTAGTATCACTCGCCTCTTTTCAAATACTCAATAGCTAGATGTGGCTAGTGGTTCCTGCGTTGGATTCCGCAGAGATAGGACCTTTCCAACATCACAGAAACTTCTATTGGACGTCGCTGAACTAGAGACTCAGTGCACATAGTGTCCCCATTGCAGGAAAAAGAGCCCATGATAATCCCACTCCTGAAGCAATAAGGTAGGAAGTGTAGGGACCAGGGACCAGCTCCCCTACCAAGGCATTTTGCGTGTTTCCATGTTTTGATCATCTTAGAGCTTTTTCAAAGCGGCCATCATCATCATCACAACCAAATTTTACCAAGTACTTACGACATGCTAGCCTCTCTTCTAAGTGCATTAGTCATTGGGTCCTCACGAGAATCCTGCAAGTGTAGTAGCGTATCTTACACTATCGCAATCTCTTATCTTTTCCTGAGTAAATTCAGGCTCAGAGAGGTTGTGTACCTTGCCCAGGTCACACAGCTAATCAGGGCAGAACTGAGGCGCAAAGGTAGGAAGCTTGAGTCCAGAGTTTACTCTGTCAACGGGGTGCCGTGCCACGGGGATGGGAAGGATGTTGGATGTGATGGGGAGGGCATAGGATTCCCTGCAAAGGTTAAAAGTCTGAAAATCTCCCAACAGGAACATTCTTGTTTTAATATGCTTCTTCCACCTCTACACTTTTCCTTCTAAGATTCTCCCTGGCTTAGGCTTTAATAAATATCACTAATATAAGTGGAATAATGGTAATCAAATCATTTCATCAGATTAAACAACAGTTAAAAACCTTTGAGAAACATGTTAACCTCCTGAAACTAATTGCTGGATATATATATATACAGACCCTGCCTCTTAAATCTTTACCTCAGTGCTACTTGAGCTTTTCATTTCTTACTATACTTTTCAAAATTGTTAATTACTTGTTTTATTTACTACTGGACTTTTCATTCAGTTGTTCATTCTTCATTCATTCATTGAACACGCATTGAGTGTCTGCCCTAAGCATAGTAAAAGGAAGAGCTGGTCTTTATCGGAGTCTTCTGTGTGCCAGGCACCACTATAAGCACTTTACATGAATTAACTCATTTATCCCTCATGACAACTCCAGGAGGGAGGAATTGTTATCGTCATCCCCAGTTTATAGATGTGGAAAGTGAGGCAGAGAGGATAAGCAACTTGCCCAAGTTCACAGGGCTCAGAAGTGGCCCTGTGCTGGGGAGGCGGGGCCCAGGGACCTCTCAGGACTCCTGCCTGAGCAGCTCATTTATCACCAAAGACAGAAAGTGCCAAGGTTCAGAAGGGAGGTGCAGATAAACTGCTGAGGAACTCAGGGATGATGGTGTTTGAGTCAGGCTTTGAAAGATGGATAAGATCAGGCATTCTAAGGGGAAGGAGCAGCTGGCAAAGGCTCCAAGGTAGGAAATTGCAAGGTACATGGTGGGAAGCATGTACCATAGACCAGCTGAGTTGGACCAGAGGCCAGACTGACCTTCAGCTGCTTTGCAGAAGTGCAGATGGTTAGCCAGTTGTTAAAATGCTAAAATAATTCTCTATGAGTTGGTAAAATGCTGCTGCCCCCCATGTCCCCTCCACCACCCTCATCCCCCACCTCGTGTCCTGCAGCTGCCCCATAAGAGGTCCTGTCTGCAGCAAGACCATAGGAGTTAGGTGGTACCTGGGCCTTCCCCATTGTCAAGTATTTAAAAAATCCTCGCTGAGTTGAAAGTCTATGGGAGAAATACACATCCTGCAGGTGTTGATGGGCCTCTGGTCCTTCCACAGTGGGGTTAGGGTGAAGGTTTGAACAAAGGAAGAAGCATAAGCAAAGTACAAATGGCTGCTCATCCTTCAGGACTCAGCTGCATCCTCACCTGTGCTGTGAAACTTTGTGCCCCTCACCCCCAGTCCCCATGAAGCCCTCTGTGCATAATTATAACAACTCTTGAGTGCCAATGTGAGCCAGACCCTATGATAAGCTTTTCTAGATTATCCCACTGAAATGTCCCAGTCACCCTCTGAGATACTGTAACTCTGACTATTCTACAGATGAGGAAAGTGAGGCTTCGAGAATTCCAAGGATTGGACCAAGGTCACATAGCTAAGCTAGTAAGTGGCTGGGCTGGAGGCTGAGCCCAAGCACTGTGATTCCAGAGCCTGTGTCTTCTTGACCCCCTACCGTGTGGCCCCAGTCATCACTCTGGCTTCCAAATGGTACTCATTTGCTTCCAAATGTCTGTCTTTGCTGCCAGACTTTGAGCTCCTCGCCAGCAGGGACTGGACTTTGATCATCTCGTGCTCTCTCTGGCAGCCAGCCAGGCCTGGCACAGAGTGGATGGGGATATAAAGATCAATCTGAGTGCATGGCAGCAGGAGGATGTAGCAGAGGGTGATGTAGGGACCAGTCAGAAGATTCCTGCAAAAATCCCAAGAGAGATGACAAGTGCATGGCTTGGCGGAGTGCCAACCTCTCTGTCCCCCAGGCGAGAGATGTCACCAGTGGCCTCCTCCTTTTGCTGAATGGCCTGGAAGAAAGCTACGTTAGACTTCTTGGATTTTTGATTCTTTCTCATTTGCCTAGAACCGGCAGCCCTTTGCTTGCCCTGTGTCTGGGGCCTCGGGCACCATATGTGAATGTTGTGAACGTGCAGGAAAATTCTTTTTGAAGAACATTAAAAGGGCAAAAATTAGCCCTTGAAGCTGCCTAGTGTAAACTGAGGGCTGGCCCAGGATGGCAAAGGCAAACGAGAGCCAGAGTGCGTGGGACCAGAAAGGCCTGCAGAGAGAGGGAGAAAGAGAGAGAGAGAGGAAGAGCATTCTCTGAGCTCAGCCCGCTTTCAAACCATCTGCCCCTGTGCCAAGTTTTCACTCTTTTTCATCCTTTCAGAAATAGTGATATTGACAGCTGCCAGCACATAGCTGGGTTTCACATGCTGTGGTTTCCCAGGCAGTAAAGCTGGTCATTTGCCCTGAGCATCAGAGCATCTGAGTTGCCCTTTCATTCTTCAAAGTCTGACTTCCCAGACGAAGCCTATACATGTCTCCGTGTATCCTAGGCTATAGTTTTCCTAGGTTTCTTGATTGAATCACATTCTCCCCTCCATCCATTTTGCTCTCCTCATGGACTGCATATGTTTACAACTACAATACAGGTGCTATAAATACAAATTTTTATATGATCGTATCTTTTTACTGAAAAGCTATATGTACTCCTTTTTTTTAATTTTGGAAAATACAGAAAAATGTAAGAAAGAAAATTAAAATTATCTACAATTCTACTACCCAGAGGTAGCCAAAATGATTATTTAGTCTATTTTCTTATCTCTTTTTTTTCAAGACAAATTAGCCTTTTTAAAATAATTGTACTGTGTATATATAATTTTATATCTTTTTTATTTCACTTACTAGTATGCCATAAGCATTATCCTAGCACTACTACAGAACATTCATAAACATCATTTTTAATGACTGCAAAATATTCCATCTTGTGAAGGCATCATAATTTGCCTAACGGTTCCCAGGTTCCTGGGCATTTGGGTTGTTTCCAACGTGTGAATTGCTGTTCTTTTAAAACTGCCCATAGTGGCATGACTAAAACACCAATGTTGAGGGAACGGATATAAAGAGAGTAGTCTGTCTGGAGCAGAGCAACGGAGGGGTTAATTTATGAGGCCTCTGATAGCCCGGGTGAGGGAGAAATTACAGAAGAAGCAGAGCACCAGGAGGTGGGCTTCCCCAGCCCCATCCCGTGCCACGTCTTTTTCCAGGAAGAAATGCCTTGTGGGAAACATCAGGAGTGGCCCCACCCAGCCTGTAAGGTTTCCAGCCACAGTCATTATCAAATCTCCTGGAGCGAGTGCTTCACGGTTTCCGGGGGTCTTCCACCCTTGCAATCTCCCTGGATTCCGGAAGTGGGAAGACCAGCCGCAGTTGCTTTTCACAACTTAAGAGACTGAAAGAAAAGTCTAGAAAAGTCGTGAGATTTGCCCAAAGCCATGCAATGGAGTGGTCAAATTGAAACCAGAGGGCTGCCCTAGGGATCCCTGGAAATCCCCACCCTCCTTCCCACACTGCTTCTAGAATGGGGAAGAGCATTCCAGCATTATCAGAAAGCAAGTTTTGAGTCTGACCATGTACAGAGTTCATTGCACATGTACTTGGCCGTGTCTATAGATATGGAAGTTTCCACGATTCCAGGAACTGTTTGTTGGTTGGCTGGTTGGTCGGTCATGTTTGTAATTCTGGATTTAAAGTTTTTGCTCTGTTTTTAGGTTTTCCCCGCAGATAAGAAACATTCCCTGGGAAGGCTTCCTCAGTTCTTTCAAATTGGTGTGAGGAGTTCAGTCAAGATTCAGTAGGTCAGGTTCAGGCCTGCCCAGGAATTTAGGCAGAACATGCTGGCAAAAGAAGGTGACTATTTTCCCAGGCTTTGTTCTCACTGAAAAGTTTGAACTCCAAGGCTGGAGCTAGCCCTTTTGGCAGTCCTTTGTCACACTGCTCTCTACGAATTCCTTACACAGAATCCCACCCATCACATGGCCATTCCCCAATCCGTTATGGCAGCAGGGTGTGGAAAGAACATTTTTATGAAGAAAAAGGGAAACCAGGAAAGTATTGTCAAAGTCAAGGACCAACCTGTTGAAAACACTAACACAGACTGCGGATTCCACTGCCTCCAAAATCCATCCCCGGAGGCACTGTCCTTCTTCAGACCCCAGGGCACTTTACAAGAGCATCCCACAGGACACTTCTCATGGTCAGCCTTGCGTCATGGTTATCTGCCCTTCCTTCTTTGATGGCCACTTTACGCTCCCATCCACCAATCAGAAGTCATGGTCTAACAAGTATACAAGGATAATTAAGGGCAAACAGACATTGCAGTTGGGGCTGCCCTGGGAAACTGGGGATGTGTGACTTGAACTCCCTTGCTAGGTTGAACATCAGGGTCCAGGTTTTAAATTCTTGCATCTTCCACAAAACTCAGCATGGACCCTTGCTCCAAGGAGATAGTCAATAAATAGGGAACAAGTTAAATGATTGGCCTGCTCCATGAGTGGCCCTCCCTGTTCATGCCTTATCAGCCCCCAGGTTCATCGGCCACCATACCTCCCATCCTCTTATCCCTTCAGCTACTCCAGTCCCCACAGAGTCCCCTGAGCTTGCTCTGCATTTTCTCATCCTGGAATCCATCCTCTGCCTGGATTCTTCTTCCAAGCCCTTCTAGCTCTCCCCCTTCCAGGCTCAGGATGGCATTTTACAACATGCTCTTACCCCCTTCGGCTCCAGCTGATTTTGATTCATTCTCCCGTAAGACTTTGTACATTTCTTTATCAAAAGACTCTTCAGATAAGCTTCTTTTCTCATGTTTTTCACATTAGACCATGAGTTTGTTGAGGGCTAGAATCATTGCAGTATCACCAAGTATAGAAGCTGGTATATAGTAGGTGCTCATTTCATTCATTCATCTATTCGACATATATTTATAGCACATCTATTCTATGCCAGGCAAAATACCTGTCTTCATGGAGCTTACCTTTTACTAGGGGCTGCAGATGAGGAACAAATGCATAAATAATAAAATATCAGGCACAGGTAACTGATATAAAGAAAAACAAAACTGGGTACTTGAACCAGGTACAGGTGATGAGAGGTGTTATTTTAGCGAGGATGGTCAGGGAAGTTTTCTCTAAGGAAATAGAATTTGAGCAGAGAAATTAAGGAATCGAGGCAGTAAGCTATGTGGATATCTGACCAAAGATCTTGCCAGGAAAAGAGAGCAGTAAGTGAAAGACCCTGGGACAGGAACATTCTTGGAACATGCAAGGAACAGCAAGGAGTCCAGTGAGGCTGGCAGAGAATGAGTGAGCATGGTGGGAGATGAAGTCCAAGGTGGGCAGGGTTAGATCTTGCAGAACGTTTTGAGCATATGGAAGAGTTTGGTTTCTAGTCCACGTTTTTGAGAAGCTCAGTAAATGTTTGTTAATCTGAATTATTTGAGTCAGGTTGAATTGAATTGACCTGAATTGGGTTTTGCTGAACTGAACAGAATTGGGTCTCATCTTGGTCTATAGACTGCATACAATTTTTGAAACGTGCAAAATCCCAAGTCTGCCTTATTACCTACAAATGGTAAAGCACTATGAATAGTCCCATTTAGCAGTTTTAAAACCTGTTAGTGTGTGAGTTCACCTGTTCTGGAACTGGCACAGCCTTGTAGATCGTTCCAAAAGTCTGTGGCCAGTGACACTTTTGCCAGCCCCTCCTGCATGCACTAGTTTCATTGTGGTGGCAGATTGGGCACAGGGGACATCTCAACTCAAGAGGAATGTGGTCCTAATGCCTGCTCATCATTTATGTTTCATTTCTGACTTTCCCAGAGTCTGAAGTCTTTGATGCTCACTGGGATTTATTTGGGGCACTTGGCCAAGGTCTTGAACCTAACTTCTAACAGAGTTTTTACCCAAGCCTGGTTCTCACTGAATTTTTTTTAATAGATCTTTATTGGAGTATAATTGCTTCACAATACTGTGTTAGTTTCTGTTGTACAACAAAGCGAATCAGTCATATGCACACACATGTCCCCATATCCCCTCCCTCTTGAGCCTCCCTCCCACCCTCCCTCTCCCACCCTCCCTCTCCCACCCTCCCTCTCCCACCCCTCTAGGTCATTGCAAAGCACCGAGCCAATTTCCCTGTGCTGTGCTACTGCTTCCCACCAGCCAACTATTTTACATTCAGTAGTGTATATATGTCGGTGCTACTCTCACTTCACCCCAGCTTTGTCCTCCCACCCCATGTCCTCAAGTCCATTCTCTATATCTACCTCTTTATTCCTGCCCTGCAAGTAGGTTTATCAGTACCTTTTTTTTTTTAGACTCCATATATATGTGTTAGCATACGGTATTTGTTTTTCTCTTTCTGACTTACTTCACTCTGTATGACAGACTCTAGGTCCATCCACCTCGCTACAAATAACTCAGTTTCGTTTCTTTTTATGGCTGAGTAATATTCCATTGTATATATGTGCCACATTGAATTTTAATGTGGATTCCTACCCTTAACACAACTGAAAATAAACTACATTTAACTATTTTTATCATTTTACTTAGTCTTTATAAAACCATCCCAGTTACCTGTCACCCACAGTAAAGTGAGAAACCCACCAGAATTTAAGCTAAGCAAATTCACAGGATTCAATTGTACATTCATTGATTCATTTAACAAACATTCATTCATTCATTCACTCAAAGAATATTGGTTGAGGACCTAAGCAAATTCACAGGATTCAATCGTACATTCGTTGATTCAGTTAACATTCTTCATTCATTCATTCATTCACTCAGAGAATGTTGGTTGAGGACCTATGATGTACCAGGCACCACACTAAGTGCTGAGGATAAAGCAGAGCACAGGATAAGTTCCTGCTCTCATGAAACTGATAGTCTGGTGGAGGAGACAGAACAAACCAGGAAGGGACTTCCCTGGTGGTCCAGTGGTTAGGGCTCCACGCTCTCGCTGCCGAGGGTGTGGGTTCAATCCCTGGGCGGGGAACTCAGTTCCCACAAGCGGCCAAAAAACAAACAAGCAAACTAACGAACAAAACAGGACAAACCAGGACACTAACATAAAATGTCATTCTGAGTGGCAAGGGCTACAATATGCAAGGTTGGGGTATATAAAGATGAATAGTTCACGCCCCCGTGGTTATCTGGGATGGTAGTGAAGACATAAATGATAACAATAACATGATATAAATGGTATTATGGAATTACGTACAAAATGCTTATCGAGTTAGAAGGAAACAAAGGACTAACTATATTGTGGGTATGGGGGTGGAGGCCTCTTGGGGAATAGTTCCCAGAGGAGGTGCTATTTGATTGGTGTCTTAAAGATGAGTAGGACTTAACTCGATGGACAGGATAGAAAGAGAGAGGGAACAACCGCAGGAGCAATGGAGGGAGATGTGAGCAGACACCTGTGTTCCAGAAATGGCTGGCCATTTGGTGTGGCTGGAGCACACTGGTGCTGGACAGGCATGGAAGGGGCACGGGAGAGTGAAGATGCAGATTGAGGCCAGTTAACATATGCGCAGGCTGAGGAATTTATACTTTTATCAGATGACCACGTTTACATGTTAGCACATTCATCATGGCAGCAATGTGAAAGATGGAAGAGAAAAACCAGAACCCGGAAAGTATTATGAAAATAATGCAATGGTCCAATCCTAGGAAGAGTCTTGTATCAGTGGCCAATCAGTTAAGTGTGGAGTGTTAGACTCTTAGGGTGGGGAGGGACTCCAAAAAGTCATCTAGTCTAACCGCCCATTCGATGTTTAAATCCCCTTCCTAAGGTCCTCCCCAAGGGACTGCCCAACCTAGGCACCAGCCCTTGAGGCTTTCTTCCCATCCCAGCTCTAGAGAGCTGAGACTCCTCTGAGGTCTTACTTAAGTGAGCCGAGATCTGCTCCCTGGAGCTGCCACCACCACTCCTTCTTTTGCTCCTTGGGGCTTTCAGAACCAACCAGTCCAATTTCTAACCCAGATGCAACTTTTCACCATTCAAAAACAGTTGTAATTTACTGAGGACCTTCTGTGTGCCGGGCAAGCCTGCAGGGTGTGTATTTCTCCATTTCCCAATTGGACCCTGGGGCTCGTTGGCCATGTGACTTGCTGAAATTTGGTCACTGACCCAGGTAAGTGACAGCACCAGGATCAAAACTCACAGCTGTCTGACACCTGCACCCTTAGAAAAAGCTATCAGTTTAACTTGACAAACATTTTTTCGCACCTGTTCCTTTGAATCCCCTGTCCTGGGTATCACAGAAGGGGAAAACTTAAGGTGAATAAGCATGGTTAATGAAGTCCGGCACTCCCCACTCTAGTGGTTTGGACAGTGGAGTCAATACCCAAGCACTGTGATAATGTATGCTTGACTTTAGCCTGCCGTCTGGCTATTCCAGAAGACAAGTGATTCATGTTTGGCCCATTTCATGGGCCTGGTTCCTGCTGGTAGCACTGAGGCAAGCCCAGTGCAGGAGCTGTGTCTGGGAAAGAAGATCTCTATCCCGGGAGGACGCAGGAGGGGGGATGTACCTAGAAAGGTGGAAGGCATGAGACCCATGTTTATAATCACATTTGGGTAAAGCAAAGCTTCAACTTGGAGGTATCCCAGTGATAGGCGAAGAGGAATACAGCAAGATGGAGAGGCTGGAACTCTGGAAGCAGAATGAGAACAGGTGTGAGGAACTGATAGGAAAAGCCAGGAGAACCCAGCCTACGTGCTGAGCATGTGTACAGGAGCTCCCGCTAGGCGGTTTGTAGCATTGCTACAGTTGTAGCTGGAAAACCCTGATAAGATGAGGTTCTGGTTAGCAGAACTACCTTCCTCTTTGTGTTTTTCTTCATCTGGTGTTTAAGTCGGTAGCAACTTAGACTAGATGTGTTAGATGCCTGGTGTACATGAAGACGCCTGAATGTAAACCTTTCATATAACTGTAGTTCTGTACCTGTTACGTCATCTTCTCAGTGGCCCCGTAAAGAAGGACCAATGGACATTATCCCCAGTCTTTAGGTGAGAGAGGAATCTAAGGGTTAGGTGGCATCTTTGCCTTATCCACTCACCATGCACCCAGCTTCCATTCAGAACCAACACCCGCACCCCAGACAAATATGGATACACACACACCCATACCCACCCTCTCACCCCAGCCCCCAACCTCTTTGCCAGCCCATCCCTCCATCTCAGAGAAGTGCTACTCCTGACTTGGCCAGGCCTCCCCTCCCCAGCCTGGACTCATCCCTGGTTAGGATTTGCTTTGGTTACTCTCCCTCCCTTGGGGCTGGCCCCAGAACGTGACCCCTTCACTCGATGATTGGATGAGAGAGGCTGCAGGAATTCTCCTAAGAGGATTGGACAGGTCATGGTATGTGGGTAGGGGACGCACCCAGACCCCTTTCCATCTCATCAGATAATCAGCCCTGAATATTTTGCCTGTGTAGATGGCGAGGGTCGCCCTGGAGTACTGACCTAGACGAGGAATCCTTTCCTAGATAGCACCAAAGTCCAGCTTAACAAATAGCCCTTTTGGTTTTCCTTTAATTAAAATCACAAGCTTCCTTCCTGGTTTCTGTCATCTTTCACTTCCAGATTCAGTGAAATGTAAAATTGGTAACGTTTAATCCAAGAAGTAAATTATGCATATGTTTTCTTCTCACGCGTATGGAGATTCCATAAATCTGTTAAATGGCCAAACGGTTGTTTTGTGTAGGCAGCAAAACTGCCTCCCTTCCTCCTCTAGTCTCTTCCATGATTTTTTTTTTAAATATACATTTGCAGCTGTATTTTATTTATTTATCTATCTATCTATCTATCTATCTATTTAGGCTGCACCAGGTCTTAGTTGTGGCATGTGGACTCCTCAGTTGCTGCATGCAGACTGTTAGTTGCAGCATGCATGCGGGATCTAGTTCCCTAATCAGGGATCGAACCCGGGCCCTCTGCATTGGGAGCACAGAGTCTTACACACTGGACAACCATGAAAGTCCCTCTTCCTTGATTTTTTAGGCTCTCTGGGGATTTCTCTTTTCTTTCCTTCCTTTCTCCATGTTCCTTTTTTATTTTTCTTTTTGCTGGGAAGTTCTATCCCATTTCTATCCCCCACATTTTCAAAGGACTCCCTCTCATTCTACATGGTGACATTCTCTTTTTTATTTTATCATCCCAGTTAATCTTGGGGCTTTGTCACAATCTGAGACAGATGATGTTTATCCACTCATCATTTATAATGAATCTAACTCTGAAAAAGGTTAGAACTAGACTCACATTATGAGTTAGATATAACAGAACCACAAAACAAGGATAACAATACAAAACCGTGTCATTAACACTAAGGAAGACCACCGTACCAGAAAAATCTCTCCTAAGGTTTACTGTTGCAATTGAACACAAAATTTAGCTTTGAGTTTCCTGGCCTCCAAGGCAAAAAGAGAAACATGCATTATAAAGCTCTCATTATCTTATTTTAAAAGGATCTTTTCTGACTTTACCAAGTTCAGTCCAGGACTAGGACTCTTAGATCATTCCCGTGATCTGAATCACCTGGGGAGTTTTTAAAAGCAATGTATAACCAAGTCCAGGGTCACACTGAGGGAAATCATTGAACTGTGCTGAGAGCAGTCAGGTACTTTTGGAGTCACATAGTCACATCTGTAAACAATAGCGTTCATTATATAAAAGTGGCCCCCTGGGTGAGGGGTGGGGGTGGAGTTTAGGAATCATGACTTTTTCCTGTGTGAGTGGATCTTAGAGTTCATAGGGCTCAGTTTCCTCCTCCACAGACGAGGACCTGAAGCTTCTCAAGGTCCCATGACTCAGCCAGTGGCACACTGGTCTTTGGAGACGCCATATAAGAATGGCTAAGCATGTGGACTTTTGGCTTCTGGCAGACTTGGGATCAAATCCCAGTTCTGCACCAATACCTGTGGTATCCTATAGTTACTGAGTCTTGCAAAGCCTCAGTTTGCTCATCTGTAAATAGGGATGATAATAATAATAACCTTCCAAGGTTGTTACTATAATTAAATGAAATAATGTACATTTAAGCTTTCTGCACAGAGCCTGAAACATTGTAAGCACTTGAGTAGATGCTATAAAATCCTGATAACAACGGTGATGATGTAGATCATGATAATGGAAAGAAGACAGAGTCAAAAATTAGGTTACCTAATATCTACTGTAGCCCTTTTTCCACTTCCACCAGGATTCCTGTCTGGACCTATAGTGACCTGAAGGACATTCCTTACAACTGCACCATCCAGTAAGGTGGCCGCTAACCATGTGTGGCTATTTAAAGTTAACTTAATGAAAACTGAATAAAATTAGAATTTAGCTACTCAGTGGCACCAGCCACATTTCAGGGGTTCAGTAGCCACAGTGGCTTGTGGCCGTTGTATTAGACAGCACAGATTCAGAACATTTCCATCATAGCAGAAAGTTCTATTGGAAACTCCCTTCATTCCTTTTCCCCCCCCAACTTCCTCGTGGCAGTATGTTATTTCTTTCTTTATTTCAAAATATTATACTATTATTCTAAGCTAGAAGGGAGGGTTCGCTGGTCTCTTAACTCTACTGTGAGTATACGGGAGGCCCACAAAGCCTCAAGACACACAAGTCACGTGGCTAGTTAGCGGCAGAGCCTGCTCCAAAACATGCTTCTAACTCAATGCATGAGTCATTCCATGGAGGCCCGGGGAAGCAGCTGCCTTAAGTCTGTGTTTTGATAAGTAGGGTTCTGATTGATCAGTGCTGGAGTATGAATTTAATCCATCCTGTCAGACTGCCAAATGCAGGGGAATGTGAGTTCAAGGGGTTTATTACAAGAGAACTAGAGTATCATTTTCTCAAAGCCACAGCCCAGTGGCAAAGACACCAAGGGCATGTAGGGGAACCTCTAGACTATGCCCAGCCTCACTTTACCTCCTCTTTCTTTGTGTGAAGGAAGGGATTCTGCATGGTGTTTTAATTGATCTGTTAATGGAATATTATTCAGCCAAGAGAAAAAGAAAGAAAATCCTGCCATTTGTGACAACGGGGATGGACCCTGAGAGCATTATGCGAAGTGAACTAAGTCAGAAAGACAAATACTGTATGATCTCACTTATAAGTGGAATCTAAAACAGCTGAACTCAGAGAAACAGAGAGTAGAATGGTGGTTGCCAGGGGCTGGGGGTGGGGGAATTGGGGAGATGTTGGTTAAAGGGTACAAACTTCCAGTTATAAGAGGAATCAATTCTCGGGATCTGATGTACAGCTCAGTGACTATAGCTAGCAATCTTGTATTATATACTGGAAAATTGCTAAGAGAGTAGATTTTAAATGTTCTCACCACCAACACAAAATGGTAATTATGTGAGGTGATGGAGGTGTTAACTAACCCTACTGTGGTAGTCATAAAATATGTGTATCAAAGCATCACACTGTACACTTAACACTTACACTCTGGTGTATGTCAACTCTATCTCAATAAAGTTGAGGAAAAATAGCTAACATAAGCTAGCTATTTTTAAATAGCTTTTTAATTTTAATTTCTTACAAGAGAACTTTTGCAAGCATAAAGACTTTGAGATATGTTTCTGTCTCCAAGAGTATCTATATTGTGATTTTTTTAGGTTAATTTTGACAAGCTCAAAACCATTGTCAGTAAAATTTCGCAAGGTTGATGAACAAAATCAACTTCCTATGACATAGTTTACAGCTTTAAATGAACAAACAATTCACTGTGACAAATATTTTAATAAATGTAGTTTCTGGGAACAAATACAATCTCAAGGTTAAAATTTGTAGTCTTTAGAAGATAACTACTGAAAAGAAGTGTTTCTGTCTTTTTTTGCTAAACAGAAAGAAACTCAAATCCATGGTGACACAATAAAGGAAAAATAGAGATTTAATGTAAATGTTATGGGAACTGATATGAGTGTCACTTAGAATTAGATTTAGCTATCAGTGACAGAAAACTCAAATAGCAGGTGTTTACAGAAGATAGAAGCTTATTTCTCGTATAAACTAAGTCTGGAATTAAGAATCCAGGGCAGGTATGGCCACTTAACCAATCATCCTTCTACTCTCCTTTTGCTCTGCTGTCATCACATGTGGTTTCCACCTCATGGTTCAGTTTGGCTGCTTGAGCACCAGCCATTATGTCTACATTCTTGTCAGCAGAATGGAAAAAGACCAGAGAAAGTTGGGCCTCCTCTATTTAGGGACTTTCCTAAGAGTCTCACAAGAAACTTCTGCTTATATCTTTGTAAGAACCAGTCTCCTGGCTGCAAGGGAGGCTGAAAAATGTAAGCTGGGTAGTCCTGCTTATAGGACTGAAGATTGGGGGGTTTATTACTAAGGAAGAAGAGGACACATATAAAGGGACCCAAGCAGTCTCAGCCAGAGTATAAAAAATTCTCCACTAACCTTCTAAACAAACAGTTGTGGTGAACCCATTGTTTTGCATTCTCAGAGGTATTTTTGTCAACCCATTTTTGATGTTTTTTTTCAAATGTTTTTCTGATTTTGTGTTTTCCAACTGCAATTCTCAGGGAAAATTAAAGTATTAGGAGTTCACAGTTTTATTGCAGGAGTTACAAGGCCCTGTGTGGTTCTTCTCCTGTCTCTCTCCAGTGTTGCCTCCTACCTGTCCTACCTCCTACCTCCCTCCACCACTATCTCCCCTCCATCTCAGCTCCGGCCACACCCAGCCTGGGTACACTGTAGCCTCTGCCTGGAAATGACATGGTTACTAGCCCCAGGGCTGGGTCCACCTGCCTGCATGTGTATCCCAGTACTGCTGCTTATAACTGCTTGCCCTTAGGCATGTTACATAACCTCTCTGTGCTTCCTTTCATTATCTGTAGAATGAAGATCATAATGCTACTTACTTTATGGTTCTAGTCATTATCTAATGAACCAATGAAAGGAAACCGCTCAGAACCATGCCTAGCATGTAATGAGCCCTCAATAATAGCTCCCTTTGTTGAGCATTTACTACGTGCTCAGCACCTTACAGGGATGCTCTCATTTAATATGCCCAACAACCCTGTGGGGTAGCCTTACTATTTCTCCCATTTTACATAGGAGGAAACTGGGGCACAGAGAAGTTCAGTAACTTGCCCAAGGTCCCACAGCAAATGATGGAGACTGGGCTCAAATGTAGGGCCCTTCTGTCTTCAGGCTGTGTGTCCGTTCCACCACACCAGCATTAGATTCAAAGATGCAGTGGGTTTCTTTGTTAGGCCGTGTGCTGCCTTTTGGAGACTTTTATAATAATCCTCTTGGAGGCAGGGGCAGGCTCAGATGACCCCGGGAGCCCATCTCTGGCTTTTGCCTCTCGGCCTTGATGCGGCCAGGCCCTGCCTTTTTAGGTTTCTTGAGCCTCTGCTGCTAGGATATGAAGCTGTGCAGCCTTTGCCACCTCCCGGATGTTTATCTTTTGTACCCAAGGCTGCGAGGAAGGTTCTGCGGCAGCGTCCAACAGAGCCTATGGCTTCCCCACTTCTGAAGCCACGGCTTCCCTCCCAGGGCCATTTATATCCCCTCTAGGCCCCATCATCATTCTACTCGCTTGAGATCAGGTTCCCACCACAGAGGCCTCTGCACCCCTAAGCCAGGCTCGGCTGTGCTGTAGCCAACAGCCTACAGAGGAGAGGTGCAGGCTGGTCTCTGGGCCCTGCATGATGTGTGAGGAAGGACTTCGGGCTTGTCGAGCATCCCTCAGCTCAGAGCTGGCATTCTCTAGACCTGAGAGTCTCGGCCTCAGGTAGTCACCAGACACCCCTGCAGAGAATGGACTAGATGCAGATAGATGCCAAGTGTTAGTAGACCGAATAGTGGCCCCCAAAGAAAACAGGTCCTAATCCCCTGCAACCAATAGATGTTATTTTATAAAGAAAAAGGGTCTTTGCAGATGCAATTCAGTCAAGGGTCTTGACACCGGGAGATTATCCTGCATTATCTGGGTAGGCCCTAAATCCAATCACAAGTGTCCTTACAAGAAAAGGGAGATTTGACACACACAGACAAAGGAAGAAGTGATATAAACACAGAGGCAGAGATTAGAGTAATGTAGCCACAAGCTAAGGAATGCTAGCAACCACCAAAAGCTGGAAGAGGCAAGGAATGGGCTCTCCCCTAGATCCTCTGGAGGGAGCACAGCCCTGGGGACACCTTGATTTTGGACTTCTGGCCTCCAGCACTCTGTGAGAATAAATGTCTGTTGTTTTAAGCCACCAAGTTTGCGTAGTTTGTTACAGCAGCGACAGGAAACGAACACACCCAGCAAATGGCAGGAACTCAGGACTATGCATTTCAACCAGTTCCCCGGGTGATTTTTTGTTGTTGTTGTTGTTTGTTTTTTGGGGTTTTTTTTTTTGCCGTACGCGGGCCTCTCACTGTTGTGGCCTCTCCCGTTGCGGAGCACAGGCTCCGGACGCATAGGCTCAGCGGCCATGGCTCACGGGCCCAGCCGCTCCGCGGCGTGTGGGATCTTCCCGGACCGGGGCACGAACCCGTGTCCCCTGCATCGGCAGGCGGACTCTCAACCACTGCGCCACCAGGGAAGCCCCCCCGGGTGATTTTGAGCTCCCCCTGCTGAAGACTGAAAACTAGATGGAGAACCTAGACTGAAATTCCTGGAGGACTGTGAATTCTTACTCTCCATCAGTTTTTCTCCTCTCCTATTCAAATTGTGAGAGACGGGAGCATGTTGCGTGTTTAAATGCTGATGGGAAAGTCCAGAGAGGAAGTGGAGGTTGAGTTATGGGACCGCCGGGAGAGCAGTGATGGGGCCAGTGCCCAGGGAAGCGGGGGGCGGGGTGTGTGGAGGAGGAGACCTTCCTCTCCAGGGTGGGAGGGAAGATGAAGGCTGGGGGATGTGCAGCTGTTTGTCCGCAGCGAGGACACTGTTACTATTTGTATATCATTTTTGCTCTGCTTGCACCTCCGCGCTCCATTCATGGACCCCGCAGCCCCCTAAATCACCTTCTTCAGAATGTGTGACAGGAAAGCCAAAGAAGGCTGGGTGGTCAGTCACATGCACCTGCTGGCACTATTAGGGCAAGTCACCTCCTCACCAGTACCCCTTGGCACTTGTCCCATTTCAGGGGATTTATATAATCACCCGTTGGTGGGGTGGACTTCCACACAGCAAGGGACTTGTCCTTTGGTATAGCATGGCTTACCCTTCCCTAAAAGCATTGACCGTACCCTACCCATGATGCCTTTGTCTCAGTTCCCAAGGGATGTGTCTGCACACTTGGGAAACTGGGAAGCGGTCCTCGGTGTGATCTGGCCCCCAAGCTTCCTCCCTGCCCCTGCCAATTGTGCATGATGCGGAAGGGGGTGGGATCATCTTAGAAAGAGGAGGCTGCATCACTGCAAATAATT
The DNA here is from genome assembly GCF_011762595.2 of Tursiops truncatus. NCBI lineage: Eukaryota > Metazoa > Chordata > Mammalia > Artiodactyla > Delphinidae > Tursiops > Tursiops truncatus. Next base: position 14,863,445 of record NC_047044.1, on the reverse strand, counting down.
AATTCCCGTGGCACCCGTTGCAGGTTTGTATTAGGTAGGGTTTTCCAGAGAAACAGAACCACTAGGTTGTGTGTATGATCCAGGAAAGAGTCAACGTTGCAGCTCAGATCTGAAGGCAGTGAGCTGGCAGGTTCCCTGTTTTTTGGAGAACAGTCTTTTTTTCTCTTCAGGCCTCTAATTGATTGGATGAGCCCTACCCACCTTATGGAGGACAACTTGCTTTACTCAAAGTCCACTGATTTAATTGTTAATCTCATCTAAAAAATACTTTCAACACCCAGCGACATCCGGACTACATATCTGGGTAATATATGTTTGACCATATCTCTGGGTAGCTGTGGCCTAACCAAGTTGACACATAAAATCAACTATCACAAAGTGTATTTTTTAAGCATTTACATTCCCGGGATGATGCTAAACACTGTCATGAATACAAAACACCTATCAGACAATGGGATGGGAGCTTAGCTCATAACAAACTCCCTAAGAATGGGATATGATGTTTCATAAGATTACTGGAAAACTAAAGGAGAATCGTGGTGGGAGGCAGAACCCACCTCCCCCAATAAAAGCCGAAATCACCAAACACTTGTTCTCCCAGCCTCCCCTACAGCTTGGTGCAGTCTTGTGACCTAGGTTCAGCCAATCCGACAGAGCCCCCAGGTTTAATCAGGAGGTCCAGGTACAAACAAGCTCCTTCTTCCCTTCTGTTGTCTCCTGGGCCTCTCTCCCCTCTTGCAGCTCTCTCCCTCCTTGCCTCACCTTCTCCCCCTGAAACATGATAACCAAATTCACCGTCCCTGGTTTCTGGCTTGAGTCATAATACTTCCTAGGGCCTCGTTATTTAAATGTGGTCAATAGATTGGCAGCTGCATCATTGCCAGGGAGTTTGATAGAAATGCGGAATCTCGGGCCCTACCTCAGACCCACTGAATCAGAATCTGCATTTTAAAAAGATTCCAGACTATTCGTATGCACATTAATATTCAGGAAGTTCTGACCTAGCCCACACCATTGCCGCCTCCTACTCCAGGCTGTCTGCAGGAACCACCCCTCAGGCAAGCCCACCATACTTTGCACAGTTGGGCTGTCACTATAGTAACCAGCCATGGCCACCTCTGACTTCTGCCATCATCTTCCTAGCTTTGGTATCACAACTACAGTGAGATTACAGTGAATATTGCTATAGAAACCAGCACTGGATATTGTCTACTATCAATGCTGCTGCTCGTCCTTCACTCCCTGTTTCTCTGAAATTATGAGCCTCCCAAACCACAGTCAAATATCTAAATTCCTCTCCAGCCAAAGAAAGACTTAACAAATAACAAACATGAAAAGTCGGGGCCACACAATTTATAAAGGAAAGGCAGAGCAACTGCAGAGATTTGCTTTGATTTGAAAAGAGAAGACGCAAGCGTTGCTCTGTGTAGCAAGGCCTTTTCTTCCATCTGGCAGAGAGAAGGTTGACTGATGCTAAAAACAACGTTGGTGATGATGATGATGACAGCTACCGCTTATGAGCACTTTCCTGGTACCAGGCACCAGGCTACATGGACCTCATCCCATCCAGTTCTTACAATAACCCTCTGTGTTAGTTTCCCATGGCTGCTGTAAAAAACTGCCACAGGGACTTCCCTGGCGGTCCAGCGGTTAAGACTTCACCTTCTAATGCAGAGGGTGCGGGTTCAATCCCTGGTCGGGGAGCTAAGATCCCACATGCCTTGTGGCCAAAAAACCAAAACATAAAACAGAAGCAATATGGTAACAAATTCAATAAAGACTTAAAAAATTTTTTTTTTAATTTTTAATTAAAAAGAAAAAATCTGCCACAAACGTGCAGGCTCAAAACAACACAAACTGATGATCTTACGGTCTGGGGGGGTCACAAGTATGAAATCAGTTTCACTAGGCTAAAGTTAAAGTGTCGGCAGGGCTGGTTCCTTCTGGAGGCTCCGGGGGAGAATCTACTTCCTTGCCTTTTCCAGCGTCTGGAGGCCACCTGTGTGCCGTGGCTCCTGGCCCGTTTCCTGCATTAGTCCAACTTGCTTCTGTTGTCACATCTACTCCCTCCTTTGACCTTCTTGCCTCCCTCTTCTAACTTGGCTTGTGATTTCATTTGGGGCCCACCTGGATAATTCAAGATGGTCTTCCCTACTCAAAATCCTTAACATAATCACATGTGCAAACTCTGTTTCATCAGATAACATTGACAGGTTCTGGGGATTAGGATGTGGACATTTTGGGGGGCCCTTACACACCCTCTGACATAGGTACTGTGTCAGCCACACCCTCTGACATAGGTACTGTTATTATCCCCATTTTCCCGGTGAGAGAAGTGAGGCATGACCATCGGAATACAGTCATCCTCCATATCCGTGGGGTCCACGTCCACAGTTGGTTGATTCTGCAGATGCAGAACCTGTGAATACAGAGCACCAACTGTACCATGCCATTTTATATAAGGGACTTGAGCATTTTGGTACCTGTGGAGGTCCTGGAACCAATTCCCCATGGATACCAAGGGACAACTGTCCTTTGTTCAAGGTCACACAGCTTGAAGGTGGAGCTGGGACAGCTTTCAAATGGCTTTAACTTATCCACTATTGTTCCTAGGAAATGAATAGAAAACCATCACACTGTAAAGAGTGTGAGCTTCCAATAGAAGCTCCTCTACCACAGACTAAAACCTCAAGGGCAGGGCAAAATGTAAGTCAAGCCACAGGCATATTAGTCTGCTGGGGCTTCCATAATAAAAAAGGCGGCTTGTACAAAAGAAATTTATTTTCTCACAGTGCTGGAGGCTGGAAGTCCAAGATCCAAGTGTCAGCGAGTTTGGTGTTTTCTGAGGCCTCTCTCCTTGGCTTACAGACTGCTGCCCTCTTGCTGCATCTTTTACATGGCTGCCCCTCTGTGTCTCTTTTTGTGTCCCAGTCTCCCTTCTTATAAGGACACCAGTCACACTGAATTAGGGCCCACCCTAATGGCCTCATTTTAATACAGTTACATTCTGAGGTTCTGGGGGTTAGGGCTTCAACATATGAATTTGGGGTGGACACAGTTCAGCCCATATCAACAAGTAATGCTTGGACCTCAGGAACAAGGCAGTTTAGGCATCCGAGATGAATTCCAGAGCCCTGTGAATGCCCCCATTCCCAGCTTTAATACTTGATTCACATTCTCCACCCCCATGTCTCCAACCTCACCTGCAGCGACCCTGTCAATACCCTGGCTTAGTCTCCTGTGGCTGCTGTGACAAATGGCCACAGACTTGGTGGGTTAAAACAACACACATTTATTCTCGTACAGTTCTAGAGGTCAGTAGTCCAAAGTCAGTTTCACCAGGCCAAAATCAAGATGTCAGCAAGGCTGTTTTCTTCTGGAGGTTCTGAGGGAAGAATCCATTTCCTCATCTTTTCCAGCTTCTAAATCTGCATCCCTTGCATTCCTTGGCTTGTGACCCCTTCTTTCATCTTCAACCCAGCAGCAGAGCATCTTGCTTCCATATCACCTGTGTTGAATCTCCTTCTGTTTCCCTCTTATAAGGACCCTTGTGATTGCATTTAGGGCCTACCTGGATAATCCAGGCTAATCTTCTCAAGATCCTTAGCTGGGCCACATCTGCAGACTTTCTTTTGCTATCAGTATTCATAGGGAACTGACCGGATATCTTTGGGGGCCATTATCCAGCCAACCACAGTGATCGTTCCTCACACATGTCCTGGCTGCCCCATCTGTCCTGGAGGACATGATGTGTGTGAAAGGCCTTGGTTGAGCTGTAAAGGTCTTTTCTGCCTCAGGGCCTTTGCACAGTCTGTTGCTGCCACCTAGAACATCCATCTTTATACACACACATTCACGTATGGCCAATTCCTTCACATATTCAAGGTTTTGTCACCTCCTCAGAGAGGCCTTCCCACCAACCTATGTCAACCCTGTTTATTCTCTATCCCAGCACCCTGGCACTGATCACAGTTTGTAATTGCTTTATTACTTGTTAGTTTATGGGTTTCTTATCTGTCTCCCTGTTAGACTGTTAGCTCTATGAGAACATGGATGCATCCTGTTCTCCACTCCATCTCCAGCTCCTGGAAGCATACCTGCAGTGTGGGTGCTCCCTAAAGGATTGTTGGATGAAAAAATGCTATTAATAGATGACATTTTATCAGTTACACACCCATGGCCAGGTTTGAGTTTTATCCTTGAAGGTTCTTCCTCTGAGTATGCCTGTAGCTCAATATTCCCCAGATCCAACCATGACCTCTTTTTGGAAGGGTCCTATTTTCTAATCTCTCCAAAGCTTTCTGTGCCCATTGCTAGGACCTTCATGTGCTTCTTCCCATCTTTCCTGATCTGCACACTAGACTCACCCTAAGTCCCCAGGCAGCTGACTATTTTGATAGAATCAAAGAATTTCAGAGTAGGAAGGAATCAAACAGACCCAGGGTTGGCCAACTGTGACCCACCATCTGATTTCGTGAATAAAGTTTTCTTGGAACACAGCCAGCTCTGTCATGTATGTATTGTCTGTGGTTGCTTACTCACTGCAATGGCAGAGTTGAGTAGTTGCAACAGAAATTGTATGGCCCATAAACCCTATTTACCACCTGGCCCTTTACAGAAAAGGTTTGCCAACCCCTGAAATAGACCCTCAGATCCAAACCCACCCACTTTACAGATGAAGACACTGAGAGCCAGAACTTGACAGACCAGAACCAGGGTCCTGCTGTGAGCTCTTGGCAGATTCAGGACTAGAATTCAGTTCCTCAGAATCCTGAACAAACCAGGCTCTCCCACATACCCCACCATCCTCTTTAGCACCCAGCCCCTCCCCCGCAAGACTCCCTTTCCACTCTGGGTGGTCACCCTCATCACCAGCTCTGTCTTCAGCATTTTAGAAAGGCCCCGCCCATGTATGTCCTTCTTGAATCTGGGCCCAACAACCTTCCTGAGCTGACTTGTTCTCTTGACCCTGCAAGAAACCCATCTAGGCTTTCTTTTCCCTTCTAGAACCTCTGGTCCCACTCCTACAAACCTTCTCTTCAAAAGCCTTAGCGACAATTTTTTTTTAGGGTTTACTTCTTTTTAATTTCTTATTGAAATATAGTTGATTTACAATGTTGTGCCAGTCCCAGGCTCACAGCCAAGTAATTCTTTTTCAGATTCCCTCCCTACTATAGGCTACTACAAGATATTGAGTAGAGGTCCCTGTGCTATACAGTAGGACCTTGTTGGTTATCTGTTTTATATATAGTAGTGTGTAATTTTAATCCTAAACCCCTGATTTATCCCTTCCCCCCTTTCCCCTTTGGTAATCATAAGTTTGTTTGCTATGTCTGTTAGTCTATTTCTGTTTTGTAATAAGTTCATTTGTATCTTTTTTTAGGTTTCACATATAAGTGATATCATGTGATGTTTGTCTTTGTCTGACTTATTTCATTCAGTATGATAATCTCTAGGTCCATCCATGTTGCTGCAAATTGCAATATTTCATTCTTTCTATGGCTGAGTAGTATTCCATTGTGCATATGTACCACATCTTCTTTATCCATTCATCTGTCAACGGACATTTAGCTTGTTTTCATGTCTTGACTATCATAAATAGTGCTGCTGTGAACATTGGGGTGCATGTATCTTTTCGAATTATAGTTTTCTCCAGATATATGCCCAGGAATGGGATCGCTGTATCATACGGTAACTCTATTTTTAGTTTTTTAAGACCATAGCAACAATTTTAATGGCCACTGGCCTGTTGAATGGACCGTGTCTCTCCTCTGTTCACCTCAGGCCACCTGCTCAGGGGTTATTAAACCTGGCTTGCTCCCAAATTTCCAGAGGAGCTTATTTAGAATACAGATGCCCAGGCCCCATCCCAGACCTGTTGAACCAAAACTCTGGGGGTCAAATTGAGGCCTTGGCAATTTTCACACACACACACCCCCTTCCTAACCTCCCCCAACCCTTGACCCTGCAAGATTCTGAGGTTGAGTCTACTTCACTAAGCCATGAGCTTCTTGGGCTTCCTCTAGGTTTTAGTTACTACAGACAACTTCAGAACAAAGTCCGTAGCCAGTGGAACACTGTTGTCTTAATAAATATATCAGGAGAATACAGTATTCTCCACCCTCTCCTTAACTCAAGACCCTAGCATTCTTTCCCATCTCCAACTCCTCCAAAAGAAACATCACAAATAACACTATTTTTCTTTCCTTCTGAGTAGCCAAGATAAGAAGATTTTTAGATGAGTTGCTGGCAAAGAATTCATGAGCTTATGAACTATTGAGGTCAGAGTGACAAAAAGAAGGCAATGATGAAAGGGAAAAATAGGTACATAGAAAATTCCAGAAGAGGCCGGAATCCTGGGATTCAAGGTTTCTTACTCTGGTGCTCGCCGGCTGTCTTGGTAAAGGTGTTATTTTGAAGGCACTAGAGCCTCTTTTTCTCCTCTTTGGTATTCATCAGAAGTTGGCTGTGTGCCCTGGGCCTCAGCATCTAACATGAAAGGCAACCGCTGAAGGGCAGTCTGTGCTAGAGACGCAGCGCCCCCAGGGACCGGGAGTTGTGGGCTATGCTTTGGGGGGCACTGAGCAAAGGAAAGGCAGACCAGGGCTTGGGGGTGCTGCCTCTGAAAATACAACCCAGAGGGGCATTCTCTGAGTACCCAGGGCTGGTTTTAGCAGCAATGGAGACATGGTGACCAAAATAAGTCCTGCTCACCTGAGACCGTAGAATCCAATTCAATTTCAAGTCAGTGTGTTTATTGAGCTCCTGATTAGGTTTAGGTGATGGAGAGACTGAGAGAATGAGGACGACAGCCTAAGCAGCAGGCTGATCTGGGCAGAAATTCCCGGGGAGCCTGCCCCACAGGTCCATGGGTCCAGAAGCTTGATTTTATCTGTTTCACCCAGTAAGGAATTGATAAATCCTAGTCCATTTCATGAACACATTATTTATTAAGCGCTCACAGTCTGCCAGGCTTTGCCCTGGGAGTAGGGATGGGGCTGGATCGGTGAACCCAGCAGTTCCAGGTCCCTGCCCCATGGAGCTTACATTGTAACGTGGAATCTGCAAGGCTGATGGGTAAGGCCACTGGGGTGAGGGCTACCATGGGAGGGGTCCATGCTGGGAGGAGTCCTCAGGAGAAATGTTTAGGGAGAGGTGGGATTCGAACTGTGGTTTGAAGGTTAAGTGGGGTGTGGCTTTTTAAAGGGCTGGAGGCCTTACAGACAGGGGATTGAGCTGCATGAGCAGGAATGAAAATGGCATGCCATCAAAGGTTCAAGACGAGATTGGCTTCCCCTGGTGCTGGGAAGGAAGTTGGACAAGAGAACGTGGATGGGAACCACATGGGGTTATAACACATAGGCTATGTAGTCAAATGTCTTGGGTCTGACTCCCAGCTCTCGTACTTGCTAACCTTGTGATCCAGGGCATTTTACTTAACCTCAATAAACTTCATTCTCCTGATCTAGAAAATGGATAACTAGCTTGTAGGTTGGTCCTAAGCATTTAGATGAGATCATGAATGGGATTAACTGAGATGAATGTAAAAGCTGTTTAATCTTAACATTGGATAAATAGGTTGCTTTCTAAGAAAACTGGAACCTGCCACCAAAACTGGGGGGGAAGCTCGTGACATCTACATACTGTGAGGGGGTTGCTGCCTTGGGTAAATAAACCCTTTATTTACCAACCTTTTCTCCCTCCCGTGGCAGCCATGCTGGACTGAATAGCACCACCGGGGCTAGGGTGAGGCAAGAGGGCTGCTAGAACATATTTACTTGATCTGACCCTCTTAAATTTTGCACCCAGGCGCCCCATGTGCCTCACCCTGGTCATAACCACGTTGAATGGTAGGACACCTGTTTGATCTACACCATGCGTTTCTCAAAGTGTGGCCCTTGGTCTACCTAAATCAATATCATATGGGCTGCTTATTAAAATTATATTCGTGGACCCTATGCAATCAGCATCACTGGAGATAAGGCCAGGGAATCTGCATCCCCCACCACACACACACACTCACACACACACACTCACACATTCACTCACACACACAGACACTCAAAATCAGGTGATTCTCAGGCCCTATACCATACCTTAGAGCAGAAGTTCTTCGAGTTTGCCCCTCCAGCCCGGCAGCATCAGCATGGCCCCAGAACTCATTAGAAGGGCAGATTCTTGGCCACCTCCCCTGATCTACTGAATCAGACCCTCTGGGGGTGGAGCCCAGCAATCTGCATTTTAACAAGCCCTCCGGAGAATTCTGATGTGCGTTAAGGTCACCTGGGGGATGTTTTTAAACACTACCAATGTCCAGCCCAATCCTAGATAAATTAAATCAGAATTCCTGGGATAGGACTCAGGTATCAGTATTTTCCAAAAGCTCCCCTGCCCTCAATCCTAATGTGAGGATGGAGTTTATGATAATCACCGGAAGAAATAAGAAGATGGCACAAATGTATTACACTTCGAAAGTTATAGTTCAGCCTTAAGCATTATCTCGTGAATTCTGGCGGCGAGTTGCACCACTGCTGTGATCCCTTGAGCCCCGTGGGAGCAGGAGACTTCCCAAAGCTTCAGCGGTGTGGCCGAGGCCCCAAAGTGCCGCCCCTTCCTCCCCCGCACTTTGCTGGTAGTTCTGGGCTGCCCCGTCTCTCCGGGAAGGCTCCTCTGTTTCCAGAGGCTAAAGCCTGCTGGCGGCTTGGTGCTTGGGCAGAGCTGAGGCCTGGGAGAGCTCCAGAATGATGACAGGGAGCAGCTAGGGGTGGGAAGAGAGAGTTGGAGGACGATTTACGATTGGCCTCACCATGGGGAGCCCCAAGTCCTAAAAACCCCAGGAGTTGATTGGATTTTATACTGAGCACCCGACTCTGTGCATGGTGCTTTAAGTGAGTCATCTCCTTCATGTTCACATGACCGCCGAGGAAGATTACACTCACAGAAGAGTCACATCGTGGCCTTTCAGTCACATTATCCCCGTTTTGCAGATGAGGAAACTGAGGCCCAAAGACTCAGGAGAGCCTGCCCCGAGATCACCAGTGCGGTCCGGATGTCTCCAAAGGTCCTCCCACTTTGAATTGAGAGACAGGGGCTCCAGGGAAAAGGGGGTGGGGATAGGGAAGTGGGGGGGGGGTCGGCGATGAGCGGTGGGGGTGGGTCTGAGCCGGCAGCTCCCGCCGCGGCCCCCCTAACGCGTCTCGTTCCCTCCCCCGCCGCAGGCCCTTCCTCGTGCTGCCGCCACTGATGGAGTGGATCCGGGTGGCCGTGGCGCACGCCGGCCACCGCCGCAGCTTCTCCATGGACAGCGACGACGTCCGCCAGGCCGCCCGGCTGCTGCTGCCCGGCGTGGACTGCGAGCCGCGCCAGCTCAGGTAGGGCGGCGGGCGGGAGATCGGGGGCGGCGGGGCGCAGGGAGGGCGCCCTTCCCCACACACCCAGCCCGCGTCCGGGTGCAGGGAGAGCGGCCGCAGCCCGTGGGGCTCGGGGCTGGTTGCGCCTGGGGCGGTATGCGCCGGCAGCCTTGCCGTCGCTGAGATCGAGGCTTCGCTGGTTTAAAGGACAGACGCCGGCTTAACAATGACCAGGTTCCTCGAGTTGCAGGGATGGAGGAGGACAGGAGCAAGGCTCTGTGGGAAGGCTCCTGATTCTTCGATTGCAAGATATCGGTGTGCCTTGATTCGATTCATATTCTTTCTTTTCTATTCTCCTTCTTCCTCTCTCTCCCTCCCTCTCCCCCTCCCTCCCTCTCCTTCCCTCTCTCCTTCTCTCCATTAGAAGTAAATTATTGTCTTCCTGTAGTTTTCTAGCAAAACCTTGCAGAGTAGAATTTCTGGCTGGGTCAGAGCCCGCCTGTGCTTTTTCACTTGCACGGGGATGGAGCGACTCTCCCACCATCTCTCACGCCTGCATCCAGGTCTCTCCTGCATCAGGGCGGGAATTATTCACGGGCTGCTCAGAGACCCCCTGCAGGGGGGCTCACATTTATCCAAAGTGAAAGAAAGGAAACAACTCGCTCAGTTGAGTCAAAACCTGGTTCTAAACGCAGAAGATACAGACACACAGACATAGGTGTGTGTGCATATGTGGTGTACTTTCTTGACTCCCTGCACTGTTGTCCAGGTGGTCATTGTCACCATTTTCAAATCCCCATTGCCCACCAGATGAGACACTGTCCTTCCTCTAAAGTTCATCTAGCCTGTGATGTGGCCAGGCTGCAGAGATGTCCACCCTTCCAGGATATGATTGGAGGTCTTCAAGGAAAGAGAGGGTTTGCAGTATGAAGTATAGCCCATTGAAGGCCCAGAGATGACCCGCAGCCCAGGAACATGCAGGGGCCTGATGGACGTCAGCAAGCATTTATTGAATGCTTACCATAAGCTGAGCACTGTTCTAAATGCTTTACACAGATTAATTAATATCGAATATTCTCCAGCCTGTATGAAGTGGGCATTATTATTATGCCCACTTTACAGATAAGGAAACTGAGGCACAGATAGGTTAAGTTACATGCCCAAGGTCACAGGACTTGTAAGTGGTGGAGCCAGGATATGAATTCAGGCAGCCCGGACCCCCAGGCCCCCATAGTTCTAACCACTGAGTTGTACTTTCTTCAGGTTTCTGTCTAGACAGAATTTGTCTGTGCCACCATCCCTTACATCTTGTCACCTAGAATAACAAGAGGTCTCAGGGAGAGAGACAAGGGAGCAGCCACTTATTGAGCACCTACTATGTGCCTGTTATTAACTGCAACAAGAGATTTGCATTCATTACTTGTCTCCTTTGAGCCCTGAAGCAGCCTCCTGAGGTTAGTATAAGCTTCCCATTTTAACAGATTGGGAAGCCGTTGCTGGGACAGCTTATAGGTGGAGATATCAGGGATGCGATCTTTGTAGCTCGTATTCCAAAACCCATCCTCTGCCCACCAGATTCTCCTGCCTCCTGTTTCATGGGCATGGCTACGCTTCCTGCAGGCTCACTCCCACTGCCCGTGCTCACTGTCCCCAGCTCCGACCTGGGATGACCTTCAGACTCCAGCTCTCTTCCTTGCAGCAAACCTGAAACTGCTGGGTGGCAGGGAAAGTAAGATGCTTCCTTAACTCTTGCCGACAAAGCACTTCTTGTTTGTCAGGCTCTCAGGAAACCCCACAGCCTAAAGGTTAGGAGTCTGGGCTCCAGAGTCCTGTTGCCTGGGTCCAAATCTCACTACCATGGCTAATTAGCTGTGCAACCTTGGGCAAGCTCGTTAACCTCTCTGGACCTTTTTCCCCACCCATACATGAACATAATAATAGCAGCTCCCTCGGAGATTGGTGCAAGCACAAAGCAGGGTCATGAACATGAAGGACCCATACAGACAATGCCTAAAAGGAAGTGAACATTACCCTAAACCTCTATTATCCCTGCAGTAATAATGCAGGCTCATACCTAGGTATTGCTTTATCTTTTCTTTTTAAATAAATTTATTTATTTGTTTATTTATTTATTTATGGCTGTGTTGGGTCTTCGTTGCTGCGCGGGCTTTCTCTAGTTGCGGTGAGCGGGGGCTACTCTTTGTTGTGGTGCGTAGGCTTCTCATTGCGGTGGCTTCTCCTGTTGCGGAGCACAGGTTCTAGGCACGTGGGCTTTAGTAGTTGTGGCACGTGGGCTCAGTAGTTGTGGTGCACGGACTTAGTTGCTCTGCGGCATGTGGGATCTTCCCTGACCAGAGATCGAACCCATGTCCTTGGGTTCGATCTGGCAGGGGGATTCTTAACCACTGCGCCACCAGGGGAGTCCCGGTATTGCTTTATCTTAACACTTTCTCATGTGAGCCTCAAAACAAACACTCTTGCTATCTGGGAAGGTAGCTGGGGGATTCTTAACCACTGCGCCACCAGGGGAGTCCCGGTATTGCTTTATCTTAACACTTTCTCATGTGAGCCTCAAAACAAACACTCTTGCTATCTGGGAAGGTAGTGCTTCCCCATTTTACAGAGGAAGAGATCAAGGCCAACAAGATTAGGTAACTCTTCCAGCGTCACACAGGTACTAAGTGACAGAGTTAGGAGCCGAATATCAAACCCAGACACCCAGAGATATAACCAACTTTTCTGGTCCTCACCCTAGACCTAGAGTCAGCCCTCTTGGTGGATGCTGATAACCTTCTTCCAGACGCTTCTATTTCATATGCTAATTCCATAGACTGAACAGGAGCTCCAAGGGCTGCTGTCATCTCTATGCTCTTTCCCCAACACAGAGCTTTTGCTACATGGTCTAGTGACCAGATATGTGCCGTTTGACAGTCACACCAAGGATTTCCATTTCAATGTCTGTCCAGTTTGAGGCATCAGCCCTGCCATTCGGGATGTGATTGTGATCACCTGGCAGGCCAAGATGCACACAGTTAGAGCAGCGAAACAAAGGAAGTCAGTTCCACTTGAGTCTCTAGGCTATTTTTAGTGATTTACCTCGCAATTCTTGACTCTTTTGTCTCCAGGATGATGATTTGTGTGTACAAACTATACGAATTGATTGTTCCAGCCAAATTTTCATCATTTGGAAATCATATTCCAAGAGAAAACTAAAATATAGTGTTTCATTATAAATTTTCCTAAATCGTAAGTGTAAGACAAGTTCCATTAACTAGACCAAATTCAGTACGTGATACAATGAGCCAGTTTGTTTTTGTTTTTGTTTTTAAGAGTACCTATTTTTCAGTCTGGTCAACATACAGATACATCTATACATATATCTCCCAATCACATTTAGTATGACGTGAAGTAGGAATTACTGTCTCCAGTTTTCAGGGGATGGGATCAAAGAAGTTTTGTTCATTCAGATAGCCAACAAATAAGTATTGGACGCCGACCTTGCACTAACAGTCTTCATGGTATGCCATCCCCAACAATTCCGCAAGGCAGACTTTATTATCCCATTTTACAGATAGAAGCACTGAGGCTAGTTGCGGTTATGGGACTTGTCCAAGGTCACACAGCTACTGTGAGGCAGATGAGGTGTAGGATGGAGGACTTGGCAAGTGGACTTGTCTTTCTACCCTCCCAGACATTCATCTGCAAAGTTGCCAGGCAGGCTCCTAGTTCTGACTCATTTGGAGCCAAACATACCTCTCTACGTAATCAGCCTTAGAAAAGTGTGGGTAGTTTGGTGTTCTAACGGATGCGGGAACTTGGGACGTGGTGTTGGCAGCTGGAGTGTCAGTGACTATTAGCACATGTAATTACCTACCAGCTGGCTGAGGCTTCCTCGTGGGGAGGCAGCCTGGACACCAGCCGGGACAGAGCAAGCAGAGTCAAGGAATTCCAGGTCTGACGCTCGTGCTACACTGGTTTTCACAGTGACCTTGGTCAGTCCTGTGGGAGCTCTGCTTTCGTCTTTATTCTGCTACAGCAAAGCCTCACCGTGGCTATTGGGTTTATACCAAAGGAACACCATTTAATGCAGCTGCAGATTGTAAGCTGACAGAGGTGACCCATTTATTCTTCCTTAATTAAAGTATCAGATCATTGAAACCTGGGAATTTGGGCCCTTTCTTTTCTTTTTCATGTCCTTCGGGAAGTGGGGGAGGAGGGAAGTGAGAATAAAGGGAAGAACAAATAATACATCCTGGAGCAGTTTGTACATTTTCTTATTAGGCTTTGTACATTTTCTTATTAATAACTGGTTTTGAAACATTTCAGAAATACAAAGAGTGAATACTGTTGTTTTCCCCATATTTTTAAGGGGCAGTTTTTCTGCTCCAGAGTGAGGCTGTGTTAAAATAACGATAGTAAGGGGTGTTCTCAAATCCTATCGGAGCTGATAAACGACACCTACCAACAAGAATTGGGGGTTGTTAGAACGAGGAGCTCACTCCAGGAAATGGTTCATCTTTTTGCAAGCGTTTCTTAGATTCAAACCAGATTTGGAGCAGACCAGAATGGATGTTTGGGGTGATAGGATGCTAAGAGTATCAGGACGGAGACCTGGGTCATTATGTTCTTTCCTTTGCTCTTCTGGTACATTGTTTTTGAGCACCTAAGGCCAAACCCCACACTAGATGCTCTCACCTGGGTCTGTTGCTTTCTAACGGGTCGCCTCTGGTAGGTCACCTTGCCCATCTCACAGGGCCAGGTTCATCCCCTGTAAAGACGGGGGTGACAGCTGCTTCGTGGGGTGGGGAACCTCAGTAAGAGATCACATATGAATTTTAAAAATTGCACCACCGCTTGGTCTGCCCCTTTTAACCCTTCCCAGGTCTCCTTGGCACCTCTTGAGGTTAATAGGTTTTGTTATTTGTCTGGTTTGGGTCAAGGTAGGTTCTAAGGCGAAGTTCATGCCACAGCAGCACCTGAAGTGAAATTCTGGTGCCTCTGAGACAGCCCTATAAGGACAGCTGGAAGTTCGGGCTCATTTGCCAAACATGGGCCGAAAATGTATTGGGTGCTGATGGCCCACCAGAACCTGTGTGGGACCCAGGGACACCAAGTCAGGGAAAACCCAGCTGCTGCCCATCACATAGGAAGCAGCCCTGGTGCTGCTGGAGCCACTGGTCCCCGTTCCTGTAAGCACCCGTGGCCCTTTAAGAAGAGGATCACCCAGACGAGGGGAATTCCAGCCCTTGGTGCCAGAAGGAAAGATGCTGTCCACCCATTCCTTGCCCCATCTGTATGGAGCCAGGTCTTATTCTGGGCTCAGAGGAGACGGAGTCCCTGGGACTTACTTGCTGCTGGGGAGACACCAGTAATAGACAGTAGCCAACGGATTAGCAAAATAATCTTACAGAGTCTGAATACTACAAAGAAAGTGAAACAGAGTCTGGGATAGAGAGGAGTTGAGGAGAAAAGAACAGCGCACCTTGGGAACTCGGAGAGGAAGGGACAGTGTCACAGGCCTGCTGTAAAGGAATGCTTGGTATCCTGGCCAGTGGCTTATGGAGAAAACTGGGGGCTGGGGGGTGGGGGCAGATCTGGAGCCGCACCCACGCCAGCCATTTCCCTTGGTCAAGTCCACATCGACCCCTGAATTCAGACCTGGGCCTCCCTGTTCTCTCCCTCAAAAGGTCACCTGCAGAGGCCGAGCACCTGGGCCCTGCACGCGGCTCTGTGGGGCCCTGGAAGGCTCCCCAGCCTCTCAGAGCCGGACCCACGCTCTCCTCTCCCCTGGAGAGCCCTTGTCCTTGCTGCTCCCCAGCCTCTCCGGCTTGAAGTGCAGCCTCGCGATGCCAGCTCCTTCACCTCCAGCGGGCATTAAGCCTGTGCTGCCAGCCCCCGCGTGACCCCGTTGGAACCACTGCTGCCCCTGCACTGATGTCAGTGCATTAGCGCCTCCTGCGAGCCAGGAAGCTGCCCTCTCCCTGACCCCAGGAGGGCTGCTCTTGGGCTCAGCTGTCCTCCCTAACAGTGTCAGGGACAGGCCACAGCACAGCTCCAGGAGCCGAGCTGGCGAGGCCACCCTGCACTCAGCAGACACAGGCCAAGCACCCACTGTGCACCTGGCCTATTGTGAGCTAGACTGGAGGTGGGTGGGCAGAGAGGTCGAAGGAATTACAGAAAAATCTGGTAAACGCTCTAATAGAAGGCAGTAAAGATCTAGGTCTGGGAGAGCTCGAAATGCAAGAGGTACCGTTTAATCTGAATACTGAAGAACAAACAGATTTATCAGGTAGAGAAGGTGAAGCTAGGAGAGGAATGGAGAAACGGCATTAGAAAAAATAAGTCCACACAGAGGGAACCATGTATGTAAAGGGCAAGGTGAGAATGTGTGTTGGAGGAAACAAGGAATTCAAACTGAGAACACAGGGTTCAACCAACACTGCTCTGAGCACCTCCTGTGGGCCAGGCCCTGGACCAGGCATTGGCTACAGCGCAGAAAGCCGGGCTGAATTCCGCCCAGGGAGGGCCTTGTATGCCATGCCGAAGACTTCTGACTATATTCTGCAGGAGGTAGGAGCCATCACAGATGATTAAGTATGGGACTGACATCAGAGTTGTATTTTAGAAAGGGGGGCTGGTGGTGACAGGGAAGATGGGCTGAGGTGGGCCGGGGCCTCGAGTCAAGAAGTTCTTGCAGAGATCCAGGTGAGAGATGCTGACAGCCAGAGTGATGCAGAATCAGAGGGGATGGAGAGATGCTAGAGAAACAGAGAAGGTAGAAGCAGCAGGACTTGGGGGCACATGTCGGTGGGGGAGGGACGGAGCAGTGTTAGAGGTGGCCCTGGTGGGCGGGGGGGAGAGGGGCCTGGGGAGTTAGTGTTTCATGGGTACCGAGTTCCGGTTTGGGAAGATGAAAAGTTCTGCAGCTGGATGGTGGTGATGATTCCGCAACAACGTGAATGTACTTAGTGCCACAGAACTGTACACTTAAGATGTTAAAACGGTCAATTTTTATGTTATATATACTTTACCACAATTTGAAAGGTTAGTCCTGGTGTGTTATCAAGTGAAAACGGTCATAAAGAATAGTGTATGACATGTCACCCTGTGTGAAACATATACATGAGTATTTGCTCTCCGTGCTCAGGCTGCGTCCGAGAGGGTAGGTATGAAGCCAATGACCAGAGTCATACCAAGGAGGGGAATTAGAAACCTGGCTATATCGGTTTTCTATGGCTGCTGTAACAAAGTACCACAGACTGGGTGGCTTCAAGCAGTCATTGCTGTCTCACCGTTCTGAAGGCTAGAGTCCAGAATCAAGGTGTCGGCAGGACCGTGCTCCCTCCGAAGTGTCTGGAGGCGGATCCTTCCTTTCCCTTCCAGCTTCTGGTAGCCCCCGTGGTCCTTAGCTTGTGACAGCATCACTCCGATCCTTGCCTCCTTCTTCACAGGGCTGTCTTCTCTCTGTTTCTCTGTCCAAATTTCCATCTTCCTGTAAAGGTCACCAGTCATGCTGGATGAGGGGCCACCCTAATGACCTCATCTAGTTTGATGGCATCTGCAAAGACTCTGTTTCCAAATAAAGTTACATTCACTTCACAGATGCAGGGTAGGGTGGTTAGGACTTCAACATATCTTTTGGTGAGTACATAATTCAACACAGGAGTACAGAGATGGGAGGGAAACTTACTTGACTGTTGGACTTTGTAGCATGTACACGTGATACCTCTTCCCCTCACCAAACTTTTATGTTAAAAATTGACTCTGAGGGCTTCCCTGGTGGCGCAGTGGTTGAGAGTCTGCCTGCCGATGCAGGGGACACGGGTTCATGCCCCGGTCCGGAAAGATCCCACATGCCACGGAGCGGCTGGGCCCGTGAGCCGTGCCCGCTGAGCCTGCGCATCTGGAGCCTGTGCTCCGCAACGGGAGAGGCCACAACAGTGAGAGGCCCGCGTACAGCAAAAAAAAAAAAAAAAAATTGACTCTGAGGGGAGTGTGTAGCTAGGGATGCTTTTAACAAGTACAGGACAAGGATAATGTCAGAGAAGTAATAATGGGGTCAGTTTTGAAAATGCTGAGTGCCAGATGCTGCCCACTTGGTTGTCCATGGAAATGAGAGTCTGTGTCAGGCTCGTCCATTGGAGGAAGGTTGCCAGGGAATTAAGTGCTTGTGTTATCATCTGATTAGAGGAGAAGCAGAGCAGAGTGGCTAGGAATGCAGGCCCTGCAGCCTGACTGCCTGGGTTCCAATCTTGGCTCGACTGCTTACGCTCTGTGTGACCTTAGGCAAGTTACTCGCCTCTCTGGGCCTCAGTCTCTGTATCTATATAATAGGCACAATAGTATGCCCACCTCCTAAGGTTATAGGAAGAATTAAGTAAAATAATATATATAAAACATTTAACACCATGTAGCATGAAAACCATGTAGCATACTTGTGTCATAGTAAATGCACATTAAATATTAGTGACTATCCTTACTGCCCTACCCTGGACCAAGAAGGTCAGCTCCTCTCGATTGCCAAAACCAATCGCCTCAACTTCCTCTGAGAGAGAGGAGAAATATATATCTTGAAGAGATGTGCTAGTCGACCGTCAGGAATATGGTTTGTAGCCCACGCTGCAGTCAGGTGTGTCTTGGCCCTTCTACCACTGCTGGTGGCTCAGTCCCCGCAGCGTGCAGGAAGACAACCGGGGCTGACGGGCTTGGGGGCCACTGTCCCTATTCCAGCGACTTTAGAGTTCCTCTGGATACTCAAGTTTTATATTTTCTCTGACGTGTGAGATTTTTGAAAGCCATCATTGGCTGGAGTCCTGAACCTTGTAAGCAGTTGATCATACATCACCAGCTGCATTTGCAATCTTGGATGAAGTCACTAGCAGGAAGAGATAAAAGAAGGGAAGAAAGACACGTAGACAACAAATATGGTCCCTCATCAGTGGGGTCTTGTCCCAAGTGAGCAGAGGTTAGGGGAGGGGGGCATAGAATATTTCCGAAGAAAGAGTCACAGCTTGGACTTTATCTCAGAGAGTAGCCTCCTTCTCTCTTTAGGGCTGGGCCAGAAATCAGTTTCCTTGATTGGGGTGCCTACCACAGGGCCTGGCACATAGCTGGGGCCCAGTAAATCCTTGTCGAATGAATGAATGATGCAAAAGGCTGTCATCAAGTGTGTTGGTGATACTAGAAGTGACAGACTAAGACGTCCTGGACTAATTCAGAGGCAAAAAGGCTTCAACATGGAAACAGTGGTAGGTAGGTGAGATGCAGGCGTGGAACTCAGAAGAGAGGTCTTAACTAAAGAGGCCTTTGCGGGGTACGCTGGCAGACTAGTGGCCCCTGAAGTCATGGGTGGGGCCGAAGCCCAGGAAAAGGACCAACGAAGAGGCATCATCATGAGATGAAGGAAGAGGACTCCCAGGTCCAAGAACAGCCTGAAGAAAGCAAGGTAGCAGACTTAGGAAACTAAGGTGGGGAGGGGTCACCAGGATCCAAGGCTACCCACAGGCAGAGAAAATGCAGACCGAAAGGAGGCCACAGGGCTCGACAGTGCAGGAGCCACCAGCTCCCTTAACGGCAGTTTCGACAGCCCGGTGTGGGCAGAGACCAGATTGCGGCAGCAGACAGTTTGCCGACACTTGGAATTTGTTTGGCGTTTCCAAGTGTTAAAAGCAAAAAAAAAAAGAAACACATTTGGTGCTTACAGCAACACAGAGAACTACATCTTAAATGGCATTTGGGGCTCACTTCCAAACTGGGGCTTCAGATTCAGGCTGGCAGCTTGAGAGTATATAGTTTGCCATATGGGATTTGGCTTCCTGGGAACAGGGATTTTGTGGGGGGGGGGGGGGGTTTCCCCTCTTGAGTCTGTTAAATTTCTGTCAAAGATGCTTATTTACTTACCTGTGAGCAAATCTCCCAAAGTCTAGGTTAAAATATTAGTTACACAGGAGCATTATCTTCCCTTAGCAATTAGCCAGCCAACCAGTACTTACTGCAAAGCCATGTCCTTACACAAAGTCCTTCATATAAGGTCATGACAATGGTGTTTTGGGGTAACAATGAAAGAGTGGGTACCATCCTTCAGAAAGTTTGCAGTCATCACAACGTTTGGAGCATATGTGCCATTTTTCCAAAGTGAACTAGCCTCTCATCAGCTCATTAAATCACCCTATGAAAGGTTAAGAACCACCAGACTGGGTGATCTCCAAAGTCCTTTCTAACTCTGAAGATTATTCAGTTTTGTGGTCTGATGTTCTGTGTGCAAATGGCGGTGACACTTTTCCCTGTGCAGGAAACTGAGGCATGCAGAGGGTGAAGGAAATGAGCGGAGCTTCAGCTCACGTCTCTCCCATATCTCACAGAATAACAGAGGGAATGATTGCGAGTCGTGGGCCAGACACTGTCCTGGGTGCTTTTTGCACTGCGTTCAGTTTCCCCCAACTGCATGAGAGACTTTATTTTCCTCTTCACACCTGGGGAAACCGGGGCTCTGGGAGGTTGGGAAACCTGCCCACCATCACATGTAGAAAGAGCCCCATCTTGGATTTGAACCAAGTCTGTCTGACTCCAAAGCCCAAGTTCTCTCCACTAAAAAAGTAACTCCAATCAAAGAATTGGCATTGGGAAATGGGAAAGTAACTTTTGAGTGAGGCCCACTGGTTCACCTTGGAAGGATTAGCTTCCAGCCTTAGTTTCCCTTAGGAATTTGGATGCCCGTCTGTCTCTTGTGTCAACCTACATTGTCAGCATCGTCCGAGGCCAAGGATCCCTGTAAAGAATTAACGTAGAAATAGTCCAAGAAATGTATGAAAAAGGCTCAACCTCACTAGTAATCCTAGAAATGCAATTCAAAACCACAACCCAGTATGCATTTCATAACCGTTAGATTGGCAAAAACAATTAAAGTCTGACGATATCAGATTTGAGAAAAGATATAGAAACGTGAGAACTCTTAAACATCACCAGAGGGGACTCTGAATCCACTTCCAAGTAAACTTGAAAACACATACCTAAACACATATCTAAGTCTATACCCTACAGAAACTCTCCCATATGTACAAAGATGTTCATGGAAGCAGTGTTTGTAATAGCAAAATACAGAAAAAGAGAAAGGAACAAGCTTTCTACAGGAGAATGGATGAATAAATGCTGGTATGTTCATTCACGGGGATACAAAGTAGCTACGAAAATAAATGAACTAGAGCTACATGTTATTATATAATTAAATCCCAGAAACATAATATTGTGCAAAAAAAGCAAGTTGAGGCAGGATTTGGGTACAGTGCTAACATTTCTATAAAGCTTACCAACGTGCAAAACAGTCTATATATTATCAGGAATTCATAAAAGTAGTAGAAAGTATAAAGCATGACAGTGATGATAAATGTCAAATTCAGGGAAGATGGTAATCTCAGGAAGGTAGAAGAGATGATGGAATCAAGAAGAGTGTGCAGAGGCCTTTGTACTTGTAGTATTTTATTTTTTCAGCTGGGTTGGGTGGTGAACATGTAGGCATCATTGTACTACTCTATATTTTATGTATGCCTAAAATAACCTATTAACAATAAAAGTTACTTAGCTGGTGTTTGCAACAGCACATTCAGAAGGCCAATTCTGGGATATTTATAAGCATTATTTTAAAAGTTGTAAGTGGTTCAGTAAATTTGGGAAACACTGGCTTAAATAAAATTAAACAGGCTTTTAAAAAATTCTCCGTGTTTTTTTTTATTTTTTGTTTTATGTTGTGTATTTTATTTTATTTATTTATTTATTGGCTGCGTTGGGTCTTTGTTGCTGCGCGGGCTTTCTCTAGTTGCGGCGAGCGGGGACTACTCTTCGTTGCAGTGCACTGGCTTCTCATTGAAGTGGCTTCTCTTGTTGCGGAGCACGGGTTCTAGGTGCTCCGGCTTCAGTAGTTGCAGCACGCAGGCTCAGTAGTTGAGGCACGCAGGCTCTAGAGCATGCGGGCTTCAGTAGTTGTGGCACGGGGGCTTAGTTGCTCCACCACACGTGGGGTCTTCCCGGACCGGGGATGGAACCCATGTCTCCTGCATTGGCAGGCGGATTCTTAACCACTGTGCCACCAGGGAAGTCCCTCTCGGTGCTTTTAACATCCTGTCTTTCTTGTAAATCCCCAAAAGAAGGTTATCCTATTAAGTTCTTTTACCATAGATGAGGAGTCAGCAAACTAGAGCTGCCTGCCACCTATTTTTGTAAAAGAAGTTGTATGGGGAAATAGCCGTACCCCTTTGTTTAGCATTGTTTATGACTGCTTTCACCACCGTAGCACAACTGAGTAGTTACGGCAGAGACCACATGGCCCATGAAGCCCAAAATGTTTACTTTGGCCCTTTACAGAAATAATGTGCAGATCTGTCATAGAGCAGTTTATGGCACTGGTGTTACTGGGAATTAATTTTGGGATTGTAACACTAGAACTTTGCCCTTACACCTCAGGAACTGGTATGTTTATTTGTGAAAATTGTTATAAAGAAGACTATCCTTTCTTTCTAGAATTCCTTGGAAGATGGTGTTTCATCTTGGAATCTCCAGCACCTAGTGCAATAGCCCGCATATATTTAGTGCTTCCTGTGTGCTTCGTGGAATTGATTTAAATTAAAGAACCATTTGTGGAATGGATTAATTAGGATATAGATTCATTAGCTGTAACAGACATGCGAAGTACCTGTGGCTTGGATAAGAAAGGAGCTTAAAATTTTCCTCATCTAACAATCCAGGCATAGGCAGTCTGGGCTGTTATGGCAACTCCAGGTCAGGGTCCCAGGTACCTTCCCTCTTGTTGCTCTGTGGTCCCTTAGGTGATACCTTTCTTTGCATGGCCGGACATGGCTGGCCCCACCCACCAGAACTACATCTATCTAGTGGGAAGAGGGAATGTAAGATAGGGCATGCCCCGGAGATTGCACACCATCACTCCCCCTTACTCCCTATTGGCCAGCACTTAGTCAGGTGGCCATGTCTAGCTGCAAGGGAACCTGGGAAATGTAGTCTTTATCTGGGCAGCCACGTGCCCAGCTAAAAATTCAGGTCCTACAACACATAAAGGAGGTAAAGGATTCTGGGGGAGAGCAATGAGTCTCTGCCAAAAAAGGATACATTAAGGGCTGCCAAAATCAAAGGTGACTCCTTTCTGTAGGGATAGGCCTTATTTTCAACTCTTTTAAAATAAGCCGTGGGCTTCCCTGGTGGTGCAGTGGTCGAGAGTCCGCCTGCTGATGCAGGGGACACGGGTTCGTGCCCCGGTCCAGGAAGATCCCACGTGCCACGGAGCGGCTGGGCCCGTGAGCTATGGCCGCTGAGCCTGCACGTCCGGAGCCTATACTCCGCAACGGGAGAGGCCACAACAGTGAGAGGCCCACGTACCACAAAAAAAAAAAAAAAAAAAAAAGAAACAAAAACAAAATAAGCCGTGATGCCAGAGCAAGAGACATGTAACTCTGCTTCATTATTTTCTACTCAAAGTAACATGACAGCACGTTCAGATGTAACACGCTAGTTTTGTTCTCCTAGCCCTTGCATTTGAGATGTCTTTTTTCACGTATTTGAACAGACCCAGAATTTCTTTTTTGGTGAGGAGGTAAACAAAGTGGGTTTTGCCACTAACTGAGCATTTACTTCTAAGAAGGAGAAAGCTTCCAGATCCCTTGCTATATCTCACGAGGCAGAAGATTGGCTGGGAGAAGGATGTGGAATCACACTTTTGTTACATTATTCAAGGCAGGTTTAATGAGCTGGCTCTTTTCTGTACTTTAGTAGCAGCATTAAACAGCAAGTGGGCACGATTGTTGGACAAAGATTTCTCCTAGGAACTTTGCAAGCATTGCATGTTCCAGTTGCAACAATCATATAATTTTCTTACAAAGGTGCACGGAGATCTCGGTGTGACTTACTTGAGTACAAAGTGGTCTCAATTTTTCATCTTTTTGCTACCCAGAAGAGAAGGAAAAACTCATTACTGGGGGGACTTGTAGGCTCTGAAAAGGAATTTGGCTTCCTTGGGAAAATGTGTTGAGGAGGGGGGCCAGGGGCCTCTATCCAAGTGAAGCCTAGAGTCCTCTGATTTTCCATTTCACGATTCATTTCTGAAGGTTCCATTTTATTGTCACGGTTACAGAATCCTGTAATGGGAACTGCCCACTACATAAGAGATGATGCAAAAAAATTGTACTTCCCTCCACCAGCGTTTCTCAGCCTCAGCACTATTGACATCTTGGGCTGGATCATTCTTTGTAGTGGGGGATGTCCTGTGCATTGTAAGATGTTTAGCAGCATCTTTTGCCTCTACCTACTAGAGGCCAGTAGCAGGTCCCTAGTTGTCACAGCCAAAAATGTCTCCAGACAATGCCAAATGTCCCCTGGGAGATAAAATCACCCCCGTTTGAGAATCACTGCCCTGCAAAACCTACAGGTATCCATCCATAGAGAGACTTGCTAAATGACCTTAAAAGAAGACATGAATTCTGCTCCTAAATACATCTTTGACCCCTAAAAATTAGTTAACCCTTCTCAGGCTTCCAGTTTCCTGATCTGAAGAAGGTAGAGAGTTGAGCTGAGTGCTCTCCTTCAGCACTGACCTTCTGGGATTCTGCAGGTCAGAAGCTGCGATCTGGGACTTGGGTCTAGAATACAACTTGAAGGAAAGCAGATTCAGGGGAGAGAATTTGCAGTGACGGACACACCATGCATGCAGGCAAGAAAGCGGTAGGGAAATGTGTATATGAAGTGGGAAGAGACCCTGTGGCTGGAATGGTGAGAAGGAAGAAATGGTTGAGAAATGGGGAACTTTCCAGAGGGGCCACTGCAAGACAGCCTTGAATTTGAAGCCTGTGGTTGGGAATTTAGATTTCTTTGGCACCCAACTCAGGACCAGGCGTCTAGTAGTTACCCACGCAGCATATGAACAGAATCTAAGTGAACGTGGAAGGCCTTTGGTAACACAGAGAGGCAGGGGAGTGAGGCAGTAAGAGCAGGGCTCCAGCAACAGTCGGCCTGGTTCAAATCTCAGTTCTACTTACTACTTTCAGGCTCTGTCACCTGGGGCAAGTTTCTTAGCCTCTCTATGCTGCAGTTTCTTCTTCTGAGCAGCGAAGATAAATTTTCTATGGTTAAAGTAAGGATTGGATAAGTTCACATATATGAATGAGTATATATGTGGGTGTGTGGGGGTGTGGGTGTGTATATATATATATATATATATATATACACACACACACACATATAGTAAAATTAGAACAGTTCCTAGTACACAATAAGTACTAATGTGTTTGGTATTGTTATTACTAGTATTACTATTATTTGAGAACCAATAAAATACTTTTAGTATGCCTTGCATACTGCTTGACATACAATAGGTGATCAGAATGAATTAATGAAGATTTCTTAAAACATTAGCTCCTTAATACCCATCTATGATACTAGAACTTATCCCGTATCACCCTTCCCTAGTCCACGGTCCAAACTCAGATGCCCCAGAGCCAGACAGGGAACACCAATGAGTGGACCCAGCTGGACGTGAGAAAAGAGCTAGGCATATGTTTGCCCCACATCAAAGTTTTCCAACTGTTTTCAAACCCTGTGCCAGTCCGCAGCATAGGTGCTAGGACTGCACTGGCCTAGAGTTTGCCCTTCTGCTCCCAAGCCCAGCATCTCTCCCTCCTTCCTGAAATTCTCTTCCTGGGCAGACTCCTGTGCTTCACAGCAGGGACAGAGTGTGGCTTTCTTTGTTGTGCTTTGAGAACCACTGGGCTGCTCTTAAATGAAAGTGTAAACTGGCAAATTCTTGGCCTTGTTTCTCCTCAAGCTGACCTCATCCAGGTGCCCAGTAAGCTGGGAAACTAGACGCATTTCTTTCCCAGGTGATCCACCTGGCTACAGTAATAAGTGTTTGCATGAAATTAGAGCAAAAACCAAGAAGCTAAAACGTCAGGATGGAGTCAGGGAGAAGAGCTGTTGCACAGTAAAGAGTAGTACGTGAACACCAGAAAACACGTGATAAACTCAGAGAATGTCCCTGCTTGGAGGCACCCAAGAGCTTGACTAGCCCAACACCCGCATTTTATAGATAAGGATACTGAAGCTGTCAGTGGAAATGTGATGTATCCAAGGTCACAGCTAATGGGTGGTACAGCCACGACTTAAACCAGTGGCCCTATTCCTGCCTTACCAGTTGCTTTCAGAACCATTACGTAGGCCCCTGTTCTGTAGGGTTCCTCTTTCTTGGCTAAATCTGGTCATGGCCTCAGAATCCTGCTTAACACCTTTACTCTAATCATCCAATGAATCAGAGTTTGCCCAAGATGAACCCCGTTCCATCCCTAGCTTAGGTGTTGTTCACAGACAACACAACATTACCCTGAATTCCTAAAGAGGTAGTGGGAGTGCTGACTCCTTGTAATGTTTCTCCTGCATTTCCGATGACTGACATAGGCCCACATCTTCTAGAAATTCATAGTCTGTGTCACACATCCCACATCTCCAGTTACGTATCTGTATTTCAAACAGTACCTCCAGCATAGCAAGAGTAGATTCGTAGGCACCCTCTCACTGATTCCTCACAAAAACCTTGACACGTATGTACTTCTCTCCCATTTCATGAATATTTTTTTCTGCCACCCTTGGGTGAGTTCCAGGGTCAGCAGATAAATGAAATCAGCATTGTCGTCTCGCTCCTGGATGTCAGAAAGCTCCACGCCCACAGAGAAATATGAAGGGATGGCGACTTGATCCGCAATTACTATTTTGAGTTAGTGTTGTACTCTCAACCCTAGGCAACTTCATTTCCAGTTACATAGTCACCTATGTAGCCAAACATCTTGCTTAATATCCTTCTCCATGACAGCCTGGGAGGGCAGGGCCCGTGTCTGGTCCACTTGCTGCGGGACCCCGGCACCTAACCCAGCGCCTGGCCTGTAGCTGGTGCTCAATACGTGGAATGAATGAATCATGGCACTTCGCTTAGCCTCTGAGGTTCTCCGGAGCCGAAATCTCATCCTATCGGCCCCTCTGTATTCCCAGGGTGTGGCTCGTGGCATTCAATAGTGTTGGATTCAGAGGAGTTGGCCTGGGACCAGGTGTGGGACTCCTCACCAACCCGAGTCTTACTTAGGCCTAACTTTGTGACGAGACAGGCCTGGTGACTTGGAGATAGAAGAGCCAAGTGACTTTGGGGCAGGTTACTTCACGCCTCTCGGTCTCTGTTTCCTCACCTGTGAAATGGGCGTGTGGAAACCTGCCTTTTGGGTTTAACGGTTTTGGCAGGAAGTGAGCATGGGCTCAGGAGTCAGACCACCTGGGTTGAACCAGGCCTTGCCACCTACAAGCTGTGTGGCCTTGGGCGGGTGACATAACCTCCATGCCTCTGTTTTTTCATCTGTAAAATGAACAGAACAGTGCCCAGTTTTGAGGGCCATGTTGAGGATGAGATGGGTTATTACATGTGAAATGCTTAGCACGTGGAAAGCTATCTATAAATGTCAGTTAGTAGTAGTAGTAGTATATTAACTAGAGTGTGTTGGGAAACTGTAAATATTTACTAAATATTTACTAAATATTTACCCCAGGCCACTGCCTCTGAGAGGGGTCTCGAAAGTTGCTCTGTCTCAGGTTGCCAGCCTGCTGGCGAGACCTTGATGAACAAGAATAGAAACACAGGGAAAGGGAAGTGAGAAGCCATGAGAGAAACCGCAGAACTTTCACAAGGCCCAGCAAACATGAGGCTGCAGGGAGGGCTGCGTTCTGGGAGGCCGGGCTCTGGGATAGCTGGAAATCGCCTCGGGGGCCAAGGAAAGACCTGCCCTGGGACTGGAGGATTGTGTGGTTGGAGGATGGGGGAGGGGGAAGGGGGAGAGGGGAGATTCCAGATGGCCTGATTAAATCCCTAGAAAGAGGACCTGCAGTTATAAAATAATAGTATCGTAATAAATATGCCTCCCATGTATCAGGCAATTATGATCACACACTGTGCTGAGTGGTTCGAAAGTATCATCTCCTTTAATCCTCATTGCAGATATAGACGTTAAGTACTGGTGTTGTCAAGCCTGCTTTGCAGATAGAGAGACAGAGGCTTAGAGAGGTTAAGCTACCTGCCCAAGATAGCAAGTAAGAAGCCAAACAGGGATGTGGACTCTGGTGCTGGGGCCTGGGCTCTGCCTGCTGCGTAGGTGCACAGGCTTTGGTGTCAGACACTCAAACCTGGGCTTCAGCTTCCAGCAGTTCCTTCAAGGAGAGAATCCATTGAAGTGGTGGGAACCAAGCACTTTGTACAGCGCTTGGCATATAATGAGCGTGCAGTGAAGGGTAGCTTTTTTTATTACTGATGAGAAAGTCATGGTTATGGGAACAGCTTAGGCCTTTTGGAGTTCAGATCCCAGGGTCATGAGGAGTCCCTTTGGAAGCCCAGTGGTTGCCAGCACATCACTAAGAACTGAGCAGTACGAACTAGTCAGTGGGACTGACCCCGGATCCAGACTGTCTCAGTTCACATCCTGACTCCTCCTTACTAGCTGTGTGACAATGAGCAAATTAATTAACCTCTCTGTGCCTCATTTTCCTTATCTGTAAAATAGGTTAGTAATAATAATGCTTTCCTCATAAGGATATCATGAGAGTTAAACAAGTCAATATTTGTAAAAAAAAAAAACCTTACAATATGCCTGGTCCATGGTCATTGCTTTCTAAGTCTTTGTTGGATAAGTAAAACATGTAATGTTAGTGTCCCTATTTTGCAGAGGAGAAAAATAAAGGAGATTGAGTAACCTGTGCAGCATTACCCAGGGAGTGAGGGCAGAGCCAAGCAGTGAACCCAGGCAGTCTGGCTTCTGAGCGCACACCCTGGGGGACGGGCTTAGCAGAGTTCCACTGGAGCTCAGGGATCCTGAGAGCTGCAGGTTACCTTCTCGTACCAGCGGGGTCAGGATTAGTCCTGGTGGTGGAGGAGGAAAGAGGGTGTGGGAGCCTGGCTGGGCGGGCCCATAGCATCCTGAGAGGCTCTGGCTTTTCTTGCTGTTGAACTGTTCCAGAAACTGTGCTTTCATCAAGTGTGACTCCCATTCCCCCCTCCCTCCCCAACCTGTGTCGTCATTTACAGTTTGCTTGCAGAAGCATACAGGACAGGAATGACAGCCCTTCTGGGGGCATGGTTTCCCCACTAGGAAAAGGACCGCCTTTATTCTGGTAGAATTTGTTAAATACAGTGTCTAATCTGAGACCTTAAGAAGTGCTATTCCTAAAACATTCTTTAGTCTCTGTGTCTCTGCATTTGCTTCTTTGAAATACAGTGTATTTTCTCCAGTCTGCACCTTGCTTTGTGATTTGTAATAATGATTATGGTATGAGATCTCTAACATTTAATGAGAGCTGTGTGCCAAGCTCTGTTCTCTTCCACACGCTGTACGTGGCTTATCTCATTTAATCCACACCCAAAATCCTATAAGGAAGGTATCGTTACTAAAAGCTCATTTTACAGATGAGAAAACTGAATAACACAGAGGTTAAATAACTTGCCCCAAGGTCACGTAGCTGCTAAACAGTAGAGCTGGGAAAACCAGGGTTCATGCTCGTAACTTCGGTGCTAGCTTTTAAAATTCATAAATGCATAAAATGTGTCTGACGCCTCACCAGCTTGCATTTGTCACTTGGACTGCATCAAGATATCAGCAGAATGTGTCAGCTCTCACCTCAACGCCGCCTCCTTCCCCGGGGGAGAAAAGGCAGTGCAATCACTGCTGTCCTCAGGCCTGCAGGCCTCCTGGAAAACATCTTTCTGAAGTCATGTTCCTGAAGTAGTGGGAAATATTGAACCAGTCTCTTGGGGCCGGGGTCCTTGAGAAGTCAGAGAAATTGACCACCTTGGTAGCTGACCACTCTTACTTAAATTGATCAGATTTTTTTATGGCATCATTGAAAGCCACTCAGAGGGAAAAACCACAAAGTTGATCACCTTCTAGTGAAGCCCCAGGTGACCGGCTTAATAGATTTCTACATAAATAAGTCCTGTACTTAGGCAGGCATGCTCATTTGTCCAGGCCACGGGGAACCTGCTGGTCTTCCGGGGCAGATCCCTCAGAGACTTTCCAGAAAGAGTAAATGGAGCTCTGAGTCGTGTCTGCAAGAATGCTGCAGGAATTAAGACTTTGCAGAGTTAAATTTTCTAACAAACCCAGTTGAACAGAAAGCCACATTTTCACATACCGCTATGGAAAATGTTTCTTACCTGTTTCAGTTTGCTGGCCTGCACTGGCTGGCAGAATTCAGTAACCAGAACCATTCCTTACTTTGTATGGCCGAGGGATTCTTGATGAACAGACGTTTCCTGGGGTCTGCTCTCAAGAATGAACAGTGGGTTGTGCGTGGATCACACATCTGTTAATGCCGTTATGCTTCAGGCACTGTTGGGGATACGACAGACAATAAGGTAGATGTGGTCCTGCCCCCAGGAGGCTGACATTCTCATGGAAAAAAACCCAAAAAACAAAAAAACAAGCTTTTTACAAGTGAAAAAATAAATTAATAAAATAGTCACAGACTTTGAAAGGTGCCACGAAGGAGACAGATGAAATTGACCTGGAGCCACGGTGTACAGAGATAGGGGAGAAACTTACCTCCTTTAGATGGTCAGAGAAGACATCCTTTGGACATGACCTCCAGGCTCACACTTGAGGGGAGAGAAGGAGTCAGCCCTGCAAAGAGCCAGGGGAAGGGCATTCTAGCCAGGGGGAACAGCAGGAGTAAAGTCCTCCGGGCAGGACAGACGTTGGCCAGCTGAAGGTACAGAAGAGAGAGGAGAATTGCTCATACAGAGTGAAGGAGGCAGGGAAGTGCTGGAGAGCAGGGCCGGGCCGGTACCCCAGAGCCCGGCAGGCCATGCGTGGAGAGCCGGATTCTATTCTCAGTACATGGGAAGGCATTGAAAGGTGTTAAGCAGAGGCAGAACATGGTCCTATAGACTTTTTTTTTCCTTGGCCATGCTCCATGGCTTGTGGGATCTTAGTTCCCTGACCAGGGATTGAACCCGGGCCCTCGGCAGTGAGAGCGCAAACCACTGGACCACCAGGGAATTCCCCTTATAGACGTTTTAAGTTCACTCTCACCTTGTGTAAGAGACTGGTTTGGATAGAGAGAAGAGTCAAATCACACGGAAAACTTTTTTCAAATTTATTTTATTTATTTATTTTTTGGCTGCGTTGGGTCTTCGTTGCTGTGCATGGGCTTTCTCTAGTTGTGGCGAGCAGGGGCTACTCTTCGTTGTGGTGCATGGGCTTCTCATGTTGTGGAGCACGGGTTCTAGGCACGTGGGCTTCAGTAGTTGTGGCATGTGGGCTCAGTAGTTATGGCACATGGGCTTAGTTGCTCCACGGCATGTGGGATCTTCCCAGCCCAGGGATTGAACCCGTGTCCCCTGCATTGGCAGGCGAATTCTTAACCACTGTGCCACCAGGGAAGTCCCTCACACAGAAAACTTTTATTAAAGCATTTCAAAATACAACTTTCCAATATATAAAAGTCTAAACAACTGTCCTTTCCCAGCCCTCCCCTGCTAATGACCCAAGCCAAAGCACTGTCACGAGAATTCGTCATCACAAACTCTTATGCCTATGCTTGGTGCAAGGCAGTCCTTGTTTGTCAGCAGCTGTCTAGGATATCACAGGCCTAAGAATTAAAATATGCCCAGACCTGAAAGTCTCTGCACTATGAGCACTTTAATAGGACTGCAATTATGACCTCTAGGCAAGAGATGCTGGTGTTGTATGGACACCAAGGGGGGAAAGCAGGAGTGGGGAGGTGGGATGAATTGGGAGATTGAGATTGACGTATATACACTAATATGTATAAAAGAGATAACTAATAAGAACCTGCTGTATCACCCAGGGGACTCTACTTCACTTCGCTGTATGGTAGAAACTAACACAACGTTGTAAAACAACCATCCCCCCCCCCAAAAAAAAAGATGCTGGTGTTTAGAAGCAGGGTACGGGTGGTGGAGGTGGAGAGAAGCAGGCGGATTTGGGATTTGGGTGGGAACATTAACAGCTGATGGAATGAATATGGGCATGAGAGAAGGTTCTGGCCTGAGCGCCTTGGGTGGACGGTGATGCCATTTACGGAGATGGGATGACTGGAGGACAAGGACGGAGGGTGGGGATGGACATAGAAACCTCCATTCTGGATGGGCCCAATTTGAGGGTCTGAGAGCCATCCAAGCAGCTTGGTCCAGTAGACGGTTGTATATGCCAGCATGATGGAGAAGTACCAGTGTCAGGCCGGGGTCTCAGATCAGCCAGGTCAGATCCTGGCTCGCCGTGTACCAGCCCTGTGACTTGGACAGTTTGCTCATCTCTGGAACGGGGCTCCCAATATCACCTACATTGTGGGCTTGTTGTACTGATCGTATGAGTTAATACGTGGGAAGAGCTTAGATTTCAATAGTCAGTATTCAATAAGTGTTGGATTCCTATAATAACAATTATCATCATCATCATCATCATCTTAGCGACAGTAATTTCTTGCCATTTCTCTCTTTCTAATTAAAATCAAGGACCTTTGTAGCTGGTAAACACTTCTCCTGCTGTTCCAGGAATTATCGCTTTACCAGTCTGGGAGCTCCGTGAACACGGGGTAGGGTCTGTGTCTCTCCTCCATAACCTCCCCTCCTGGTGCCCACACGCAGGATGTGCCGCAGTAACCCTCATCCAGTCACATGGAATTTAGCGTGATTCCAGAAAAGATGCTTATTTGAGAGAATCAATCAGGCATTGAAGAGAGCAGAAGGGGCTTGGACACAGACGGGAGAGAGGAAATTGCAAATTCAGTGACAGTGACGATTCACAGCATCTTTGCTCCCCAAGAAGGAGGCTCTTGATTTCACAGAGCAACCTCTTCCAGAATTAGTTAGTGGTCTGTTAGAAGAAAGGTTTCCCTTCCAATGAGTCAAATCAGATACCTCCCCAAGATTTGCACACACACACCCCCATCAAGGCTCCAGACACCTCGGTGTGACACCTGCAGGCCCCCGTCTCTCCCTCTCCGGAAGCCTCTGTGATGTGTGCCCCAGGATCTCACCCTGTTGCTCTCACCTTCTTCTCTCTGTTGTGTTCATTTTGCCTGAAGCATCTGCCTTAACCAGTTTCGGGAGAACATGGGTCCCTTAGATGCAGCCCACTGCCACACCAAGCACCTCCCCTCTTCCCCTGGAGATGGGTGCTGTCTACATTCAGTGAGATCCATGATCTCACCGTGTGCTCTTTTCAAATCATGGCACGTGGCTCTGCCCTTTCCCAGATTTATTTTTTTAAGTTAAATTTCAATTTCAGATAAACAGTGAATAATGTTCTAGTATAAGTTTGTGTCACTCAGTATTTGCTAAAGTATATTTATTTGCTAAATCTGGGCACCGTAGCTGTAAGAATCCCAAGTCCAAATTCCCATGAACTGGGCCAAGAAGCCCTAGGGCACAGCCCCATTATGTGTCCTTAGAAGTTCACATCTTGGGTGCTGATGCCATGGTCTAAAGCCAGACCCGGAGTCTTCAGCCCTCCCCTACCCACACCTGGAGAGCTCTCAGGCTTCCTCGGAGAGTCTTCCAACTGAGGTAGTCTTGGCTCCCCGACCTAACATGAAAAGGTCTAATCCTGGAGTCCAGGGTCCAGGTCCAAGTCTCCTAAATACCTTTCTTAGTTCCTCCCAGGGCTGTCATACAAACAAGCCCTCGGATGGCCTGGCCTGACACGCAGTTCCTGAAGCATGTATGCAGATTAGACCCCACGTCAACAC
Source organism: Tursiops truncatus (assembly GCF_011762595.2). Taxonomy (NCBI): domain Eukaryota; kingdom Metazoa; phylum Chordata; class Mammalia; order Artiodactyla; family Delphinidae; genus Tursiops; species Tursiops truncatus. Next base: position 14,830,308 of record NC_047044.1, on the reverse strand, counting down.
CAAGCTTCCTCTTTCTCTGGATTCCACCGTCACTGCATCAGCGCCCTCTGGTCCTCTAAGAGCCCTAACATCTCCTGTGACTGTGTTCCTATTTCCGGACAGCCTTCCTCCAAGGCTCCTTTGCCAGCTGAGATGATTGATAGGTCAGGAACCCAGTGAAGAGTCACGGGCACACCCATCCCACGTGATTCCTAAGGTTCCCTCTGTTCTTCATCCCTCAGGTCCTCTGCCCCAGATCCTAGCCGTTCTGAGGAGCCTTAGTGCCATAAACTTTCAGAACAACAGTCCGTCTCATTTCCTTCAAGGATTAACAAGAAGCTAGTTCCCTGGCAAAGTTAACCCTTCCTCACACCAGAAAGTGGGTTATTTAGAGGCAGGAGTGGAACCAGGAATTCTGGAGCCCTGGCTCCTTTCCTGGGTATCCATGCCCAGCATTAGCAAAGAGCAGGAATATGAAGGGGTCCGGGACAGCACAGACTCCTGATGATGCAGGGCGTGTAGCTCACCAGCCTGAGGACAAGGGCCATCGCCTGAGAAATGGGCACCTGCTCGTAGAAAAATGGAATCTTCGTCCTCTGCTCCGTCCCAGCACCCACTACCTTCACTCAGCCCCTTGTCACTTCACACTTGGGCAGTGACTTCTTTCTGTTTGGCTGTTTCTTTTAGCACTAACATCTCCCCACCTCTAGGGTCAGCTCCCCTCAAATCCATCCTCCACGGTCTCCCAGAGTTGGCCATCCAACCGTATCACTCCCCGGCCTGCTTAGAAACCTTCAGTGGCTCTTACGGATAAAGTCTTAGGATTAAGTAAAGTTCCCCACCCTCAGCTTCTGGCCCTCTGCCTGGAAGTTTATGCCCCAGAAACACTAAAACCTCCATAGTTAGCTCTCAGAGCCCGCCACGTCTCGTGTCCATACCTTTGCTCATGCAAGCCCTGCTCCAAGTTCTCCTACCCTCTGTCCCTCTCTCTCCTTATTTAAGACACAGTTCAGTCTGTCATACAGAGTGAAGTAAGTCAGAAAGAGAAAAACAAATACCGTATGCTAATGCACATATATGGAATCTAAAAAAGACGGTACTGATGAACCTAGTGGCGAGGCAGGAATAAAGACGGAGACGTAGAGAACGGACTTGAGGACACAGGTGGGGGAAGGGGAAGCTGGAATGAAGTGAGAGAGTAGCATGGACATATATACACTACCAAATGTAAAATAGATAGCTAGTGGGAAGCAGCCGCATAGCACAGAGAGATCAGCTCTGTGCTTTGTGACTACCTACAGGGGTGAAATAGGGAGGGTGGGAGGGAGATGCAACAGGAAGGAGATATGGGGGTATATGTAAAGCTGATTCACTTTGTTATAAAGCAGAAACTAACACACCATTGTAAAGCAATTATACTCCAATAAAGATATATATTTTAAAAAAGACAAAGCTCAGGGGTCACCTTCCCCAGGAAGCCTTGCTGGATCCCCTAGGCTCTGTTTGGTGTGTGTCTCTGAACACCTCAATCACTGCAATTGCCACATGGCATTATGGTTGCCAGGGCCTGTGCCCTCTCCCCTTCCAGGCATTGTGCGCCTCTTGCAAACAGGTTCTCAGTAAATGCTTGGTGATTTGATTTGACAATTCACCATAAGAAGGAAGTAACATCCTTTGCAAGTGTAGTTTGTATCCCCTTCTTGAATTCCTTGATTCTCCTCCCCACCCTTCCCTAACCTGGCTCACTTCGCCCAACTGGCTCGGTTAGTTTCCAAAGCATCTCACCACTAGTACTCTTATTTCATCTTGCCAGGTCTCCGCCCTGCTTCCACTTTGAAAGTAGAGACTCCAGCCATTCTGTGTTCACTCGGCTAACGTTTTTAACACCTCCACGTGCTGGGTGCCGTCTGGACTGTGATGCAGAGACTTGCTGGACAAGGTCCCTGCTCTCAGAAGTCCCCAGCCTGGAGGGGAAGTCAGACAAGGAAAGAGGCAAATAGTAGTATATGCTGTGATGGGGGGACGGGGGGACACAGTATATGCCCAGGTCAGCTCTCCACAGACTGCCTTGGGCTCCCATCCCAGCTCACTGCTTTTTGCTGTGTGGCCTTGGGCAAGTCCCTTATCTGTGTCTGTTTCCCATGGTTAAAAGAGAGGGTAATGATAGTACTTACCTCTTAGGGTTATGTGGGGAGTAAACGAATTAACTCATGTAAAGAGTTTAACCATAGTGAACAGTCAGTAAATATTAGCCATTATTATTCTTAGCTCAATATGGTGTGGGAGCAGAGGAGAGATAAGACAGATAAGCGGCAGTTCTAAAGGACAAGGATCAAGAGATATCCACATTCTAACTGGAGCCCAGAAACAAGCAATTGACATGAAAAGCAAATGGAAAGTCTCCTTGGTGCTTCCTAACTCGAGAGCCAGTCCTGGCAAAGCTGCTGCACACACCTGACCATCTCTCCCTTCCTTAGGGCCGACGACTGCTTTTGCGCTTCTCGGAAGCTGGACGCAGTGGCCATCGAAGCCAAGTTTAAGCAGGACCTGGGTTTCCGGATGCTGAACTGTGGGCGGACGGACCTGGTGAAGCAGGCAGTGTCTCTCCTGGGGCCCGATGGGATCAACACCATGAGCGAACAGGTACAGGGTCCTCGGAGTGTCTGAACAGGCACCCCACCTCCACCATGTGCCCTGCCCCAGGGCAGGATGGAAACAGCAGGCACTGAACAGAGGCTCCCCCTTCTGGTGACGTAGGGTGATTGTGTTGTTGTTGTTGTCTTTTTTTTTTTAAGTTTTTAAAATATCTTATAAAAATATCCTTGTTCATCTGTACAGAAGTTGCACGTGATCCTTGCAGCTGAAATGGAAAATAGAGAAAAATAGACCTATTCCAGAAAGGAAATCATACCATCATCATCCACCATCATTTATATTTAGCTTGTGTCCTTCAAGCCCTTTTTCCAGCATAGTTAAAATTAGTTCTCTGCATCACAGAACAAATCCAAGCAGATTTTCACCAAACTTTCAGGGTGTGTTTGAGATACACAAAAGTCATTCTGAGGGACCCTAGGAGACACCTCAGAGACAGGCAGCCGTCCCCCAAACCACTGACACAGGTACAGTGAGAGGCTTGTGTATCTATCAGGGAGACACCCCGGGTGGGTGAAGATGTCACGGATGGAGAAAACAAACAGCAGCTTTCAATGTGAGCCCCAGATGGAAAGTCACAAAGGACAAATGGAATTGCTTCTCACATGGGCAGCTCATGCAGCAAGTTCCAGGGAAGGGATAACAGCTAATAATTTTCTTGAGCAACACAAAGGAGCCGTAATACACACACACACACACACACACACACACACACATACACACACACACACACACACACACATTATTTTTTAAGAACAAGGATTTATTATCTTTCTGGTTTTGGTATTTTGTATTAAAGATACTTTGCAGTATCATTAAATATTCTTTTTTTAACTCACTCTTAATGGCTACATAAAATGGTCATATTATTTGTTCAGTGAACCATACCTCAGTTGTTGAATACTTAGATTGTTTCTAATTACTTATATCAGTAATGCTGAGCTACATATACTTACACAAACCTTTGTTCAAATCTCTGATTATTTCATTAGGGAACTTTTTTTTAAGTGGAAATAGTCACTCAAATGCATCAACTTATCTTAAAGTTTTTGATCTCAAATTACTTTCCCAGAGACTGTTTCCTTGTACACACTCTCCAACTATTTATGTGTACCCTGTTAATTTTTTACTTAATTTAATTATCTTTTGCCTGTTTTTCGTTAGAGCTTAAGTGTTTTTCTTCTTTATTTCAAAGAGCTCTTTACATATTAGACATATAACCCTCTGTTACAATATGACAAATATGTCTCAATTTATTGTTTACCTTTTAATTTTGTTTATGTTTTCAATTGCATGTCCTCAACACTATAATGATTTTCTTTTGTGATTTCTTCCATTACTTTTATGCCTAGAAACAGATCCAGTTAGATGTCTTTTATGGTTTTAATTTTTTTCTCTATATCTCTAATCAAACTGGAAATGATTTTGGTGTATAGTGTGAGATAAGGCTCTAACCTGAACATTTTCCCAAATAGCCACCTTCACAACACTGTTTATTGAAAAATCTATCCCTTACTTCTGTTGGTTGTGGTACTTTGTAATAAGCAGGAATCGTGGGCAGATATGGAATTCCTGAAAGTCATTCCTCATTCCCTTGCCTTTTGCTTGTAAATGATAATGTCAAAGCTGACGTCGTGCTGTGGTCATACTCAGAGGCACCAATTTCCCTTGACACTGACCAGCAGCTCACATAGAGCAAAGATGACACTTATATTGTGAAAGAGAAAATGTCAAGGAAACAGTGTTTACCAATTAGATAGCTTAGGACTGATATTGCAGAATCCAGAAAGTTCCTAAGAGCTTTCAGTTGAAACCAGCCACTTGTTTCAGCAAACACTTTTAGATCTGTTGCACCCTAAGGCAAACAAAAAATCCTCCGACTTAAGCCAAGATAAATGCAAAAAAAAGGCAATGTATGTTTCCCTTCTTGCTTCCCTTTTGGTTTTCAAAATATGGAGGATTATGACCTTATAGGGCTGTACATTTACTTTAAAATACTGGATTTTGAGTACAGTTATAGCCTTCTTCACACAAGTAAGATTTTCCGTTTGTTTTGTCAAGTGACACAGCCACCTGGTAAACCTCCATTCTCTGGTTTTTAACTCACTGCAGGGCATGACCCCCCTGATGTACGCCTGCGTCCGCGGGGACGAGGCAATGGTTCAGATGCTGCTGGATGCCGGAGCTGACCTGAATGTGGAGGTGAGGGTGCAGAGGGCTGCAGGGCCCCTGGGCCTGGCAGTCCCTCGGGAAGGCGAGCAAAGAGAGGGGGGCTTTATCTCCCAAAGAGCCACCGCTGAGGGTGCTCAGTCCAGCAAATAGGTCAGACCAGCTGTTGGATTTCCTCCGTCCTGAGGCCCCAGCCCAACCAAACTCCAAGGAGCTGCCCCCAAACATTTTTTATTTAAAAACAACCAACGAGGCCACAAGGAGCCCTAGCTTTTCCCTCAGTTCAGCTATACCCAATCTCTGATTCTTCTTGCTGATCCATTCCTTCTGGGGTCAGGAAGAGAGAGCTCTCCTGAGCCATCAGCCCTTTCCTCTGCCAAATACAAAGTTGGTCCACGTACCCTGAGCTAAGGTGTAGCTCCCCCAGATCTTCCACCCTCCCCCACCGAATCCCGATTGGCTCACCCAGTTGGCCGGTTTAAACCACAGGTCTTAAAGCTAATTGCAAAGCTTCCATGAGGCAGTGTGTTATAGTGGAAAGCACACTCCCCGCAGGCTTTAGAATTTGACACATGGGTTCAAATTCTGAAACTGCTGCATCTTAGTAACTTGCTTTTCTGCTTGGGCAAATAGTTTAACCTTCCTGAGCTTCCGTGTTCCCCTTTGCAAAATGGGAGAACAATCGCACCCATCTCAGAGAGTTGGAAGAAATAAATACAGAGTAGCATCAATTTAGGACTCAGTTATTATTGGTTCCTGCCCCCGCCAAGGCTTATAATAGGTAAAATTACACTTTTTGACCATGTTCTATGCTGACTTAAGACCCACTCTCACAAAAAAAAAAAAAAAAAAAGAAGACCCACTCTCTTCCGGCAGCCTAATATTGGCAGTCTCAGAAGCTGAGAAGATCGATTGACATGCTGCACTCCTAACTCAGCCACCCCAGGAAACTTTTTTTAGTTCAAAATTAGATACTCTTGTAGTCTTAGTACTGTGGTTAAAAAAAAAAAAAAAAAGCATGCTTTATATTCATCTGAGGAAAGCAGGCAATAGACATGGTTTTGGATCCAGAACCATTTTGGATCTTATAAATTTCAGGTATTGGGGATTTTTTTTCCTGCTATGAATCCCCCAAGCACTGTGCACATCCCTGCAAAGGCTCGTCAACTTTGGGTCCTGGTGGGGTTCTCTGGTCCTCTAGCCCATCCCACAGCTCCCAGCTCAAGGTCCTCCCCCTGCCGGTGATTAGTGAAATCAACTGCTATGAAAGCAGCAGGCATCGCGGCTATATGGCCCCAGGAATGTTTGGAAGAAAAGCCATGTGTAGGTGGCAATCCTGCAGGACCCTAACCTTTAGCTGTCCTGCAGCCTCTCTCTTGGCCTGGGGTGTTTTGAGGTCCCCATATGGGAAGGCCAGTATCAGATTGCTCATTCGTGGTGTGCCCAGGGAAGGTTTGTGCCTAGGTTTCCAGTAGCATGAGGGTCCTTGTCAACCAGGAAGCCAGCAGAAGAATGAAGTGAGGACAGTGTGGGGTGAGCTGTGACCAGATGGCGATGTCCTCCATCAGAAGGCTGGTGGTATTGCTTGGCTTGAAAGCTCGAAGCAGACCTCCCCTTGCACGGGGTTTGCCACTGCCAAGAATTTCCCCTAAAGATGTGGATGTGATGGTAGTGGCCTCACACTACCTGACATCCTGTAGCTCTCAGAAGCATCACCCTCCCTTAAGCAGGAAGAGGAAACAGGCAGGGGAGCAGGCTCATTGTAGCCACCATTACAGCTTCTCCAAGGCTCCTTAGAGGTGATCAGAAATCATCCATTCAACTCTTTTCAGATGAGAAGCAAAGGAGTCCTTATTGTGACGGAGGATATAAAGTCACTACCCCACATCTCCAGTGTTTCCCGAGGCGCCTTCTAGGATGTCCTTTTGTACATATCTGGCCCACATGCCCAGCCACAGATAGGTCAGATTTGCTGGTCTAAGTATTGTGAAGGTCACATTTTGAAAATAACTTCAATTTGTTTATAGGTTGTCAGTACTCCTCATAAATATCCATCCGTCCACCCTGAGACCCGCCATTGGACGGCTCTGACTTTTGCTGTGTTGCATGGACATATTCCTGTAGTTCAGGTATTAACATATTTCCCTATCCACATCTGACCTTTAATTTTACCTCTTTCATGCAAATTTGTACCTCTCCCAGCATGCCTATTCCCTAAGAGATTCATATTGGTTAATTGCAGTTAAATATAGCACATTCATATCATATGAATGAAAATATTATATGTAATGCTCTATATGGCCTGGCTCTAACCAATATGAACTTAACACATACCCACATGCAGCCTCACACGCAGAGTGGCAAACTTATCAAGTTGTTCCCAGTTGCTCGGGGGTGGGGCCTGAGCTGTGATTTTGTGGATTTGTTCATTTTTGCTTGTTGTAACATGAACGTAAGACCTGGCTGGTGTGAGACCTTAGAACCTTCCCTTAGGTGTGACCCCAGTGTTTGCATAGAGTCTAGTGGTTTCCAACCACTGGAAAGAAACATCCAGGTCTCCAAGGGAGTGGTTCCAAAAGATACTTGCTTGGATCCCACTTATGGAGAAGCCCATCCGAGAGGTCTAGAGTAGGGTCTTCACATGTGTCTTCTGAAACAGCTCCCCGAGTATGTCCGCATCTGAGGTCCTTTGGGCACGTAAGTGTGTTTTGCCTGCACCTTCTCTGGCTGTTGTAGAGTTGGTGTTCGATGAATACCTATCTAGTATATTCTAGATCTTAAGCTCGGTTTATTCTAGATCTTAAAACTTTACTTCATTGGAAAAAAGAGATCAGCATCCAGATCCCTGACCACATCTGACCCCCTAATAAACGCTGAGCTTTGGGTACATCGGGAACTCACCTCCTTTTACGTGGTCCAAGCCTCTTAGAATTATGCAGAGCAGAAAATAGTGTGCTAGGGACCCCTAGGCAATGTTGGAGTGCCACAGGAATCCTTCGTTGTTTCCTAGGTCGTGGGAATCCTTAAGACAGATCCGAAGTCATGTTTCAGGAGGTTGAGTGTGTGACATGTCACACCGAGAGCTGGCTTCTGCCTGTAGAATGTCATGACCAGCCCACTCCTAGTGGAGGGATCTAAGAAAGGAGGGGTCAGAGGGTGGCCTAGTGGACACCAATGCCATCCCTTAACATGCAGTGGAATCCCCAGCCTTTAAATCAGGAATAGGAGCAGTGGGTAGCCAAGCAAAGCCAAACAGAAGTCAGGTCACCTCTGTGCAGCAGGTGCACACATCATGGGATGCCAGGTAGGCAGCCCCTTCCTGGCTGTGCCCTCAGGTAGCCCTGAACAGGTAAGACAGATGTTTCCCCCTCATTGTACATCAGCAGTGCTGACAGCACGTTCACTGTGAGATCCGGCATGGACAGCATCTCTGTGTTTAGGAAGCCCAGATCTCTCAGAGATGCACAGAATGGAATCATATTCAGCAGCGCTCTTGGAAGCTCACTCTGCCACTTTACTCACTGATCTTGCTGGCCAGAAAACTCAGCATCTGCTGAGCTGTCCTCAGAGCCCTCCAGGATGTTCTAGAAGTGATTCTTATCCTGGTTGGCCCTAGTGGTCCCCGAAGAGTTCTTCAGAACTCTTGCGTTGCTATGGCTCTAAGAGACCCCACTAATATTCTCCGAGGCTTTGTGTCACCGACCCCGAAAGGAAGTCCTCCAACCCTCTGGTGCCACGAGCTTCTAGCTCAGTGCTTCTAGAAACTTCTAATGTACATATAAATCACTTGGAGAACTTGCTGAAGTGCAGATTCCCATCATTCGGTCTGGGGTGGAGCCTCAGAGCCAGCATTTCAAACAAGCTCCCAGGGGATGCCGATGCTACTGTCCGTGGACCACAATTTGAGTGATCTGAGGCTCTAGAAGATACGAGAGGCTCTCGGTTTTTCCTCTGAGGTGCAATTGCCCTCCCCCGTGCACATGCTCACAGACCCAGAGGGAGGGCAGGAACACTGACGTCACACTGATTTCCACCACCTTTTCCTGACGTCCCCTCGCATGCATGTCCTTTAAACATCTCAATGGCCACTCTTCCTCCGCAGCTCCTCCTGGATGCTGGGGCCAAGGTGGAGGGCTCTGTGGAGCATGGCGAGGAGAACTATTCAGAAACACCCCTCCAGCTCGCAGCCGCCGTAGGTAAGAGTTGCTGATGCTCACGCCGGCCAAGGGGCTCCAGCGCGCTGGCCCTTGATGTGTCTGTGACTGTGTGTTTGCTTGATTCTCTTATAAAACCCCCTTCTCTGGGCTTGCAGGAAATTTTGAGCTGGTTAGTTTGCTGTTGGAGCGTGGCGCGGACCCCCTGATAGGAACCATGTACAGGAATGGAATTTCTACCACCCCCCAGGGTGATATGAACTCTTTCAGCCAGGCCGCAGCCCACGGACACAGGTAGGCTAGGACGGCCCAAAGCCACGAGGTCCCAAGTGGTGCTTGTTAAAAATGTAGATTCCCAAGCCTACCCCAGACCCACTGTATCTCTGGATGTGGGACCCAGAGGCAGACCAGTCCTGGCCAGCCAGCTTCATGCAGCACACGTCCACTCAGACTGGCTTGTCTGGTCCTTTCCCAGCCGGCTTTCCTATCACAGAGACGTCACTCTCTGCCAGGGTTGGTCAGCACTCATCCTATCACCTGTCGTGAAGTGAGAAGAATCCATTTTAAAGAATCGTAAAACCTCTCATGTTTGGTTACCTCCTGTCTACATTTCCTTCAGGATTTACCCCATCAGATTTTACTACACGTAACCCCAAGTGAAGCAAATTCACTATGGGGGGGGGGGGAAACTGCAGGCAGACGTTCTAGAACCTTCTAGATATTTGGGGAATGCACTTAGCTCCAAGTTGTCCTCAAGGAAACACAGCCAGACCTGCCCCACCATCTCTTCCATCCAGCAAACGTAGCACCTGTGGTCAGGCCTCTGAAACCGCCACCCCGGAGTTGGTCCCGTCCTTCCCTTGTCCCAAGTGAGAGGTCTCCCCACTTCCCCTGCCTAGTCCTTGCCCTGGCACAGCCCTTCCATCTCTGAGTGTCTTCATCTCTGGGTTTATGATTGACAGGAATGTGTTCCGCAAACTGCTCGCTCAGCCAGAGAAGGAGAAGAGTGATATCCTGTCCCTGGAGGAGATTCTGGCCGAGGGGACAGACCTGGCGGAGACAACCCCGCCCCCCCTGTGTGCCAGCCGCAACAGCAAGGCCAAACTCAGAGCCCTGAGGGAGGCCATGTATCACAGCGCTGAGCATGGCTACGTGGATGTCACAATTGATATCAGGAGCATAGGTCAGTCTGGGGACCCTCCAAGGCTGGGCACAGAGCCTTTGCCCAGCTCCAGGTCACACGCACACACACACACACACACACGCATGCACGCACGCGCACACACCCCACGCAGCCCAGGGAACTTCTCATTTGCTGGTTGGAGCACTTCCAGGCTAAGTTCCCACACCATCCCCATAGACAGCAGCATCCTGCCAGCCCCGAAGTCCCATCCTCAGGTCACCTTTCCACGATTCCCAAACTCTGGACCCTGAGTTAGAAATTTGAATCACCTGGGGAGCTTGTCTGAATACAGATTGCCAGGCCCTACACCCAGAGGCTCTGCTTTCAAGGGTCTGGATGGATAAAGGCTGGAAATCTTTATATTTAACAATCATCCCAGGTGGTTCCCAGTGGTTGGGGAATCGCTGCCTGAGAGCCCCCAAATCCATGAAGCGGCCGCCGGCACCAGCTAGGATGAGGGCATCTCTTCCCTAGGAAGGCTGCACCCACTTCAGGGGCAAAGCCACCCTCGGGAAAAGTTAGGGGTGGCTCTCCCTCGAGTGAGCTATGCCGGAGCCATCTCCTCCGTGCGTCTGGGGAACAGGCTGGCCTGGCCTTCACCCCTCTAATGGCACTAGCCCCGGCCCAGACACAGCAGGATGGAGCACGGGCTGTAAACACAGGCTGTGGCAGCTCAGGGTAGGCTGAGGCCCCAAGGAGGGGCCCCCGGTGCTGTTCTGGAAACTGGTCTCTCTTGGAGGGTGGCCGTTTAGTGTGGCGGACGTTTATGCCATCGCCCTGGGAGCCTGTGACGCTTGATTCTGAAGCTCGAGACCCTGAATCGTGTGCTTGTTATAAATAGTAGCGAGTGCCTCCGTCTCACAGTGAGGGGGGAGAAGCAAATCACAGCGATCAGCTGCTGGAGAGGCTTCTGTCCAGGGAGAGAGACCTGATGAAGTGCCTGCAGGTGGAAATGTCGTTTTGCACATGGGGGCGGCAGCAGCATCCTCCCGTGTCTTCACCTTCAGATGGAAATACCTGCCCTGACCAGAGCAGCGGATGGTGAGGTTTCACCACCTCTAAGCTCTGGGCACGGATGTAGAGGGGATGGAGACGAAGGAAGTCAGAACTCAGAAGGATGGGATCTGCATAAACAGTGTGCATTAGAATTCCAATATTCTACACAAGGATTATACCTTGTAAAATGCAGCCCCTAATAACGTGAGTAGCGTGCAGAACTAAACACCCACAGTTAAGGGAATCGAATTACGACCTTTAATTTCAACTTCTGCGGGTCTTTGGGGGGAAAAAAAAGCAACACTGGCTCTATTCATTGAAAGGCAGGCTCTTGGTCTCATGATGTGGTAATGTCCCCCGGAAAGGCCAGCTTCCAGATAAAAACACGCCTTCTCCTCTGGTTGTTTTCTGCCCTCCCCTCCCCTCCCCCACCTGCCCCCTTTCCAGGTGTCCCGTGGACCCTGCACACCTGGCTGGAGTCTTTGCGGATCGCCTTCCAGCAGCACCGCCGGCCTCTCATTCAGTGCCTGTTGAAGGAGTTTAAGACCATTCAGGAGGAAGAGTACACGGAGGAGCTCGTCACCCAGGGCCTGCCCCTCATGTTCGAGATCTTGAAAGCCAGCAAGGTACGAGGGCTTAATGCCGTTGTGCTTGTGGGCAGAGAGAAAGGCTGGGGGCTCTGATCTCCATGCTCCCTGAGCCTGACCCTGTCCCACGGTGGGGGGCAGGGGGGGGGGCTGCCTGCAGTCACAGCGCTGGCACAAATGTACCCCAGCTGGTTACAGCTATTTGTAGAGCCTTTCATGGGGCAGCCGCTTTACTGAACACCTGTTATGTCCCAAGGCACGTGGGCACGTGGGACAAAGTAAAAGATACCTTCCAGCCTGGGGAATTTGCATGAAAGCTGGGGAGCTAAAGCCCACCCATGGGCCCCAAGGACATCTGAGGTGGTTTGTGAAACAATGTTAAATTGGGTGGCACAGGCTCTGAGGGGTGTGAGATGCTCAGGGAAGGCGTCACTGAGGCGCTGAGACCAGGGCAGGCCTGGATGGACATTAGGAACCCAGCAGGAAGAGAGAAATGGGTGTAGCTCTCTAGGTCGACAGGATGCAGACCCTGTCAAGGTCCCTGGAAAGCCAGGCCCTGAGAAGGCTTTTCAGGTCTGAGGATTGCATGAGCCTAGCGCTTGAGGCTCACGCCTTCCTCAAGGGCCTCTGAATTCCTGCTGGCACTATGTTCCCAGCAACGGGGAAATGCCGCAACCCCTTCACAACAGGCTGTGCAGGACCCGGGGGTCCTAAGATAGTGGGAGCCTGTGAAGTGTCAGGGAAGTAGGCAGGCCTCTGAACCAAAAGGGCAGCGTGGGTTCCCCTGCCAGGCTTGGCCAACAAGCTGTCATGAGTGGAGAGGGGGAGCAGCCTTCTCCAGGTGGCAGGGATGGCCCCGCAGCAAAGCAGCAGCAGCAACACACCCAGCTGCTCCCTGAGCCTTGGAGCACCTGGCCTGGGGTCCAGAGCGGGTCCCATTAGGTATTCTCATTAGCACCAGAGTCTCAGCCTCTGGGGGCTGGATTTGTGCTTGATGTCAGGCCCCACTGAGACCCAAAACGGGAGGAGGTGTGCCGGCCCTCGGGTAATGAGCCTCAGTGATTCCACAAAGAGCAAAACCTGCTGGAAGTATTTCAAAACCAAACTCTCCCTGCCCCTCACCCCGCAACTTGAAAAATAAATAAATAAGGCCTGAAACTACCTAAGAAACCACCTTAGTGAAAAATCATTGCTAGGTCTGTTCCCAGGGTCTTGGTGTTCTAATTGGTTTTTGGTTTGGTTTTGTTTTTTTCTCTTCTACGGGCTGTAGTGGGAGTTCCAGAAATTACTAAGGCATCCTATGTATTGAGGAAAGCTAATCTATGGATTTTTTAAAGTAAACTTCACTTTGAAGAATGAGATACATCAGAAAAGTGCCCAGATCGTAACTATAGATCCTAATGAATTTTCACAAGGTAAACTTACCTGTGTGGTCAGCACCCAGACTGAGAAACGGAACATTGCTAGCACGCCAGCAGGCCCCTTATACCCCACTCAGCCACCACCCAGAAAGGGCAGCCAACAGCCTTTGAAAGTAGCACCTGGAGGCCTGGAAGAAGCCAGGGGCCTTTGGCAGATGTAGACTAGAGCCTGCTCCCTGTCAGCTGTACTGATCTTGGAGGGTGGGGGGAGCCAGGGATGGGGCAGGAGCAGCGTGTGGTCAGGAGCGGGGGGCAAGTGTGGGGAAAAGGGTGCTTTCAAGAGTCAAGTTTGCCCTTATGGGGGGGGGGTCAATGGTAACCCCTACTGGTGAGATGTGGTATTACACCACCATGTACACTGACCACAGGGGACAAAGAGGTGATCAATTTCCCTTGGCTGCCGGGGCAAGTCAAGCAGTCCCCAAACATGGTGATGTTCCTGGGGTCAAAAGATGTCTAGAGAGAGATGGTGGCAGAGAAGTTCAGAGAGTTGAGAAAGTGCTGCAAAGCTCTGCCTTCAGAAAGTGTCCTATTGGAGGAAAGGAGTAGCCATGCATCACACAACTAGCTAGCATTGTCCCTTCTCCCTCCATTAACGGATTCCTGTTCAAATCATGTCTGCTGTTCTGTGGGCACAAATACCTGGTTCTATCAGAGTAGTGGGTAAGAATATAGAATTCCTGTAAATAAATCCACTTTATGGTCAACTCACAGAAATACAGCCATCCTGTAAAGTGAGGCGATGCCTTCTCCGCATCCGTGACTCTTGCTCGGTCAAACGTTACTTGAAATCTAGTTGCAGATGTGCTTTTTTGCCCCCAGTTATAAATTTTATCTTTAAAAGGGTTCAGTGTCTCTAGAGTTCCCCAGGAGTAGAACAATACAGTCATTTTTTAAAATACATCTATTTAAAGAGAGCTCCTGGCCCGTTTCTCCCACACATAACTCCTCTGGACATTTATTCATTCTGTAGTCATGAGTGCCTCCTAGGCTACAGGGGTGACAGGACCTTCTTTACCTTCTTTATGGAACTTACTGTGGCCAGGGGAGGGGCAGACACATAGTACACAAGGAAATACGTCAGCAAAAGAGAGTGAGAGCATGATAAATGCTATGAAAAAAATGAACTTGGACAACGATGTAGTCTCTGGTGCAAGGTCTAATTTAGAGAGGATGGTAAGAAAAGTCTCCCAGAGGAGGGAGCATGTGAACAACCACCTAAGTGAGGAAAAGCTTCCAGCCACACAGAGGTCTGGAGGGAAAGCATTCCAAGTGGGGGAACTGCAGGAGCTCAGGCTCCAGGTGGGAACGTGCTTGATGTGCTGGGGCAGCAGGAAGCTGCGGGACACAGGAGAAAGTGTAGGAGATGAAATCAAATGGCACGGAGCCTTTCTCAGAACATGGTGGACATTTGGGGTTTCTCTCCACGTGAACTGAATAGAACAACGCTGGAGGCTTTAGCCTCCAGCGTTGTTCTATTCAGTTCACGTGGAGAGAAAAAAAAGACAAAACACATAGCTCATGTCCAGGGTGAGACATGAGCTATGTGTTTTGGGTTTTTTTTTCCTTGTGGTTTATACATGTTTTTAGGGGTTTTTCCCACTGTTTTAAAATTGAGTTTTGTAAATTAAACTTTTTATTTTGAGACAATTGTAGAGTCACATGCAGTTGTAGGAAAACATACAGAGAGATACTTCATTTCCCCCATGGGCAATATCTTGCAAAATGACAGTTAAATATCACAACCAAGATATTGACATGATACAGTAAACATGCAGAAAACTCCCATCACCATAAGGATCCCTCATGTTGCCCTTTTACAGCCACACTCATATCTCTTCTGCCCTCACTCCCTCCTTATGCCCCGGTAACCACTAATCCGGTCTCCATTTCTCTAATTTTGTCATTTCAAGAATGTGATTTAAATGGAATCATACAGTATGTAACTTTTTAGGATTGGATTTTCTCACTCAGCATAATTCTCTGAAGATTCTTCCAGGTCGTTGCATGTGTTGATAGTTAGATTCTTTCTATTGCTGACTAGTACTCTGTGGTATGGACAGATCACAGTTTATTAACCACTCACCACTGAAGGACATCTGAGTTGTTTCCAGTGCTGAGCTATTACAAATAAAGCTGTTTAAACATTCCTGCACAGGTTTTTGATATGAATATAAGTCTTCATTTCTCTGGGATAAATGCTCAGGAGTGCAACTGCTGGATTGTATGGAAGTTGCATGTTTAGTTTTTAGAAACTGCTAAACTGGTTTTGAGAGTGGCTGCACCGTTTTATATTCCCACCAGCAAAGTATGGGTAATGAAGTTTCTCCACATCCTCCCTGTTTGATGCTATTGCTATTTTTTATATTAGCCATTCTGGTAGATGTATAAGTGGTATCTCATTGTGGTTCTAATTTGCATTTCCCTAAATGGCTAATGATGTTGAACATATTTTCATGTGTTTATTTGCCATCTGTATATCCTCTTCAGTGAAATGTCTCTTTGTGTCTTTTGCCCGTGTTCTAATTAAATTGTTTGGTTTTTCACTGTTGAATTTTGAGAGTTCTTTGTAAATTCTAGAAAATAGTCTTTTGTCAGATACATGGTTTGCAAATACTTTCTCCCACTCTGCAGCTTGTCTTCTTATCCTCTTAACAGGGTCTTTCACGGAGCTTCCATTTCGAGGAAGTCCAATTTAAGTTTTTCCTTTTATGGAGCTTATGCTTTTGATGACAAGTATTAGAATGCTTTGCCTAGCCCTAAATCATGCAGATTTCCTCCTGCATTTTTCTCCTAGAGTTTTTATAGTTTTCTGTTTTACGCTGAAGTCTGTGATTCATTTTCATTTTGAGTTAATTTTTGTATGAAATGCAGGACTCAGAGCAAAGTTGTTTTGTTTTTGTTTTGCCAGTGGATGTTCAATTGCTCCAGCACCATTTGTTGCAAAGACTATCTCTCTTTCATCAAATTACTATTGCAACTTTGTCAAGTCAGTTGGGCATATTTGTGTGGGTCTGTTTCTGAGTTTTCCATTCTGTTCCATTGATCTATGTGTCTGTCCCTCCACCATTACCACACAGTCTTAATTACTATAGCTATAAAATAAATCTTGAAATTGGGTAAATTTGTTCCTTCCATTTTATTCTTCTTTCACAAAATGAATTTAGCTATGTTAGTTCTTTGCCTTTCCATATAAATTTTGGAACAAATTTGCTATATGAACAACAACAGAAATCTTGCTGAGACTGATAGGAATTGTGTTAAACCTCTATATCAGTTTAGGGAGAATTGACATCTTTTCTATGTTAAGTCTTTCAATCCATGAACATGTTAGTCTCTTGGTGTCTTTAGATCTTCTTCGATTTCTTTCATCAATATTGTGAGTTTTCAGGGTACAAGTCCTGGACATGTTTTTTTCTTGCTGTACGCGGGCCTCTCACTGTTGTGGCCTCTCCCGTTGCGGAGCACAGGCT
Source organism: Tursiops truncatus (assembly GCF_011762595.2). NCBI lineage: Eukaryota > Metazoa > Chordata > Mammalia > Artiodactyla > Delphinidae > Tursiops > Tursiops truncatus. The sequence continues at coordinate 14,813,694 of NC_047044.1, read as the reverse complement.
CCGGACCCGCAGGCCCAGCGGCCATGGCTCACGGGCCCAGCCGCTCCGCGGTATGTGGGATCCTCCCGGACTGGGGCATGAACCCGAGTCCCCTGCATCGGCAGGCGGACTCTCAACCACTGTGCCACTAGGGAAGCCCCTGGACATGTTTTATTAGACTTACACATAACTATTTCTCTTTTTTTAACAATTGTAAATGGTGTTATATTTTTAATTTTTTGTCCATGTGTTCATTGCTAGCATATGGAAATACAGTTGATTTTTGTATGTTTATCTCATATCCTGTGACCTTGCTGAACTCATTTATTAGTTCTAGGAGTTTTTTGCAGATTTATTGGGATTTTTCTACTTAATCATGTAATCTGCAAGTAGAGATGGTTTCATTTCTTTCTTTTCAATCTGGTCTTGGAGATTTCTTTAAGGGAAGTTTTTTAAATTATAAATTCAATTTCTTTAATAGTTACAGAGCTATTCAAATTATCTACTTAATATTGAGTGAGGTGGGGTACTTTGTGTTTTTCAGGGAATTGGTCCGTTTCATCTACGTTGTCAAATGTATGTGTTTAGAGTTGCTCATCACATTCCCTTATTACCCTTCTGATGTCTACAGAGTCTGTAGTGATAGCCCCTATTTCATTCTTGATTTTGTTAATTTGTGTCTTCTCCCTCTGCTACTCTTCTTTTTTAAGTTTCATTGATTGCTGCTCTTATCTTTATTATTTGCTTGCTTTGGGCTTATTTTGTTTTTCTTTTTTTTTCTTATTTTGTTTTTCTTTTTCCAGGTTCTTTAGGTAGAAGCTTAGAATATTAATTTGAGACCTTTCCTCTTGTCTTATGTATGCATATCTTTCTCAGCACTACTCTGGCTGTGTACCGCAAACTTTGATACCTTTTATTCTCATTTTCATTCAGTTCAGTGTGTTTTTTATTTCCCTTGGAACTTCCTTTTTGACTTATGAATTATTTAGAAATGTGTTGTTTAGTTTCCAAGTATTCAGAGATTTTCCTGTTATCTTTCTGTTATTGATTTCTAGGTTGATTCCATTGTGGTCAGAGAACACAGTCTGTATTATTTCAGTCCTTTTAAAATTTTGAGGTTGGTTTTATGGCCCAGGATATGGTCTATCTTGGTTTCACGGGCACTTAAAAAGAATGTTTTCAGAAATTCCCTGGTGGTCCAGTGGTTAGGACTCAGTGCTTTCACTGCCGGGAACCTGGGTTCGATCCCTGGTCTGGGAACTAAAATCCCACAAGCCATGCAATGTGGCCAAAAAAAAGAAAAGACTGTTTTCTGCCATTGTTGAGCGGAGTGTTTCCATAACTGTCGATAAGACCCTGTTGGTTGATGGTATTGTTGAGTTCTTCCATAGCCTACAGATTTTCTGTCTAGTTATTCTATCAGTTGAGAAAGAACCCAACTGTAATTGTGGGTTTGTCTATTTCTTCTTTTGGTTCTGTCAGTTTTTGATTCACATATTTTGCAGATCTGTTGTTTGGTACATACACATTTAGGACTGCAATATCTTCTTGGTGAATTAACCCTTTTATCGTTATATAATGCCCCTCTCTGCTTCTGCTAATTTTCCTTGCTCTGACATCTACTTTATCTGATATTTATATAGCCACTCCTGCTTTCCTTTGATTAATGTTCATGTGATATATTTTTTCCATCCTTTACTGTCACCTTGCCTGTTTTATTAGATTTGAAGTGACTTTCTTGTAAAAAGCATATAGTTGGGCTTTTCATCCACTCTGCCAATCTCTGTTTTTTAATTGGTATATTGAGACCATTTGTATGTTACTCAGTTATTGCTACTTTAGGGCTTAAGCCTGCCACCTTATTTTGGGTTTTCTGTTTGGTCTCTCTGTCTTTTTTCTCTTTTCTTTTTATGCCTTCTTGTGGAGTTACTTGAACACTTTTTAAATTCCATTTTTATATGTCTGTAGTGTTTTTGATTGTATGCCTTTGTATAGTTTTTCTAGTGGTTGCTTACAGTATTATAGTGTGTGTGTGTGTGTGTATGTGTGTGTGTGTGTGTGTGTGTGTGTATAACATCATAGACTACTGGTGTCTTCATTTTACCAGTTCAAGTAAAGTACAGAAACATTACTTCCCTTTATGTCCCTTTACCTCCCCCATTTATGACATAATTGTCTTTAAATATTTCATCTACATATTTAGAACCACATCAGACACTTATAATTTTTGCATCAAACATAATTAGGAAACTCAAGAGAAGAAAGAAAACCTATTATGTTTATCCATATTTTTGTTTACCATGTTCTTTCTTCCTGATGTCCCAAGATTCCTTCCTCTATCCTTTCTGTTTAGAGAACTTTCTTCAGCTATTCTTTTAGGGTAGGTCTCCTGGTGACAAATTCTTTGAGTTTTCCTTCATCTGATAATGTCTGATTTCCCTTTCATTCCTCAAGGGTATTTCCACTGATATTTTTCTTTAAATCAATTTGCCTTCCATTAAATGTAGTTAGAAAGGAAACATTGTATTACTACCATGAATTGAAAACCTTCCTCACTTGACATGAATAAAAGGTGCATATCAAAACACATGGATGGCTATTTAAAAGCACTTGAGTTCATTGTGTGTTCAGTTTCATCTGGTGCACAACTCCAGTGGGGCTACATGCTGACCTCGCAGAACCCTCTGGAGGCGGGGACACTTCCCACCTCCACCTTTCCCAGGGGTGTGGCAGCGCAGAGCAGCTCACTGCTCACAGGTCAGTGCATCCCGCAAGGGAGGGGCCTCTGTAGGGAAGAGTCAGTCGCTGTTGACAGTGGACTGAGGCAGAGAACTCCCTGCCAGTGTCCCCAGATAGTAACAGTAATTCCGCATTCTCTTGATTCTGAGACACAGCTTTTTCCACCTTCCAGCATTTCTCGAGTTAAATAGATCTTAAAAATGGGTGTGTGTGTTTAATGTGGTGAGTTTCTTTTTCCTCTTCCTAAAAGCTGCCATTAATTTTATGACATTTTAGGGTCTAGAAAAATAGGCATTCGTCTGAATTATGGGCAATTGCTGTTTTAGGGGGTTAAAAATGGTCAAATCTCAGCACTTTCCTTTGGTTCAGCAGTATATGGGGATGTGTTATCCTTTTTAGCTCTCATAGCAACCTCACCAAGCAGGTAGTTTTAATCCACTTTAGAAGAGAATACCAAAACCCAGAGAGGCCGAGTCACTTTCCTAAGGTCACAGAGCTAGTGGGTGAGGAACCACGACTGGGACCCAGTCCCATCTGGCCCCCTTGTCCAGGTTTTTACCACTGTGTAGAACCCCCGCCTAAGCCACCTGAAAAGGACCTTTGGGATCAATCCTAGCACTCCTTTGTGAAGAAGAGAAGGTGTTTCAGTATCTTTTTAGGAGAGGAGTGAGGGGTTAGAGGAGGAGAGGAAGGATGTCAGCCCCCAAATCCACAGGAATCCATCTCAGGGGAGTCTCCTGGTAACCCTGGTGTTAGGAACTTGGCTTCATTCCTGTCTAGTTCTATGTAGCCGCACAGTTCCGAGTCCCGAGGATCCAAGTTCACCCCACGAGCACACATACCCAGCATTTTCCGTGAGAAACCTGAATTCCAGGTCCCCAGCGGCACGCCACTAACAACTGCTAACCGGCTGCCATGTACATGAGCCTGGCCAGACCTACCTCTCCCAGCCCAGGCCTCCCAGGTCAGGGCCTATGTGCTGAGGCTGGCCTGCTGCCCCTGGGGCTTGAGCCTTGTGGCCCTTTGAGCTAAAAGCACCATGCTTAAATGTGTCGCTCAGAGGAGAGCGTCAGCGTCTGTCCCAGCACAGCTACCCAACCCACGCCCACCCCCAGAAGAGAGTGAGCCTCAAGCTTGGCTAATTCCAGCCACTGTCTTCAGGTTTGGGTCCAGAGCTAACCAAATCCTTAGGGTAGACCAACCCCACAAGAGTTGTTAACTTATACGAATTACAGCGTGCCAGGGAAGCAGAGTGAATTATCCCAACAATCCCACAGTCTGGAGGAAGTGCACAGAAAAGGGCACAGAGCAGACACCTCGACAAACACAGATGAGTTCAAGGACACAGTGGGGCGGCTTCTCTTAGGGTTCTCATCTCTGAAAGAGAAGTGGCCAGAAAACCTCAGAAATGGCAGCATCTTTGGTGCTGGCGTTGGGCTCATCAACACCATCCTTCACACAGTGTCCAGCCCTCAGGGTCTAGCCAGTGCCTGGTGCTTAGCAGATGCTCAATAAATATTTTGAAGAAAATTCATGAGTGGATGAAAGCATAGCTTAGCGCATGAGGGAACGTTTACATTCACGAAACCTTTGGGGGATGAATGAGTCAAGCCTAGGGAACTGTTGATGACCCGTCTTCTTTCCCTTTCTCTCCTGAACTTCTAGTGCTTTCATCATAATTTTCCTATTTCCTCATTGGGCAGCTTTTCTTGTAATCATAGACTTCATTTTTTGGAGTGACTTTAGATTTACAGAAAAATGGAGAAGATAGCACAGAGAGTTCCCATACAACCCCTCACCTGCTTCCCCCAGTATGAACATCCTGCATCAGTGTGGTACATTTGTTATCATCAGTGAACCAACATGGATACGTTATTGTTAGCTAAATACTTTATACCTGTTTCCTCGGTTTTTATCTAGTGTCTTTTTCTGCTCCGGGACACCAGGTTACCTTTAGTCGTCATGCCTCCTTAAGCTCCTCTTGGCTGAGACAGTTTCTCAGATTTGCCTTGTTTTTGATGACCATGACCGTTTCTGAGGAGTACTGGTCACATATTTTATAGGCTGCCCCTCTAGTGGAGTACGCAATATTTGTCTCACGATTTAGACCGAGATTGTGGGTTTGGGAAGGATGCCCACCGAGGTAAAGCGCCTTTCTCATCACATCAGGTGTACATGCGATCGATATGACTCATCACCGGTGATGATGACCTTGACCACCTGGCTGAGATTGTGTTTGTCGAGTTTCTCCACGGCAAACTTACTGTTGCCTCCCCCTCGCTTTCCAGACTGTGCTCTTTGGAATCAAGTCACTATGTGCAGCCCTCACTTAGGAGTGGGGAGTTACGTGCCTCCCAGATAATTTTTAAGTGCTTGAGGATTGTCCCTGTGGAACAGACAGCCCTTGTCTTTACTTTCTCAGGTGATACAACACATAGTGAAGTTAGGAAGTGAGGCCGAGCTGTGAGTTCCTGGAGAGACGGGATCTTGCTCTGCTGCCTCTGCTTGCCCCCAGTACGGCTCCTTTCACAGTGCCGGTCACCTCTTAGATGCTGAGTACAGCTTCTCTTACGGGTCACGAAATCCAGGAAATGGATCTTCATTCCTTGCCCCGAGTTGATGAGATGGGCTGACTCACCAGCAAGCCTCCCAAGACAACCCCAGGTGCAGGTAGTGAGACCAGCACCGTTCATCACACAGTCTGCACAGAGCATCTTGCAGGTCACAGGTCTCATCTTTCTTGTGATCTGCAAGTATTCACTGTGCATCCCCAGTGTGTCGGGCACGCTGCAGTCAGAAGGAAGGTGAAATAGGCAAACTCTAGATGAGCTGGATTAGTTTCTATTGCTGCGGTAACAAATGACCACAATCTAGAGGCTGAAGACAACAGCCATTTACTCTCTCATGGTTTCCATTGGTCAGAAGTCCAGGCACAAGGTCTCGGCTGGGCTCTCTACTTAGGGTCTCACAGGACCAAAATCAGGGGAGTCAGCAGGGCTGAGTTCCTTTCTAGAGACCCGGGAAGAATCCACTTGCAAGCTCATTCAGGTTTGGGTAGAATTCAGTTCCTTGTGGCTGTAGGACTGAGGTCCCATTTCCTTCCTGGGGGTCAGCTGGGGGGTCACATTTTGTTCCTAGTGTTGGGGCCTGCGTTCCCTCTCAAGCTCACCATGTGGCCCCCACCATCTTCAAGCAACAGTGCACCAAGTCCTTCTCAGGCTTCCAGACCCTCTGACTTCCACGTCTCCCCCATCCCTTCTGAATTCCTCTTCTGCCTCTAATTTTAAAGGCTCATGTGATTACAGTGAGCCCACCCAGATAATCCAAAGTAATCGCCCCCTTTTAAGGTCAACTAGTTAGTGACCTTAATTACTCCTGCCAAGTCCCTTTTGCTCTGAAAGAGAATATATTCACAGGCATGGTATCTCATGATGTCACAGTCCCAGGGATTGGGGCCACAGTACTGCCAACCACCCCCGTGCTTCTCCAACGTGAGTATGCGTGGGAATCACCTGTAGAGCGTGTTAATGCGGATTCTGATTCAGTGGGCCTAGGAGGAGAGTCCGCATTTCTTGCAAGCTCCCGGGCAATACTGCTGCTGCTGGTCGATGGGGCACGTTTGTGTGGCAAGGCTTTAGACCAAAGGAAACAAATTGACAGTCCCCAGCCCAGGTCAAACCCAAGACAGAATTTCGATATGTGAAACGTGTGGGTCTCAAAACAAAGGGAGCATCAGAAAACTTGTTAAAATATTGACTGGTGGGCCCCACCCCCAGCCCACCTGAGGCTGAAGTCTGGGATGGGACCTGCGGATCTGCAGTTCTAACGAGCTCCCAGGTGATGCTGATGCTGCTGGTCATAAGGTATCATCTTTGAGAGCAGAATCCCTTTTTCTGTCCAATAGGATTGCATCTCCTTAGGCACCTCTGTGGACCCCCTCTGAGGTAACATGGTGCCTTGCAGGATCAAAGGGTTGGGTTTTCTTTCCATAGGTTGAGCTGTGATCCCTCTCTTTCAGGAACACAGTGAAGCAGATTCAAGAATCAGAACTGCTAACATCATTAGTCCCAAACCTGTCTTTTAAAATGAAAAATAACATGTATTGTTTTTATGACCAAAGCAACACTTGTTTATGACAGAAAATATAGATAAAAAGAAAAGGGAAGACATCATCATCCCACCCAACGGTAGCTACTCTTTTTCCAGACCTTTCTTTATACATCCAAATATATATGTAGCATTTTACTTCCAAAAATACATGGTACAAATTGTGTTGTAACCTACTTTTCTTAATATACTGTAAATGTCTAGCTATCTACCTCTGATTTTAGCCCCTAGTTTCAACCCCCTTCACCCAGTAAAAAGCATCCCAAAAAATGCTCTGATTCCTGAGCTTCCTTCCTGCACACCTGCAGTTGGAGGGAGATTAATGAACAGCACGGGCCCCAACCGGAAAGGAGGAGAGAACGTGAAAGGCGAAGGGCGATCAGAAACAGGCTCCCTGAGCAACAGGCTCCCTGAGTAGTTTTGCATCACAGAACTATTCCCCTCCCCACACACACTTTTTTTTGGAGGAAGTGATTCAGCTGAGCACTCCTGGATCTGGAAATGCCTCAGCGCCAGAATCAAATTCAGAAGAAAACCGAATCAGGAGCGTTTGTGTCTTGGTCATGGAGAGCACAGGAACAGGACCCACAGGGCTTCCTGCTGTGATTTTCGGGATAATGACCTGCTGCCAGAATTTCGGAGTATTAATAAAGGTGTGTTTAGGGTGAAAAACTTATCTTCCATCCTGTGAGCTACAAAACTTGTCTTCTAATGGATAGCAAAGAAATGATTGGAGCAAGAAAGGATTTAATTACAAATTAAACTTCCACCAATGAACCTGCTAGAAATAGTGGACAAACAGAGCAAGCAAATCCAGGGCCTGAGGGGCAAAGTGAACGTGTGATGTCAGGGGAATTTCTCTGAGAATCTGCAGTAAGTCTGTGGGCTCCTCTCGCCTGGGGGGAGGAACCCATTGTTACAGCACAGCTTGGATGAGTGCACAGCCCCCAGCAGTGTGAGCCGTTCTTTCCTTTCCACAGAACGAAGTGATCAGCCAGCAGCTGTGTGTCATCTTCACTCACTGCTACGGGCCCTACCCCATCCCCAAGCTCACAGAGATCAAACGGAAACAGACCTCGCGACTGGGTAAGTGCTTCCCGGGTCCTGCCCTGCGCTGTTGCTTTGTGATTGGAGGGCAGGGAGCACGCAAACGCCATAAAAGAAGGTGGGAGTGTTGGAGGGCAAACGAGGTGGAGACTGGAGTGAGGTAGGTGGAGATCTGGATGTCACCTTTGTTATGCGATTAAACTGTTTGGAGAACATACCTTGGGGGTGTGGACAAGGGAACTCGCCAAAATCTCATCCCTCCATTGAGTGCCTTTCTACTGCAAGTCACCGACAGGGACGGGCTGCCCAAGACCTTCTGAGCCCACGCACTTCCAGCAGCCAGGTAAATTCCCAGAGAAGGCTGAGCTGTGCATGCACGGCTGCTCTCCCCCAGCCTCCCCTCTAAGAAGTCCCTCCTCCCTGAGATGGAACAAGCTGGGGACAGTGACAGTGCTTTTCACCCTTCTTTGACCCTGGCATTGAGCTGGCCACAGCAAAGCCCCTCACCTACTCTCTCTCAAGCAATCCCTGGGCCACCACAGGAGGCACGCAGTGTCATCCTGGTCAAAGCTGAAGAAAGAGAGGCTTTCAGAGGCTGCAGCATCAGTTCAGGTGGAACTGGAGCTTGAACCCAGGTCCCCCCAAAGCCACAATTCCATCATTCTCCAGTCCGGCTTCTGGGGTTTTCCAGAAGAAACCTTTCCATCAGGCACTGATTTCATTTGGAAGATCCTGAGTCTGCTTGCAACCTGGTTGATCAGCCTGGCAAGAAGGCAAACACCCAGCTGCCTTGAATCCTGAAGCATGAACCTTCTGTTGTGAGGGCCTCTCTCTCACTGCCTGGGGGTTATAAAATATTAAAGATAAAGGACTCCCTTTGCCGTGAAGGTTGGGGACTTTCCTACTTCCTGTTTCCTCTTCCTGTAAAGACCAGGAAACTTTGGAGAAATGGAAGCATCTGAAAAATTCTACCCTTTAGCAAAACCCCTACTTTTGAAACAGGTGAGCTAGTTTAAATTAATGAAAAGGCTAAATTCATGAAACTGTTTTAAAGTATTTTTGTTCCTGTCATGAATAACCTGTTAATTTAAATGATACAACTTTTATGCTAAAATGAAAAACTTAGCAGTTGAATCCAAATTGTCTGGTTTTCTTTATGCCCATTCATGTAGGCAAACCAGAATGTACTAAAACTGCTGGTCGTTCTTACCTTGTAGAAAACAGGTGTTAATTAAAATATTATCAGGGCAACAAATTATAAAGATCAATCAAATTAACAGACTTTAGAGATTGAAGGTTACATTGCCAGGACATAGCAATAATCTCTGACAGCTGGTGCCTTACAAGACACCCTTGTTAGAGCAAACATTTGCAAGGGCTGTTTCACTGATGCAGCATAAAATCTGCTTTCCTGTAGCTATAGGAGAGGAGGGAACATTTTTTTTCCTCCTGAACTTGCTGAGATTTCTTTCACCAGCGATTAAAAGGGCCTGGTTTTCAGCCCAAGCATCGGAATCCCAAGGGTTATTAGCACCAAGAGAATAAAGGCAGGCCTGAGAGGCTCAAAGCTCACAAGATGAAAGAAAAAGGACATAATTACTAATAAGTGGAATATGGAACAAATAGTGTTTTGCATCTTCAATACAGCATTTCAGGCTCAGATAACTAAAGGTGGCCAAATAGTAGTTCCTTAGGAATCTACTTGAAAGGAAAGATAAGAGTAGTGACAAAGGTTCCAAACTGGCATCTCTGTAGGGCCAGGCAGGTCATAAAAATGATTGAAATGAGTTTGGTGTAAGACAATAGGGGAGTGGTGGGGACTATGGCAAACTGGAGAGCACATGCCTTATTTTTTATAGTATGTTGTCCTCTTGCCCTCCCAGTGAATTCTGGGGGAGAATGCTAAAAAGAGCTAAAGGTAGGAGATATTAGCAATTTGGGAAGCAGGAGTGGGGGCTAGTTGGAAGTGGACAGTGGGAATGAGAGAGACCCAGTGGAGGGAGGCAGGTGGCTGAGAAGAGGGAGAAAGTCACTCCAACCTGTTAACGGTCTTTAAAGCAAATGGAGAAGTGTTAGTCAACGCTGGGGCCTTCCCCTATAGCCTCTCTTCCCTTTACCTGGAGAGCTTTAGAAGTTTGGGTTTTGTTGTTTTTTTGTATTTTTGCGGTACGCGGGCCTCTCACTTCTGTGGCCTCTCCCGTTGCGGAGCACAGGCTCCGGACGCGCAGGCTCAGCGGCCATGGCTCACGGGCCCAGTCGCTCCGCGGCATGTGGGATCTTCCCGGACCGGGGAATGAACCCGTGTCCCCTGCATTGGCAGGCGGACTCTCAACCACTGCGTCACCAGGGAAGCCCTTGTTGTATTTTTTTTTAATAAAAAAAATTTTTTTAAGATAGAGGGATTACAGGTGATTTTGACTTTTTAATGCTTTTTTTGATATGTTTTAAATTAAAACTTTTTTATTGGGAAGAGGTGAGGTGGCTGTAGGTACGGACAGAGAAATATGAGTGGAGGACATCCAGGACCACGCCCTGGGGCGAATCAGCCAGGAAGGCAAATTCTGGGTCCAAGTTACAGCAGGGCCTGGGCAAAATGGGGCCAGGCCAGGGGTCTGACTTAGAAGCCAGGTGGGGTGGAGCCGTGTAGGGGTGCACGGGAGTGTTGGTGGATTTTCCCAGTGAGGCAGAAGGGCTGAGCTGAGGACAGACTGGCACCTTCTGTAGCCCCAGGAAAAATGGCCAACACGACAGGCAAATCGGAGTATCCCGGTGCTTAGCAATGCAGGCCCTGGAGTCAGAATGTCTAGGTTCACATCCTGGCCTCTCCACCTGCCATTTGCTTGGCCAAGTCACTGTGACTCCTGGCGTCTGTGTCCCCAGCTGCACACCTGACAGCCGTCCCTTTCTCCCAGGACTGAATGAGTTTACACGTGTAAGTGGCAGCTCAGCAAGTACTAGAGTACTCGTTGTACAAGTAGTTATACAACTTCTTTATTCTTGGAGTTGAGGGCAGGGGCCTGGCTCGTTTGCCTCTGACCCTGAGAAAAGGGCTTGGATTTCGGATCGCCTGGAACGCAGCAGCAAGGGGACAGCTCTTCAGAAGCACTTCTCTCCGGCAGGAGGGCGCCGAGCTTGAGGAGGAGCGAGGTGGGGGGGTGACTTCCTTGGAGGTCAGCGGGGTGGATGGTCACCTTCCACACCTGACAGTCATCTGAACTCGGGCTGGGGGTGAGGCTTCTAAGGGGAAATGCTACTCTTAGTCGCGAGTAAGCTATGAAGGTTTCCTACAAGAAACTGAGTTTCAGTGATTTGAGTGTTCCTTTAACTGATTCTGTCTCCTGTTTGGTCACTTTCTCTCCAATGAGTATTTTATCGCCATAGCCTCCCTGTCAGCTCTTACGGGCACTTTTCCAAAAGGGGAATCCAAACCTCACCCTTCTCTCCTCTAAAGCTACCCTCTCTCCCTTTCCTGTTCCAGATCCTCATTTCCTTAACAATAAAGAAATGTCAGATGTTACCTTTCTGGTAGAAGGAAGACCATTTTATGCCCACAAAGTGCTGTTATTTACAGCCTCTCCAAGGTATGTGTCATCAATTTTGAAAGCACTGAATTACGAGGGTGGCTATTACTGTTCTCTGAAATTCAATTCGGGTGGTATCGTCACTGAACTGGCAGGTTTTCTTCTCAAAATCAAGGATCCAAGAGTACAGGGCATTTGTATACCGTGTTCAGGCAGCATGATTCACAAAGACAAAAGGGGGAAGCCACCCAGGAGTCCATCAGTGGAGGAATGAATTAAAAAATACCTCGTGTATACATGTTGTTCAGCCTTAAAAAGGAAGGCAGTTTTGACACATGCTACAATATGAATGAACTTGGGAACATTCTATGAAGTGACATACGCTCGTCACAAAAAGACAACTACTGTATGTTTCCATTTCTATGAACCTAGAGTAATCAACTTCATAGAGACAGCAAGTAGAAGGGTGGGGATGGTGGAGCTGGAGAGGGGAATGGGGAGTTGTTTAACGGGGACAGGGTAAGTCCTGGAGACTGATTGCACAGCGATGTGAGCACACTTCACGTGAACATTACACTTAAGAATGGTTAATACAGTAAATTTTATGTTACATGTTTAACCACAATTCGGAAAAAGAGTACAGGGCTGACACTAGCATAATCGGCAGCCTGATGATGTGGCTTAGACAGGGCACCGTTCCTCTAGGCAGACGGGGCACATATCGGGCAAAGAGCTTCGTGAGCAGAGCGTGGATTGGATTGTAGCTCCCTCAGCCAGGTGTCCTCATGCGGCCTGAAAGCTCATACACAGAAGCCTTGAAAGGCCTGCTCTCCAAATATCAGGGAACTTTGACATAAGCCACCCAAAACACAGAGGTCCTGAACCTTACTTTTCCCTGACTCTGGAGTGACAGTAGTATAACACCGTCCCTGCTAGCTCTGCTACAGCCCTTGCTTCTCCTTTTGATTTGAGTAGAGATAGAGTTGACCATATAGAACTGCATTTTCCCGGGACCTGAACAGGGATCGGTGAAGGTGGGCGGAGAAGCAAGTGATGCTGAATGAGGAGAAGGCAGGCTGCCAGGGGGTGAGCAGAGGGTAAGGACACTGGGATCCAGAAACGGAACCCACTTCCAGGTCACTAATGAAGCTGTGTGGCCAACACTCCCTGGGTTCCTAAAAGCCTCCTGGCATCTCCGGTGTCCCCCCCAAAACCTAATACCCCAAACGTCTGCTTTGCCACTGCAAGAAAAATACACTGTCCCTTGCAAGGTTCTCGGTTGTGACACCATAGAAGAACTAGATCAGTATTGTACCAATGTTAATTTCTTAGTTTCAACAAAGGTACCATGGCTGTGTAGGATGTAACATCGGGGGAAGCTGGGTGAAGGGCATCCTGGAAGTCTCTGTATGATGTTTGCAACTCTTCTGTAAATCTAAAATTATTTCAGATTTAAAGTTTAATTTATAAAAAGAGACACAGCTTAGCTTATTTCTAAATGTATTGAGTATCCATGTGTTCCACTGACTGCATCTCTACCCACAAGGAGCTTAGTTTAGTCAGTGGCAGGAAAATGCACCTCAAACCCCAGACAGAAGATCACCCACATAGGGAGATGGTTAGGTAATCCACAGATGTTGATTAAATACCTACAGTGCATCAGGTCCAGCCTGGCATAGGCTCTGAGGAGGCAGCAGAGGCAGAAATGGCAGAAGTCCCTGCCCTCTTGGAGCAAAGGTTGTGTGGGAGGCGGGGGGGAAGAGGGAGGTGGAGAGCTCCGTGGGCGCCTGAGGAGCTTGAGGCCTGAATCAGGAAGGACTCCAGGAAGAAGGCAGCCTTTGTGATGGGCCCTACAAGGTGGACGGGGTTTTAAAAGACATTTGTTCTTTTCCAATCACCTGTTTGAGAAATAATTTAACAGTTCCAAACACTTTTTAACTTTAGAGTTTTAGTTTTAACTTCAGATTGAATTATGGTATCATATCAGAAGGGGGAGCATTATGTTAAACCATCTATGGATATGTCATTGTATTTCAGAGTGGGAGGGGATACAAGACATTACGTGTTCTGTCATCAGAGAGCTGAGTCTCTTGCAAGCTGTTGATGTCTTTCTGAGTCTTCTTATCTCCCTCTTTATGTTCCTCCTCAGGTTCAAAGCCCTCCTCTCTAACAAACCAACAAATGACAACACCTGCATAGAGATCGGATACGTGAAGTACCCCATCTTTCAGGTAAGCCCCTGCTGTGGCCTGGAACCCTGCCGGTAGGTGCGGGGCACCGGTGGGTCCCTCCAACCCTCCACCTGTGGATGAGCCACTGTACTGAGTCATCAGCTCCTGCACTCTTGGCCCCCATCCGCACACTGCCCCTCCCACTTACCATCCATTCATGCCCACAGCATTAACTGAGCACCTACTATGTGCCCGACACTGTGTTGGGACCTGGAGACACAAGGATAAAGGACATTCTTCTCCTGGGGACTCACAGTCCAGAGGGGGTAACTCTGAGTTACAGTATAAAGTGGGCTGTGCATGAGACAGGGGTGAACCAACAAGCTACGGCGACTCAGACCCGGGAGACTGGGGAAGGCCCCTGGATGAGGTGTCGCTGAAATATTGCAGGCTGAGGAGAAGCTGGCAAACCGTGGGGAGGCTTAGGGCTTAAGAAAGGGAATTGGAACATTCTAGGCAGAGAACAGCAGGTATGAAGTCCCCAAAGGCGGTTGAACCCAGTGTGATCAGGAACCAGTGGACTTCAGGGAATCCAGGGTCATTTTAACATTGGTCTGAACCTAATGTAAATAGGAAAGGAAGGTTTGTCAGAGGCCGGATGACATTGCCATGTCTCCCTGCATTTGAAATCAATACCGTTTGGTTTATGGGGCGCCTCTAAGGGGGCACAGTAGCTTTCTTCCCTTTTCCTCCATTCTTCATGCCTGATTCTTTTTTTTTTTTTTTTTTCTTGTTTTTAGTGGTGTCTTTGTCTGGTTTTGGTATCAGGCTAATGGTGGCTTCATAGAATGTCTTCGGGAGTGTTCCTTCCTCTTCAATCTTTTGGAAGAGTTTGAGAAGAATTGGTATAAGTTCTTCTCTGTACGTTTGGTAGAATTTGCCTGTGAAGCCATCTGGCCCTGGATTTCATGCCTGATTCATAAATCCAGCCTTGCAATGACATTCTCGCCACTAGGAGAAATTCTCGCCGCTAGGAGAAATTCACACCCCCATCTGGCCTTGCAGCCCTATCTCTGAAGCTCTGAGTCTCACTGGGGGCATGGAGGCTGGTGGGCTGCTTATGTACAGCAGGGGGCCTACCGGGGAGACTGTGGCCCCTCCGTGCTGTCTTCCCACAGCCAGGGTTAGTCGGCCAATGTGGGTGATCTGGGGATGGAGTTTATAGGATTCTGAACAGGATCTGTTTCCTCTGGTTCAGTTCTGGAAGGACAGCCCTGGGGAAATGTGGGTAAGACTCAGGCTGGCCCTCGGGAGGCTCACATTCCAAGAGGGTTGAGGAGACCACTCAGACATAAGCAGGAGGCAAGCACGGCCGTAACCAGGGTCATAGGGCGGAGGTCCTGATCTGGGCTTTGAAGGACAGAGCTGCGTTTCAGGATCTAAATGCTACCTTCCCCAGTTTAAACAGCTGCATTCCCCTGTTTGAAACCATTGTCCCTCGTGTGACCTTGAACAAATTACCCAGACTATCTGAGCCTCAGCTTCCTCATCTGGTGAATAGGAGAGAGAGGGTATTCCAGAGGGAGAAACAGCATAAACAAAGGCACGGAAGTGGGAAATCGCGGTGTGTATTTGAGGGAAAGTGATAATAGTCCATTCGGCTGTGTCTTAAGGTATACTGGAGATCGAAAAGATGCATTGGAACCACATACTATAAGCCAAGTGTGGCTGGTCAGATGATGGTTCTTCCCTCCACTGGTGATTGACCCTGGTCCCCCAGATCCTGTGATTCAGAGGGCTGCCAGGAAGCCCCCATGACCTCACACTAAAGCCCTAAAGCCCACTGAGGTGTCAGTATTTCCACCATTAGAGATGCATTCCTTTGGTTATGTTGAAACTTCAAAATAAAGAATCCTTATGGAATAACCATGCACAAGACACTGTCTTCTCTGAGCCTCATTTTCCCCATTTTTAACTCCAACTATGAATGAGGCACTGACCTTTGCTTGCATGTGGTTATCTGGATTAATCTTGCCACTTTTAGAGGTGGGGAAACTGAGACCCAGAGAACTTAGTGCTGGTCAGTGACAGAGCCATTATTTGCACCCAGTCTGGTCCAAAGAGGAACAATAATAAGAGCAGCTCCCATTTCATGTGCTCCGGCTACGTGCAGGGCTCGAAACCAGTGGTTCTCAACCTCAGCTGAGCAGTGGAATCATTTGAGGAACTTTGATGATCCCCAGTGTCCAGGCTGTAAATCAGAATCTGGGCTGCGGCCCAGGCATCAGCATTTTGAAGTATCCACCCTCTGCCATCATCCAGAGGCGTGTGCAGCCAAGGTGGAGAACCAGTGCTCTAAGCTACAGTGGTTCTCGAAATTTAGGAGGCGTCAGAAACTCCAGGGGAAGTGCTGGGGGGGTGAAGGGAGTTGCTTGTTAAGATGCGGAAAACTCTCTAAGGTACAGATTCCTGAGCCCCGCCCCCCAGAGTTCCTGATTCTGTAGGCCTGGGGTGGGGCCCGAGAATTCATGTTTCTTACAAGATCCCAGGTAATGTTGATGCTGCTGCAGGGAGCCACTCCGAGCATCACTGCCCCACATCGTCTCATTCAGTCCTCCCAGCTCCCCCTCCAGGTGGCTCTTCTCCCACCCAGCAGACAAGGTAGAGGAAGTGGCCCGAGCTCCCACGGCTCATCACAGCCAAGCTGAGCTTCAGACCCAGGCCTGGCTGACTCCCAGACCTGACCTCTTAACTGCCTCCCTGCTCTGGGGCCTTGGGTCCTCCCTAAAAATCGCCCAGCCCGGAGGAAAGGTCCATTAGCATTTGGAGCATGAGCCAGATGCTGGAAACCACGTGCCCCCCAGCTCTCCAAGTGCTCGTGGAGGGAGCACGTACGCCATCAAGCATGGGACTAATTGGGGAGGTTCTTGTCATCCGAACCCGGCCTGTAGTAGGCACTCAATAAATGTGTGCTGTGGGAGCTGGTTAAATGAGACACCTACGTGGAAAGGCACAGCCCCAGAGGAATCGTAGGCCTGTAATTGCTTTTGGCTGGATTAGGCTTCCCGGCCACATTAGCCTCCAGTTACTGTAATGGGCAGAGAAGATTGAGCAGGCCCTGGGGACTCTTCCATGTGCCTGCCCCTTCCCCATAAAAGAAGAAAAGCCTCATTTGTGGCTCAAAATAGGCCAAGTAGGGCTGAATCTGACCCAGAAGGAGGCTCCCAGGGGCCTGCTCACTTCACTTCCCTGCTGAACAGAAGAATTTTAGTAAATGAGGCAGCTTTGAGTTTCCTCCCTGCAAGAATATTTAACATCATACACGGGCAAGAGCCCCATGCAGCTGAGGCTGCACCTGGGAGCAGGGCCTCCACGAGGCTGTGGACGCCGTTTACATCCTGCTTCATGCAGGCGGACCGCTGCCAAGAAAAACAACTCCATAAACAGGCCCTTTGGCCTAATAAGGGTCCATTCCGCCCCCTTGCGGGAAAGGCTTGTGCTGGCCGAGTCTGAAGGTGACATGGCTCAGCCCAGTTTAAATTCCATGAGCCCCAGGTTCTCCATCCATGCTTTTGAAAGAAGCATTTCAAGTCAACAACCCAACCGTGAGGAAATGAGATAACATGCTTTGTAACTGGAGCAGCCCTGTGTTCAGGACAGTTATTATTATGGCTCTTACCGTTATTATTGTTGGTTTGGCCTTTATAAAAGAGAGATGCTAGGGGAATAAATGGATTTTAATAAAGCAAATGTCCCAGCATTCACCGATGTGGTGTTTTAGATGCTTATGACCCATCAGGTTTGGGGGGGCGGGGCGGGTAAATAACGCTACGATATCATTTCACAAAGCCTCAGCCATCACCATTAAAGCACCGCCATCTCTGCAACAGGCAGGTGGCCAGAGCTTGGGAGACTCAAATGCAAAAGAGGAAGGGCAGGCACTGGGGAGGCAGAGATGGACGAGACCCAGTCTGTGCCCTCAGACTCCAGCGGGAAGTAACACTGCAGTCACGCGTGATGGGCTGCCCGGCACGGGGTGGGAGGCAGCTGAGAGATCTGAGCAGATCTGAGGAGGCTTCACAGAGGTGACCACTGAGCTAGATCCCGAAGGAGGGGCCAGAGATCAACAGGTGGAGAAGAAGGGAAGGGCATCCAAGCAGAGGGAACAGCGTGGGCAAAAGCAGAGGAGTGAAAGAGACGGTGGTGGTAGGTTCTGATCAAGGCAAATGGTTGGGAGCGGTCAGAGTGAAAAAGGCAGATGTTATCAAGGTTAGGAGGCGAGAAGGGCAGAGTGGCAGGTGAGATCTGAAAAAGTAAACTGAGCCATAGTAGCCGTATTCTTAACAGCAGAAAAGTGGAAACAACCCAAATGTCCATCGGCTGATGAATGGATACACAAAATGTGGTACATCCACACAACGGGATATAGTTCAGCAATAGAAAAGAGGAGAAAGTGATACATGTGACAGCAGGGTGAACCTTGAAAACATTCACACTAAGTGACAGAAGCCAGACACAAAAGAGCACATGCTGTATGATTCCGTCTGTATGAAATGTCCGGAACAGGCAAATCACAGTGGTTGTCAGCACAAGTAGGAAATGGGAGAGACTACTGGTGGGCGTGGGGTTTTTCCTGGGGGTGTTGAAAATGTTCTAAAATTAGATTGTGGTGATGGTTGCACAACATTGTGAATATTCTAAAAACCATTGAACTGTATACTTTAGATCAAAGCATTTTGTGTCATATGAACTCTATTTCAATACAACTAAATAATATATACATGTTTTTTGAACAATTACTGTTTTACTGAAGTATAGTTGATTTACAATGTTGCGTTTGTTTCTGGTGTACAACAAAGTGATTCAGTTATACATATTCTTTTTCATATTCTTTTCCATTATGGTTTATTACAGGATATTGAATATAGTTCCCTGTGCTATACAGTAGGACCTTGTTGTTTATCTATTTTATATATAGTAGTGTGTATATGTTGATCCCAAGCTCCTAATTTATCCCTCCCCTTCCCCCTTCCCCCTTTGGTAACCATAAGTTTGTTTTCTGTGTCTGTGAGTCTGCTTCTGTTTCGTAAATAAGTTCATTTGTGTCATTTTAGATTCCACTTATAAGTGATATATGGTATTTGTCTTTCTCTGACTTAACTTCACTTAGTATGATAATCTCTAGGCCCGCCCATGTTGCTGCAAATGGCATTATTTCATTCTTTTTGTGGCTGAGTAATATACCACATCTTCTTTGTCTATTCATCTGTCAGTGGACATTTAGGTTGTTTCCATGTCTTGACTATTGTAAATAGTGCTGCTGTGAGCATTGGGGTGCATGTATCTTCTCGAATTAGAGTTTTCTCTGGATATATGCCCAGGAGTGGGATTGCTGGGTCATATGGTAGTTCTATTTTTAGTTTTTTAAGGAACCTCCATACTGTTCTCCATAGTGTCTGCACCAATTTACATTCCCACCAACAGTGTAGGAGGGTTCCCTTCCTCCACACCCTCTCCAGCATTTATTGTTTGTAGATTTTTTAATAATGGCCATTCTGACCTGTGTGAGGTGACACCTCATTATAGTTTTGATTTGCATTTCTCTAATATTTAGCAGTATGTGCCTATTGGCCATCTGTATGTCTTCTTTGGAGAAATGTCTGTTTTAGTCTTCTGCCCAGTTTTTGGTTGGGTTGTCTTTTTTTGTTATTGAGTTATATGAGCTGAAAAATGATTACTTTAAACACACATGCAAAAAGTAGATTGAGATCAGTCACAAAGGATGTTAAATGGCCTGAGTAAGAAAGTGGCAGCACATGGCAGAAGCACTCCTGGAAGAAGATTTTTCAACTGCAGAGAAAATTGAAGAGCTAACATTTATTGAGTTCTTGCCATGCACCTGCCAGGCCCCTGTTAGGCCTGTTACATATATTAACTCATTTAATCCTGATCACAACTCCATGACGTAGGTCATATTATCCCCACGTTACAGATGATGAAACTGAGGCACAGAGAGCCAAACTTAATTCAGGTCACCCAGCTTTTAAGTGGCAGAGGCAGATCAGAAGCTGAGGCAGCCCAGCTCCAGGTTCCTTGCTCCTAACCACTGTTCTGTATTAGTCACAGACTCTCAGAGCCTGAAGGGACCATAGAGGGCAGCCCAGTCCAAGCACCTCATTTTATAGGCGCCCCAAAATGGAATGTAACAGTCTACAGATTTTTCCAACACACCTTTATTAAGCCCAGGCAGGTAAAGTCAGCGTGTCATACAGGCAGGCAGAAAACATTAGAGAGTAGTGGAGACAGTAGCCAACTGGGAAGGATACACACCCCCTAAAAACTTTACACTCAGCTCCATGGGAGGTGGTGACAGCCAATACTAACACATCCTTAGGCTTCATTCTACTTGAGGGCCACCAGTCTGCAAAGCTCTGGGACTCTGCACACCATCCCGCATCCTGAGTCCCATGTACAAAGCCTGGCTTGGACAGTTGGACAGTTCACACCGTCAATGAAACGTTGAGACCCTGGACCCCTGATGTCAAGTTATAATAAGCAGGTGGTTTCACCGTGGCTCAGTCACCCTCTGGAACTTAAACAAGAGGTTTCCAGTCAAACCGGGCCATGTTCCCAGGGGGACTGCCGCTGGTGTGGGGTCTTTAAGCCACACCATGTGTGCTGCAGTTCTGGGCAGCTCGATGGGGTGGGAGGTAGGAGGACAACCCGTGATTATCACTCATAGATGGGGGAAAGCCATCCTGGAGAGCAGAGCTTAGAACTGTTTAATTTGGCCCTGAGGATGAACCACAGGGAGACAGATGGCAGCACGTGTAAGGAAAACTATTCAGCCTATGAAACGTTTAAAGGGAGCTTCTCCTGAAAGGCAGTGATCCGGCGGGAATGGCCGCCCTTAAACAGGGGTGTCATACAGGGACTCAGAACCAGCCTGAGGGTTTGAGTGGATGGCTTCAAGATGACTGCGTCTGTGTGCCATTGACACTTTGCTCACTGTGTTCTGTCTTCCAGCTGGTCATGCAGTACCTCTACTACGGTGGCCCAGAGTCGCTTCTCATTAAAAACAACGAGATCATGGAGGTAAGGAATCCGCTGTGTCATTGAGTGGGTGGCACGCACGGGTGGTGTCTGGGGGGAGGCTGTGCTGGGTCTTCACTTGGATGCAGGCTTTGGGGTCCTGCCTGCCTCCTTAGATCTCCTAGGGGCTTCTCATCAGAGCCCCTCCCCTGGAAGCCTGGGGCGCTGGGTGCGCTAGTCTGATCCCTTTCAATAGCAACTGAGTGAAGCTGAGTGAAGCCCAATTTTAACTGGCTTTGGCGGGTGGAGGAAAGGAAATTTACTGAAGAGTCTGAGGCTAGCGCTAGCTTCAGGCACAGCTGGGGCTCAAATAGCATCATCAGGAACTATCTTTGACGACTTCTCCCTTGTCATTTGTAAGAGAAATATATGGTCTGAAAGCATTCCTCAAATCTCAGCACGTCCACTGAGGCAGAAGCCAAGCACCAGTTACAAAGCTCTCCTGGCCTCACTCAGGCCCCTCATTCCTGCAGCTCCCTGGCTTTCCCTGTCTCCTGTCCACCTCTCGTAACTCTGCCTCTTCTGCCCTCCCTGCTCCTTCCTAGAAGTGGAACTCGTGTCAAAGCTGGTAGCTTTGAACCAGAGCCAAAATCACTTTGATATTCCTGAGCGAGAGAGCCAGGAGCCCATTCAGGTGCCTGAAGTCCAGGGTGGCTGATGAGAGATGCAGAACACTATGAGTTGTTCAAGAGGTGACACCACATGGTGGTTCAGACATGGGCTCTGGGCCAGACTGGGTTCAGATCCAGGCTCTACCCCTTCTGAGCTGTGTGATCTTGGAGCAGTAATTTAACCTCTCTGATCCTCAGTTTCCCAACCTGTAGAATGGGGATAACAATATCTACCCCATTGGGTTTTGAAGATCTTAAGAGTTTCTATTTGTAAGGTGCTTACTACAGTGCCTGGCTTGTGTCACAGGGGCTGTGTGTTCACTGGGGGCCATTTATCCTTTTGTTCTTACTCTGTGAAACCTTCTGTGGTCACTCCCCCGCCCCCCAAAGTTACTCTCCTGTCTCTCTGGACGGCTCCTCTGACTCGTCACAACCTCAGGACTAAACTACACTCTGAGGACTCAGACTCTTTTGTAAACCTTTTTAAAAATTATTTTCAAATTGAAATAATGAACATACATTTCAATCATGTAGGTAATACAGAAGAGCTTTACAGTACATAAAAAGCACCTCACCCAGCCACCCCCCACCCCATCCTCCCAGTCCTTTCCCCAAAGGCAATCCCTTTGAACTCTTGCTTCAGCCCTTTCTTCCCCAGAGCCTCTGTTCAGCATCTTCCATGGCCAGGTGCCGTGCTCAGGGCTGGAATACAGCAGCTATGCAAAGGGACAGAGATGCCTGCCCTCCTGGTCTCTGGAGAGGGCGACAGGCATGACATCATGTCTGGTGTGAGAAGGGCTGTGAGGAAAACTCAGACAGGGTAGGGGGGCCAGATCGTGATGGAGGGAGGAGTCCTGAGGTGACATGTGTGTGGAGACATGCATAAATGGAGGGAGTGAGCCACATTGGTACCCACCTTGCGGAATAAGAGCGTCACCCTTATTTCTGGATGTAACAACTTTAGGCATTTCTGCTTGACCTCTTGCTGTAATAAATGTAAATTTGATTCACTTCGACCCCACCCCTCCCCCCTGCCATCTTCCCCTGCAGTTGAATTCTGTCACTGAGTCTTTAGTCCTCTCATGCCAGCAACAGCTCTAGTGTAACCTTCCGGCTTTAGAGTGATGTCCGACACTTTATTCCCGGTGCCTTCACCTTGGGTACCGCTGTGGGAGGTGAAGAGTTTTCTCACCATGGGCGTTGCTTTCCTTCCACCTCCCAACCTCTAACAGGCTCTTTTCATGGTTTTCAGCTTCTGTCTGCTGCTAAATTTTTCCAGCTGGAGGCTTTGCAGCGACACTGTGAGATTATCTGCGCAAAGAGCATCAATACCGACAACTGTGTGGATATTTACAACCACGCCAAGGTAATCGATCCCGTTCTCGCTTCCCGAGCGCCCCCCGTGCCCTGACGCGGGAGGGGCTTCCTTTGCACACACTCTGAGTCCGGGTAGAGCACGGATGCTGGGCCTGTGCATTTAGGCCAGCCGTCATCACTCCTCCCAAGGTCTGCTTCCTGCTTAGAAGAGGTGTCTTTCCCTTCATCCGCCCCTCCAGAACACAGTGAAAGCAAGCAAGCAGAAGTTTCAAAAGCAGTCATTCTCAAACTGTGGCATACGTATGAGTCACATCGCAGACTCTGATTCAGCAGGCTCTGGGGTGGGCGCTGGTCCTGCGTTTCTAACAGGCTCCCAGGTGAAGCCTCTGCAGCTGGTCTAGGCCACACCTTGAGCAGCAAGCTTCTCGAACAGTGGTTCTCCAAGTGTTGTCTCCAATCCAGCAGCATCAGTATCAACCAGAAACTTGTCAGGAATGTAAATTGTAGGCCCCACCCAGACCTGCTGAATCAGAAACTTTGTGAGTGAGGTCTGGCCGTCTATGGCTTCCCAGGCCCTCCAGGTGATTCGGGGGTGTTCACAGGTGAGAACCATTATGCTAGAACTGAGGTTCCCAATGCTGGCTGCACGGTAGAATCACCTGGGCACTCACTTAAAATCCCCATGCCTGGGGCTTCCCTGGTGGCGCAGTGGTTGAGAGTCCGCCTGCCGATGCAGGGGACACGGGTTCGTGCCCCGGTCAGGGAGGATCCCACATGCTGCGGAGCGGCTGGGCCCGTGAGCCATGGCCGCTGAGCCTGCGCGTCCGGAGGCTGTGCTCCGCAACGGGAGAGGCCACAACAGTGAGAGGCCCGCGTACCGCAAAAAAAAAAAAAAAAAAAAAAAAAAATTCCCCATGCCTGGGACCTATCACAGACCAATTCATCAATCGCTGGGGGTGGAGCCTGGAAAAAAGGTATTTTTTTCATAGCTTCCTGGGTGATTCTCAGATGTGCCAAGATTGAGAACAGGCTGTCAACCCTAGAGAAGTCCAAGGATTCCTCCTACTCAGGTGGCCCCAACACCTGGGGAGACATTTGGAATCTCGGTGTGGCCCTTCACCCCAAAGATCTCTGCAGGGAAGCCCAGGAATCTGTATTTTTAACAGGCTCCCAGGGCAACCTTTGTGATTTCAGCCCTAAGGCCAGTCTTCACTCCAGTTTCTGGAGTAAAATCAGTGAACCACCGATTTCATCCAATTCACTTCACAAGCGGGGATACCGGGACCAAGAGAATTAAAATCGTGTGTCCAGGTGCCACTTCATTTTGGTTCATGCGCTCAGGACAGGGGGATTAGCATCTGCTGGGAAGAAACAGTGAAATAAATTAAGATCAGGAGTTAATTTAAAACAAAGCACTCTTCTTTGGTATAACTGGAGCTCAGCACACATGCCTCCCACATCCACGGTTGTAGAGTGGCAACTGATGTGAATAATGGTTACCCTGCTCGTTGTGAAAACACAGGTTGCGTTTGAGATGTTATTTTCTGTTTTACACCAACATTCCCTGAGTCCTTTCCAGGTGCAGGCCTCTGTGCTTAAAGCTTTGTTGCATTACCTTTTTAAATCCTCACCACAACCCTTTCATTAGTCCCATGTTATAATAAGGAAACTGAGGCACAGAGAGGTGAAGTAACTTGCTTAAGGTCACACAGCTATTACAGAGATTTTTTTCCATTGTGGTAAAACATACGTAATGTGAAACTTACCATTTTAACCGTTTCTAAGTGTACACTTCAGCGGTCTTACGTACATTCGCATTGTTGTGCAACCATCACTGCCATCCATCTCCAGAATTTTTCATCTTCCCAAACTGAAAATCGATACCCATTAAACACTAACTCCCCATTCCCGCCTCCTCCCCAGCCCTGGCCACCATCATTCTACTTTCTCTCTCTGTGAGTTTGCTCTAGGTACCTCATATAAATGGAATCATATGGTATTTGTCTGGCTTATTTTTGAGGCTGGCTTCTTTCAGTTAGCACAGTGTCCTCAGGGTTCATCCATGTTGTAGTGTGTGTCAGAATTTCATTTCTTTTTCAGGCTGAATGATATTCCATTGCATGTATGTACCGCATTGTGTTTATCCATTCATCCATCAGTGGATACCTGGGTTGCATCCACCTTTTGGCTCTTGTGAATAATGCTGCTATGAACAGGGGTGTGCAAATATCTGTTCCAGTCCCTTCTTTCAGTTCTTTGGGATATTTGCTCAGAATGTAAACCTGGATTTGCCTCACTCCAAAGCACAGGTTCTTCCTTGTGTTTATTGTCTGGCCTAATAAATGTTCAAAATATTTGCAATAATCCTTGCAATAATCCTCAAAAAAGATTTTCTGATTGCTCATCAGTAAATCAAAAGGTTCAGTCAGGCTACTGTCTACCCACACACACTGGATGTTTGGGTTAAGTAAGGGTTTTACCAAAATCTGGTTTCTTGGGACACAGCAAAAAAAAATTTTTTTTAAATCTTGAACTGGTTACTTTGCAAAAAGTAACCAGAGAAACTGGTTACTGGCATCCAGAGAAATGGCATCCAGAGAAACTCTCTACCCAGGAAGGGGCCCAATTAGTCTCACGGTCCTCTGCCCCCTCCCCTGGCCATTGGACACCCAGACTGCCCTGTGAACCCCACATCCACAGTGGCTTTGCTGTGGCCTATCTCCTTGGCAGCAAGGCCTGCGTTCCACAGTCCCATTTTAATAACTTCAGGCTCCTTGGCAGGCAGCTTCTGTAGCTCTCTTTTTATTTAATAACACACCGGATGCAACGTGAGCCCGGGCTGGGAATACATTAGTGCTACAGGCTTGGAACACCTATGGCAAAGAACTGCCTCTTTCATGGATGTGCCTCTGCAGCCAGAGCTTGGTCTTTTGCAGACGCCAGCCTCTGTCTACCCTCCCAGGCCTCATCCTGGAATGTTTCCAAGGTCAACGCCTGCCCTTCCTGACACTTGCATGGAGAACGGGACAATGCCAGCACCCCTTGCCCTTTCTATGTGCCGCTTCCCCTGTGCTGTGGATCCTGCAGCTCCCGCTAATGATAACCTGCCACGTGGATTCTGTTACTGCCAGATTGTGCTGCATGCTGAGGCTAGTTTAGTAAAAGAGACAGAAAAGAAACCAATACTCGGTTTGGAACCCCAGGAAATGCAGGCGTTGAGATACTAACAGCCATGCTTCAAATGTCAACAAGTTCTTGGCAACATTACCTCTGTTCTGCACCTAACCATTGGAGACAGCTGTGGAGTTTTCCAGCCCAGAGGAGAAGCCTAGCCCATAAATGCATGGCTTCCTCATCTTTCTTTTGCTAGCAAAGCTGTCCCGAACTATTCAGTCATGAAGAAGAGGCCCTGGAGCTTCTGATGGCCCTTTCAGGGTGTCTTTCAACTTGAGAATAAGAACAAGCTGGTTCATCAAATTGAATCTAAGCTAACGCAGTAAGCTCAACGGGGCACTGTGATGGGAAGAACACGTGTTTGGAAACCAAGGGATTCATTCCCTAGTGTTTATTGTGAGCCCACTGTTTACCAGGAAGTGTATATACATCTGAATAAGAAATTAGTAAGATATGGTCTCTGCACTTGAAAAAGGTACTGTCTAGGACAGGGGTCAGCACACTTCTTCTATGAAGGTCCAGATAAGTATTTTCACAGAGGCCATGCTGTCACTTTGATCCTACTCAATTCTGCCATTGTAGTGAAAAGCAGCCAGAGACAATATGTAAATGAATGGATGTGGCTGTCTCCCAATAAAACTTTATTTACAAAAACAGGTGGTGGGCCAGATTTGGCCCACAGGCCTGTAGTTTGTCAACCATTGGTCTAGAAGGTGAGAGGTCTGGTCCCAGTTCTGTCTGTAATTAGCTGTGTAAAGGTAGGCAAGCATCTGATATATACTCACCATTCAATAAATATCACCAAATATAAATGGAAGTACTTATTGTGCTTATTCTTCTCCAATTACACTAACTTGTGATGAGAGACACCCCTATACAAAGCAAGTGGCTAGGTGTGGTAAGGGGTGTCCACAGAATCAGAGATAGGCAACTCTGAGCCTTAGTTTCCCCACAGGTACAATGAGGCCTTTTCTCTGTGACTCTAAAAGGAGGGTTCATGTTGAAAGAATGAAAGCATTCCTAAGAACTCTTCCAGCTCCAGGATGCTGTGCGTCTCTGTGAACATTTGTGTGATAACAATCCTGCCCACCTGATAAAGCTCACCAGGCCCCCTAAGCCTCTCAGAGACCACAGAATTACCTGGTGTATCCGTGTCCTGAATGCACAGAGCATGGTACCCTCCAGTTCACACCCCCTCATTTTGTAGCTTGGGAAACTGAGGCCCAGAGAAGTGATTTGACTTGCCCAAAGTTGCACATGATTTTTATGAAGATAGGTCATTGACTCAGTGAATTAGCACATGGTGTCAGTGAGTTCGAGGTACAGGCTTGGGGGAGTTCCCTAGTGGCCTAGTGGTTAGGATTCCAGGCTTTCACTGCCGTGGCCTGGATTCAGTCCCTGGTCGGAGAACTGAGATCCCGCAAGCCATGTGATGCAGCCAAAAAATAATAATAATAGTTTTAAAAAAAAGAAAAAAAGGTTACAGGCTTGTTCCTTCTATGGGCCAGTTAGCTGAACTAGGTTCCATAGATACAGTCAACTCCTCTTATCCCAACCTAGGCACCTAGGTTGTCCACGTGGGTCCCTGGATTTAAATGAGTGAGATGAGGGTAATAATTATGAATAGTTTACATTTAGCATGCCAGCTAACATTGAGTGAGCACTGACTACAATGAGCCATTGTTCTGAATGTGCCATGTATTATCTCATTTAATGCCAGCGACAGCTTATTAGGTAGGTATTATTATCTTCCCCCATTTTAGGGACAGGAATATGGAGGCACAGAGAGATTAAATAACTTGCCCAGCAGCAGATGGCTGGAGGTGGCGAAGTCTGGATTAAAAACTCATGCAGGTTCCAAAGCTCCCTCCCTTAGCTCCCTTCCTAACCTGCATCCCCTAAGTGTGACAGATGACAACTCTGCCATCAGCTATGTTCCATTCAATCCCCTCAACAGGTCTATGATGCAAGTGACATAGTTCCCATTTTGAAAATGAGGAACCTAAAGCCAGAGGCCAAGTGACCCAGCCCTGGTCACATATTCAGAAAAGTGGGGGAGCCTCAACTTGAATCCAGGTGTCCCGCTCATTCCACCATCGCCCTGTTGGCGCTGCCTCATCGTAATTCCACCATCCCACATGGGGCAGCTTAAAGTGCATCTCTGGCTTAAGGACAGCATATTGGGGAGTTCAGAATGGTAAATTCCACATTTAGATAATTTAGATAATTTAGCATCTAAATAAAGCAGCAGGATATCATCTCAGGGAACATTTAACTACTGAGTGTCCAGCTCATTGCAAAAGAGAGACTTACAGGCTTTGAAAACTGTAGAAAAGGTCTGAATATGGACACAACGGACCTCGTATGCACATTTGCTTCTGCATCTCAAACAGCACACTTCCGCCGAGCACACTTCCGCCAAGCACGCTTCCACCAAGCACGCTTCCACCAAGCACGCTTCCAAGGTTGAATGGTATCAGGCCGGAGGCAGTGCATCCTAATGGTTAAACACACAGCCTTCAGGACTTGAGTTACCAGGGTTCAGCTCCTGGTTCTGTCCTTGACATGTGTGAATTGTTGTCAGCTACTCCCTTGTCTCACTTTCCTCATCTATAAATCGAAGGTGGTAATAGTACCTGCCTCAAGGAAATTTGAGGACTTTGAGATGATGCACGTGAAGTGCCTGGCACGGTGCTCAGCACATGATATGCTGTCACTCAGTGTTTGCTGCTGGCGTCACTACTCAGAATTAACTGTTCATTCATACATTCAACAAATCCATATTGTGGCTACTGTCTACCAAGCCTTCTTCTTGGGCTTGTAAAGTGAGGCAGGTCAATGTCATCCCTTCCGTATTGGTTTAGTCTGTCAGGAGCTATGTCTCTTGATCGGTTTCTCAACCTTGGCACTACTGACAAAGTGAGCTGCGTAATTCTCTGCCAGGGGCTCTGTCCTCTGCATGGTGGGGTAGTTAGTGGCATCCCTGGCTTCTGCCCACTAGATGCCAGTAGTACACGCTCCACCCCTGCCCCCGAGTTGTGACAACCAAAAATGTGTCCAGACTTCCAGATGTCGCCTGAGAGACAAAATCACCCCTGGTCGAGAACCACTGCCCTAAATACAGGGGGGGTAGGCAGTGCCCACTCATAGGATGGTTGTGAGAATTAAGTGAGCTAATGGATACTTGTAAAGAGATTAGAACTGTGTCTGCAACTCCGTCAGTGCCCCAGTTATCTGTAGTGGAGCAAAGAGACTCAAAACCCAGTGTTAGTGCATGAGTTGACAGCATGGGTGGGCTCTTCTGGTCTCAGCCAGCCTTGCTTCTGAGGTCAGCTGGCCGGTCGGCTGTGGCTGGCTGTGCTGATCCTGGCTGGGCTCTGTCGCTGTCGGGTCAGTTTCATGTGGTTGTTGAAGCTGCAAGCAGGCTAGCTCAGGCTTGTTTTTGAGGCAGAGGCAGGGTTCTGAGAGAGAGCACAGAAGCACACATGGCCACTTGAAGCCAGCTCAGAGCTGGCAACTCTCACTTCAACCACGTTCTCTTGGCCTGAGCAACTCACAAGGCCAAGGCAGGGAGAAATGGACTCAGCCCTTTGATGGGCGGAGCTGCAAAGTCACATACCCTGGGTGAGAATACAGCAAAGGATGCAGAATCGGGGCCACTGTCGCAGTCTACTTTAACAGGTGTTCGCCATCAACACGTGTGAAAACAGGTGCTTTCAGAAACATAACCATCTCCTGCTTCTTCTCCACTCTCCACAGTTTCTTGGAGTCATGGAGCTCTCAGCATATTGCGAAGGCTACTTTCTCAAAAACATGATGGTCCTCATCGAAAACGAAGCATTCAAGCAGCTCCTATATGACAAAAATGGCGAAGGGACGGGCCAGGATGTGCTCCAGGACTTACAGAGGACGTTGGCCATCAGGATTCAGTCAATCCACTTGTCATCTTCCAAAGGTTCTGTTGTATGAAACGTCCAGGCCAAAGAATGTTCCCCAGGAACTTGCCAGTTCTGCTGCTGCATTGGCTTCACACGAACATACGAGTCTCACCTGGCGTCTGTTTTTGGCTGGGCCAAGGAGCTGCCTTTACTGCCTCAGCTGCTCTTGAATAAGCAAATACAGCTCTCATGAGCTCCTGTTGAGAAACAAAGGACATGCCACTGGCCTGCAGGTCAGATTACAGCTGGATCCAGAGCTAGAAGGCCAACGTGGGGCAGCCAAGCTGACCTCATCTGAAAGCACCCCTGGGGCAGTTGAACACCCCTTGCCAGGGACCACTGTCCAGCAGATAGACTGAGAACTAAAGGTCGTTCAGGTTCCAGGTTGACAGTTGGAGAACTTCACTGCACCGACCCTGAAAAGCATTATATTTATTACACATTACCTTAGTAGCTGCAATTCCGCAAGAGTTAAACCATGGTAGCAAATTGGTGAGACTGTTACCAATGACGAAGACATCATTTGGCATATTTTTAGGGGTGGGAACTTTTTAAAATGTTCATTAAAAAAAAAAACCCCAAAACAGGGTAGCCTTGTAGTTTAAAATATATTTCTAAAAGCTTAACAGTTCATTTTCAACTGGATTGTGTTTAGGGATCTGTGTTTTGAGATTTCTTTTTTTAAAGATACAGTTGCAGGTCTACACTGTATAAACATGCATCTGAGAAGATATTACTATATTCTGCACAAGGTGAAATAATAACCTTGCCTTAGTGATCATGGTTACCCAAAAGAGCTGCACTGCCAATAATTAACTCAATAGTTGAAAAAAACCTGCATGCTAATCGTGATTTCGGGGTGAGAATAAATTCCCCCCACATAAAAAAAAAAAACAAAAAAACATGCATTTGCATGGGCCTGAACCTGTAAAATGTTATGTTTGTGCTTCATTTTTGCCAAGGTAAAAATGTCCCATCACTTCTTGCTAAAAGTCCATTTGGTGAAACTAACATATCCATTTCCTTTCCTAGTTAGGAATGATGCTGGGATGCTTTTGCAGAAATGTGTTCATAGATGATGCTGCATAGGGGATGGGGGGGGGGCACGTCAGAGAATTTACTATTAACCCCAGAGTTTCCTCTGTATTCTCAGAAGATGTTCATAGTTTGTTACTAGCCAGAGGATATGACTATGTTAGATTATTTTTAAAGATGAAACATGTATGATAGGATGGATTCTTTCTGTATTCTGAGAGTGTACAGTATAGGGTTATCTATAATGAGAGTTTATGTCGACGGGGTTCTGTTTGCTTTGCCATATCTTATAAGCAAAAGAGATTAGTGAAGTGCCACAATATTCCAAATAATTTTTGAGTCGCTGCCTTTTTTTTCTTGTCCTGTCATTTGAAACCTAGACAACATGCAGTAAAAACTAGGAGAATGACTCTTACCCTTTGGGATGGCAAAGTTTCATTGACAAAACTATTTCCTAGCATGCCTTTGGGAACTTGTGCGCAGACCCCAGAGTCTAAAGGAGCTGCTGTTCGAACGTTGTACTAGCTCCCTGAGCCATTGTTCAGAGGACCAATGTCAAGTCGTATTTCATGGGTATGACCCATGGAGTACTCGGGCCACATCTGTCTACAGCATTGGCTCTTCTGTGATGCTGATACACAAGGCCTCTCTTCCACTCGGTCATTTGCAAACCTCCCCAGCCCCCAGCATCCGATGAGGAAGGGGAAAAAAAACTGCCTACAGAGGAGTCCAAGTCACAGATACACAGCACATCCTGAGTCATTGCTGTCTCTCGCCTCCTCCTGTCCGAGATGCTGCGTGGATGTTTCCTTAACCGCGACTGACTTCCCTGTGAATGTCTGATGCTAGCTCTGGGCCTCTGGGCATTGATTTGTACAGTGGCAACTCCTGACGGGCTTCTGTCATAGTTTGGTGTGCTTTCTCTGTCATTAAAAGAAATGATTTTCCCAAGCCGTGCATTGTTTGTATGGTACCAGTGAGCTCTCACCCCACAGTTGGAGCCTGAGAACTTCACTCAGTTAAGAGATCGGAAAATGTGACCCTGCAGAAAAAAAAAAAAGGGAAATGAAGATGCTAGATAAAAGATGGTTGCTCGTGTCGCTGACTGCCTTCCACTCTGCCAACTAGAACTTGGCTAACCAAGCTCTAGTCCCCTGGGTCTGCAGACACCTCTGGGTGCCACTCTTGGATTTCCTTCCCATCAGGCAGAGGACATACAGGTGCCGCCTGTCATTGCCTCTTGCCTCCTGCAGCTAACTCGCCTGCAAAGGATGGAGTTCTGACTGTCATTGTGTGCCTTGATGAAGCTTTTGGGGAGTGGGGGAATGGAGAAAAACAGGTTATCTCAACCTCGCATGTCCCGCCCCAAAGGGCAGCATGAAGTGATATTTGTGGATGGTGGCAGCATTCTGGGATTAGGGGTGAGGGTCATGGAGGGACAAGCAGCTCTCCCCTTGGGGGTCAAACCAAGTCCCCAGCTGGTCCCCTCTGGCTCCTGACCCAGCCTGGGCCCAACCCAGGCCTGGTGGAGATGAATACCTCTGACCTATCCACAGAGACCTACAGGAAGCCAGGGAGAGGTCCAGGCAGCCCCTGGAGCCCTGGGCCAGTGAGGCCTGGTCAACAGCTGACATCACAAGCACCTCTGGCAAAGACTGATCACCCCTGCTTAGCAGTCGAGGTCTGTTTCTTCTTTAGGAAGCAACCCAAGCAACTGAGTGCCAGGAGCCAGAACTCAGAGTCAGGCCAGGAGAACAGAAGGTCAATTTATTTTTGACTGTGCATCACCCCCTGTGTAGCCTTGGGGTGAATAAGGCATGTGATGTGTTCCTTTTGGAAAGATAAAGCGTGTGCTGTGGCATTTGCCTTCTACTTGTGGGATAGGGGGCTTTGTCCCTCTGTTCTTAGCGACTGCTCAAGGGCCCCTTAGCATGGGGGGGTAGGCGTAGGCGGGGGAGCCTACCTGCCTGCCACGTAGCTCCCCTGCGCCCCTTCCGTTCGCAGTGGAAAACCAGAAGGCTCGTGTGCCTGCAGCCCCGGGAATCAACGTGAAGGGCTTGACTTGGCTTCTGCTACCCCCTCCCCACCTCAACGTGGGAAGGGTCTTACATACACCATGCTTGGGTGCCATCCGTTCTCCCCAAAAGAAGGAGGATTCTCCACCCAAAATAGAGATCAAGGTGTGAGCTCCCAACACGAGAGGGGCCCAGGCAGAAGCTGGAGGAAAGTGCAGTCAGGCCTCTGGTACGGCTGGATAGAGGGCCTCTACCAGAGTCTCTCCACCCCTGGGACTCTGGAGTCCTGTGACTCTTGTAGCTTGCGTTTCTTTCCTGGGAAGCCCCAGGCAAAAGTGTTACTCCAGCTGGGTGATATGTCATCCAGAGTTGTCTCATCAAAGCTGTTATCACACAGCGCTTACTAACCTCAGGCCTCGTGCTTTCAGGGTGGGTGAAAGGTAAGGATCCTAGGCAATTCTTTGAGGAAAATCTCCTCTTTCACCCATCTTGGGCTCCCAGCCTTCTTCAGAATCCAGTGCGCAGCTCCCCCGGCCCCTCGCCCTACGTTCGCCAGCTTGAGTCACATATGAGTGGTCAGAGAAGTGTTCACAGCCTCCCACTCCTACCTCCCCTTCCCACCCGCCCTGACGTGGACACCCTCCCCCGCTAGCAGACCGTTTCCTGAGCTTGTCAGCTTCAGCGTTCAAGTCGGGGAGAAATTCACCCAGCCCTTCTGTGCAGCGCCCACTGCTGGACGTCAGGCTCCAGTGCAGGCCTGAAACCTTCCCTTTCCCAGCTGATTCAGCCCCTGACTCACTTTGAAAACAGTGGACAGGTTATTACGCCATCTAGTTTTCATTCTCCTCTTTTGAGAAATTGGGTTTAAAAATAACTAGTGAACAGGGTTGTTGGGAGGATTAGAGGAGGTATTCTGTACAGGGCCTCTGCTTGTAGTAGCGGAGAAAAAGCGTTCCGAATTTCTAAGACTGAGTAGAGAGGAGAACATGATGACTCACACAAGGAAAGGAAGGTTAATGATTTTACCATTCATTTCTAGAACTTTTTTTTTTTTTTAATTTTTTGGCTGCGTTGGGTCTTCGTTGCTGCACACAGCCTTTCTCTAGTTGCGGCGAGCGGGAGCTGCTCGTTTTTGTAGTGCGCGGGCTTCTCATTGCGGTGGCTTCTCTTGTTGCGGAGCACGGGCTCTAGGCGCGCCGGCTCAGTAGTTGTGGCTCGCGGGCTCTAGGGCGCAGGCTCAGCAGTTGTGGAGCACGGGCTTAGCTGCTCCGCAGCATGTGGGAACTTCCCGGGCCAGGGACTGAACCCGTGTCCCCTGCACTGGCAGGCAGATTCTTAACCACTGCGCCACCAGGGAAGTCACTTTCTAGAACTTTCTACGGCAGAATTTCCCATGGTGGTTTGTGATTCTCTGAGTTTTGTTGCTCTTCCAGGCGACGTGGGGAAATTGCCCCCAAAAATTCTATTGCCAACCTCGTTCCTACTACAGTGCCTTAACACAGAGTTGGTGATCAAGAAATGTGTAACTTAATGGAAGCCAAGTTCAACTGGATTTCCTTTCAGATAAATACTCGATTTCCTAAGTACTAGAGTTGCAGGGGTTTGCTCTCCCAAACTCCTCATCAACTCAAGAATGTGAGACTCACGTTTGTGACTCATATGACACAAGGCCCCAAAAATGACCGGGCAGGGAACAGACTCATTGGGGCCAACTCTCAGTTCAGGTCTGGCAACCAACACGCTTTGGGGAGGAAGTGAGAGTCATAAATTCCCAAATGAAACAAACTGCTGGATGTCACCACCAAAAACACCCTGGATCTCTGTCCTCGCCAAGTCAACAGCTAAGCTCAGGTCCTTTGCTGCCACTTCAGTGTGTGGACACTCATCCCCAGTCCCTCCACCAGGAAATCTCCCTGGTAAGACTTCATGCCACCCCTGTTCCTCCGCAGCTGGCCAATGCCTTGAATAAAGTAGCACGTGCCTTTGGACAGGGCCATTACAGAAGCTGGTAGGATGCCTATTTTTTCACCATCTTAAAATATAACCCAGCACATTATAAACTTCCTGCTTCACAGGAAAAAAAAAAAATAGAACTCAAACTCAGCAATCACATTGCACATTAGTTCCATTCCTGATGAGGCAGTCAGATAACGAGAACCCTGCAAAAGGACACGTCTCCAAGTTTAGCTCTGAATATGAAAAGTCAATCTGTCCACGTGAATAGGCAATTAAAAGAGGTGCCCTGATGTCACTGATACGTTCTTTGGGTGTTGCTTTTCAGAGTTAACCTTTGGATGAGTTCTGCATTTTAATGCTGTCTCAAACCTCTGGTACTAAGCTGCAGGTGGGATAACAGAGGGGCTCTGGGCTGGGTACCAGACCTCACCTGTGGGCTCACTGCTGCCATCAGCTACTTGGGTAACCTTGACTGGGCCTCTTCTCCACCCTGGACCAGTTTCCTCAACTCTAAATGGGAGTCCTTCTGAGATGATATTCTGTCACCTAGACCGGCACATGTCACACACACTCCTCTTACTACATATATATATTATATATTACATATATTAGAATGGTGGTGACGCTGTTTAGTGTGATAGGACATACTGGATTGCATCCAGGATGACTTCAGTAAAGGGACCTCAGTGTATGATGATGTCTTCGGTAAAACAGGTGGGAAACCAAGTAAAGCCCTACAACCCGGGTCCAAGGACATTTTACTCTGAGGATGCATCTCACCAGATCACGGCCTCCTGACTACCATCTCCTTTTGTTTTTCTCACTTTTTGTTTTTAAATAATTATAGATTCACAGGGAGTCACAAAGAGAGTACAGAGAGATCCTGTGTACCCTTCACCCAGTTTCCCCCAATGGTAGCATCTCAAGTATCTCTAGTATAGCATCAAACCAGGAAGTGGACGTTGGCACAATGTGAGTTTATAGCTCTGTGCCACTTTATGACGTGTGTAGATCTGTTTAACCACCACCACCATCACTATTCCATCACCACAAAGATCTCCTTCATGCCACCCCTTTATAGTCACTCCTACCCCCTTCCTCCACACATACCATCCATAAGCCCTAGCAACCACTAATCTGTTTTCCATCTCCATAGTGTTGTCATTTTGAGAATGTTATATAAATGGAACCATACAGTAAGTGGCTTTCTTCACTCAGCACAATGCCCTTGAGATCCATGCAAGCATGTTACATGTATCAAGAGTCTGTTCCTTTTTATTGCTGAGCAGTATTCCCCGGTGCCTCATCTCCTTTTTACCTAATGCTCCAGCACGTCAGGAAGTGTGGCAGTGAGGCATACTGCCGTACTCTGCCAGAGAGGCTCTGGCAGCTGCCTCTCTGGTCAGAGATCCCAGAAAACAATTCTGTCTCCTGAGAGCTGGACACGACTGCCTCACCCTGCAGCATCGAGGAATGTCCCGTGATGTTAGTCCTACAATTCAGCGTTGGTGATGGATCACGGAGGTCCACTGCTCTCACTTGGGCTCACCTGGGCCTTTCAGCTCTGCGGTGAGGTCCTTCTATGATTGACTGACTTTTCCAAACATCTCACTGATGGTATTGGGAAAGGCTTCTCACACTCACTCTGTATACATATCCCTGGGGATCTCGTTGACAGGCAGGTTCTGACTCAGTGGGGCTGGTTCGGGCTTGAGAGTCAGCATTTTGAACAAGCCTCCGGGTGATGCTGATGCTTCCGGTCCAGGGCCCATACTTTGAGTAGCAAAGATGTAGAGTATAGAGGTTCATCTCAAAGACTTTCTCCTGCCAGACCAGCCTGTGGCTTTTGTCCTGTCATCTGGCCTTTCTGGAATTTCAGTCTTGTGGATTATTACGAGCCTTTCTTTCTGACCCGGACCATGAAGACGTTTTAGCCATGTATCTGGGGGAATCATTTCAAATTATATTTTTCTAGGTGGTTCTGCATTATGCCTGAGGAATTATTCTCACAGAACTCCATACTACCCTCACCTTTTCCTGGTAGTATTTAGACCGTGCTTTGGCTCTAAATCAAATGTATTTATCGCACAGGTATTTACTGATGTCGTAAGCTGCATAAGGGACCCTCCTCTCTGCCATCAAGTACCCAAACTCTGCCCCTTTTCTTTTCCCTTTTTCCTTTAGGGATGGCAGTAGAAGGAAAGGAGAAAATGCTTCTTTATTTTAAGGCTGTTTTATGAGGCTTCTTGCTGTACTCAAGAGACACCCTGGGTCTCAGGAGGATGGAGAAGGGAACAATCAAAGACAGCTGTCCCTTCTGTGTTCGCTTGAAAACTCTTTGATAGTGGAGAGGGATGAGTGACACATCTGGTTCAAATGGCTGCCGGGTGACCTTGAGACTTGACAGCATGTGCTGCAGGGGAAGGAGGGGGTAGGATTTCACGCTTAATTACTCCTCTTTCCTTTCCTTGTCAAGGGAATGAGTGCATGATATCAATACTTCAAAGGAATCACTCTCATATACTAAATATTGTGATTGGAGGTGGGGGGAAAGCTCAGACACCGTTTTCTGTTGAACACATAGTAAGAAAGTACATGAGCTTCTGTTTTCCTAGCAATTCCTTGGACCAGGGAGTGACTCCCTGCCCTAGAAGTGTGAGGGTTTCAGTTAACCATTAAATTGAATGTAAGTCAGGTGTGTGATGTGGTCACTTAGGAGAGTTAATTTGGCTGTAGCCTACGTCAGTCGAAGCAGGATCACTGGAATGAGGCCGTGATGGTTCTCTCTGCTCCAGAGAGATCCCCACTGGAGCTGTGCGTTCGGTTCAGGGCCGGGATGAATCAGGGTTCCCAGCAGCAAGCAACTCTGACTAATTTGAGACAAAAGGGGATTTATTCAAAGATATTAGATGGTTCATACAATTGTTGAGAGGGCTAGAGAAACCATTTTAAAGGCGGGGCTTTTAGGAATAACATAAACTGTGATACAGAAAAGCCCTGATGATATCATTGCTGTCACTGCCACCACCAGATACAACGAAGGCAGAAATCAATAATGGCAGGTCTGCAGTTACCAGGAGCTTGATTTCTAAGACTGCTATGGCCGTGAGCACCAATACCATTCCTGCATCAGGAACTCAGCCTGCTCGAGAAGCTCAATGCTTTTACCTCCACCTGTAAGAACAGAGTTTCACCTCAGTGTATCCCACTGGCAGAACCTGGGTCATGTGACTGTGTCAGACACAGAGGAGGTTGGGAATTTCAGTTCTTACTGCTGCATTAGGGAGACAGGACCTACACCATGGGATTTCTACAAGTATAGAAAGATGATGGGTAGCCATGAACATGACACATGTCCCCTTCATTTAATGAAGGTCACAGAGAAACTGCAGCCTCATCAGAAGGAAATAGCCAGAAAGTGAAAGAACAGCTGAAGAAAATGGGATGTTTGGCCCGTAGAAGAGAAGACTTGGGTGACCATGATGGTTGCCTTTAAATAGGGGGAGAGATTTCATAGATAAGAGGAATTAGCCTGATTCAGTATGGCCACAAGGATTAGAGCTGTCCTAATGATGGACTCCTCAAGGATTCAGACTTCATCTAAGCATAAACAAGAACTTTCAAAAGTCAGATCAAAGCCTTCCCAAGACTGAATGACTTCTCTCAGGGGTAGTGAGT
Organism: Tursiops truncatus; assembly: GCF_011762595.2. Classification (NCBI taxonomy): domain Eukaryota; kingdom Metazoa; phylum Chordata; class Mammalia; order Artiodactyla; family Delphinidae; genus Tursiops; species Tursiops truncatus. Next base: position 14,775,314 of record NC_047044.1, on the reverse strand, counting down.
TCCCCATCACAGGAAGCATTCAAGAAAATGCTGGTCAACTGCAAGCAATAAAGCAGGGTAGAATTTAAAGGTCTCTTACAAGTCAGGGATTTTGTCATTATTAGTTCTCTCCTTCTGATAGTAATCATCCATTTGGCCTCAGAAAAGAAATCAATCTTGATAGATCTTATGTAGAATTTGTAATGACCTCCCAGCCTTTGCTTTTTGCCAGGGCTGCATTGTATTAAAATCTGCCACCTATTTATCCTCATCCAGTTAGTGAGGCAGCAGATCTATTCATTATTATTACTTATCTAATACAGAAGGAAGAGAAATATTCTATAAAACCTCACCAGCTGGCAAGAAAAAAAGTAGCTAGAAGTGATTCAGTCACTGAAAAATGGGACTTCTTTTTATAAAGGGGGAAAAAGTGGATTTCAGTAAAGTAATCAAGTTAGGGAGGGCCAGTTTTGAGAGTAGAAAGAAATCCAGGTATGTGAAATTGCATGTGTCAACACCACCCCTGTTATGCGTTTTTTAAACCAGACTCAACAGAGAAAAACCATGAGTGGTGCATTAGTTTGGCCACAAGTGCCTGGTGAGTGAGTGCCCCTGTCAGCCTCAGTCTTCCCACCTGCAGAATGGGAATGCCGCTGCATTGACAAAGCCAGAGGTGGAGAGGCAATCTTGCAGTAGTGTGGGGGAGGGGGGTTCTGTCAAAATGCAGAACGCGGTGTTCACCAAGGTCTGGACAAGCAGAGAGAAGCAAGAGGGAAACTAGGGTTTGTCCCTACCCTGGAGCTGGCCGCCTCCAGTCTTCTCGCTGGTTGGTTAAATCCACCTCCCCCGCAGCCTTGGGTCCCCAAAGGCCAGCAGGTGCTCTGTCAGCCATCCAGCCCGGAACAGCCTGACAGCCCCCCTCTTACTACACTATTGAGTTTGAGGAGTCACCCACTAGATTCCAGTTTGATTCATGACACCCTCTTGACAGCCTCATTCCCCGGAGTCCCCAGGGACTCCTGCTCTGAGCTCTCAGGTAAGGAATCTTACTCTGAGACTGTGAGCCGCTGTCACATTTCATTCCTGAGGCGATGGAAGCAATACCCGAATATGGTGCCCCTGTGTGCTGCTTCCATGTGACTGAAATATCATTTTCAGTGCACGAGAGAGTCGTGTGTTTCCCATTCCTTTATATTTTGCGTTCTTCTTTTATATCTTTGCAGAAATTGGCATGACAGGACAGGGCTGGTTTTAGAGAATGACTTCTTGACAGGTAAAGGACCACCACAGGGCAATCGTATACATTCCTACCATGGAAAGATACTCTGCAATGTGTGTGTGTGTATATATATATATATATATATATATATATATATATGAACAGGTAAAACCCAGCATTGTTCTGACTTGGACAGAATAGTGAGATCTAACATTTATGGAGCTTTGATCATGTGGCAGATACTGTACCAAGTACTTACATGCACTATCTCAGTCCTCACTGCGAATCCTACTTGATAAGGATCTGTATTTCCATTTTACAGATAGGGAAACTGAAGTGCAGAGAGCAAGGCTAAAAGATAAGTGCAGAGCTGGGCTGTGGATCTGGGCTGGTCTGACTTCTAAGCAAGCCCAGTCCTCTTGGTTTATGGCATCCTGTAAAGAGAGGTGGGGAAAAAATGATGCTTCTCTCTTGTCCACTGCTTGAAAAATGACCATTCAGATAACTATTCAGAAGTGGAAGATAAAGCCTTATGGGCTAAGACAAAGGTTAATCATGTGTACCTATGGTGAGCTATTAGGCCAAGGTCAGCTGCCTCTGGATGTAGTTTTTTTTTTTTGGATGTAGTTTTGTTGTGAGTTTTGTTTGGGGGCGAAAGGATTGTTGAGTGCTGTAAGGGTTCCATTCAGATCAGCCAATATTTAACGGGTATTGATTCCACTGGGGACAGAGATGAGGACGATGCATCCCTCAAAGGTGCTCCCTGACACACAGACACAGCCTAGGTACTGAGTTGCTGCCAGGCTGACTCGGTGCAAAGTGAGGTGGTGGGAGGTTGTCAGACAGCCTCCGAAGACCCACCACCCTGTCCAAGGACCGACCACCCTCCACACCTCGTTGACAGAGGGGTCACCAATTATCATCACTCTCAGCGAGGCGATGGGTCAAACAGGAGACGTGATTGGTCCCCTGTGCCTCTGAGTCCGCCCCTTTCCCAACTCAGATTTTTGGCTTTTGTTGGGCCAGGGTCCCACTGACCTGAGTTCTCAGCCTTGTTGACAAATAGAGAAAGCAGTGGGGGAATTTCCCTAAAGGCTGACTTCACCCCCAAACAGTGACTCAGCGATGGGCATCACTTCCCCAGGGGCATACACCTAAGAGGCACCTCCTGGACTCCAAGACTCTGCTACCTCGGGGTGCAGGGAGCAGAGTATGGTTGTGTTAACTCAAAGCGGGACGTAGTCCCCTTTCCAGGCACGGGGAACAACCTGAATTTGGGAGGTTTGGGTTTTAGTGTCTTGTTAGAGCTGAGAAACACTTCAAAGGCTCAGCTGCTTCTTAGAGCTTTATAAACGAGGAAAGGCCCACAGAGCCAGCAGACGAAGGCCCCCTTTATTGCCTCTGAGGCTGCAGAAGAAGGCACGCCCCGTGGCCCAGTTCCTGCAGTGCAGCAACCAGGCTGCTTATTTTGACTTCCATGTGGAGGACAAGAGACTTGTTTGCTTCCTGTTGCTGAGACTGCCCTAACCACAAATTTTGCTCTCAGTTGCAACCTTTCAGAAGCACCTCAAGAATAAACCACCAGAAACTCCTCACACTTACACAGGCATTCTAATTTTTTCCTGGTTTTTGTTTGTTTTATTGTGTTTCTTTTAGTAGATCAGCTTGAGCTGAAACACGGTTCTGTTTCTCCCATTTTCTACTGTACATACAGCATCTTCATCTTCAATACATCTGTATTCAGGGGAACAAGAGTGGATTGAGAAAGCCCAGGAGGTACTTTTTTCTTTCTTTCTTTCTTTCTTTTTTTTTTTTTTTAAGCAAAATCGGGAAATAAGTAAACAGCTGTGATGTCCAGGCAGTGGAAAATCAGGACATTGAACAACTTTGGTTCAGCGGTTCAGGGCTGAGCTGTAGGCAGGTGTCCTCAGTGCCAGCCTGGGGTTAGACAGACCGGCCTTTGTTTCTGACTTAGTTGCGCACACCGCAACGGAGAGTAGCCCCCGCTCGCCACAACTAGAGAAAGCCCGCATGCAGCAACGAAGAACCAACGCAGGTAAAAATGAAAAAAAAAAATTAAAACAACCCCCCCCAAAAGAGACCCAGAGCAGCCAAATAACTAAATAAATATTTTTAAATTTTTTTAATGTTTTATTTGTTCAGCTGTAATAAGTCTTTTTTTAAAATACATTTATTTATTCATTTATTTTGGTTGCGTTGGGTCTTTGTTGCTGAGCGCAGGCTTTTCTCTAATTGCGGCGAGCAGGGGCTACTCTTTGTTGCGGAGAACAGGCTCTAGGCACACGGCTTCAGTAGTTGTGGTGTGTGGGCTCAGTAGTTGTGGCTCGTGGGCTATAGAGCACAGGCTCAGTAGTTGTTGTGCACGGGCTTAGTTGCTCCGCGGCATGTGGGATCTTTCCGGACCAGGGCTCGAGCCCGTGTCCCCTGCATTGGCAGGCGGATTCTTAACCACTGTGCCACCAGGGAAGTCCTGTAATAAGTCATTTTAAGACCTCTGTGTTCTCAGAGACATTTTCTTTCTTTCTTTCTTTTGGCTGTGTTGAGTCTTTGTTGCTGCACGCTGGGTTTGTCTAGTTGCAGCGAGCAGGGGCTACTTTTCGTTGTGGTGCACAGGCTTCTCATTGCGGTGGCTTCTCTTGTTGTGGAGCACGGTCTCTGGGCACGTGGGCTTCAGTAGTTGCGGCACGTGGGCTCAGTAGTTGTGGCTCACGGGTTCTAGAGTGCAGGTTCAGTAGTTGTGGCACATGGGCTTAGTTGCTCCGCTGCTTGTGGGATCTTCCCTGGCCGGGGATCGAACCCGTGTCCCCTGCATTGGCAGGTGGATTCTTAACCACTGCACCACAGGGACGCCCCTCAGAGACGTTTTCTAATAGTCATTTGTGCATCACTTTTTTACTGCCAATCACTTCTCCCCCGACTAGAGGTGTGAGATATTTTTCAAGTCCGCTGCAGAATGTCTGGTCAATTACCTTCCCTGCTGGGTGGCTTCTTTCCTGCTGTCTCTCACCAGGGGCATATTGTGAAGAAAGCTTTGGAACACCATATATATAAGCAATCATCCTTTCCAGCCACCTGTTTCTGCTGACAACTTTAGGAATTACCAAGCATTAGGTATAAATCACTCCATTCTGGGGAGAGATGACACAGAAAGCTAAGGGCGTTTTATAAAACCACATATGCATGCTTGAGATTTGCCAAAAGCAGCTTGTGTTCCATGTGGGACAGAGAAGTCACTCAAGGGGAAGGAGCAGAGAAGGGAATTGAAGGGAGGGAAGTGTGATGGCTTGAAAGAGGATGTTTCAAGGGTACATGGGCGGTGGGGGTGGGGGGCTGACAATCTCAAACATCTTCCTTAGAAATGTCCTTTGAGAGCATAAAAGTTAAAACAAGAAACTACGATGTGTACAGAATGCCCTAAACTCCTAGGATTTCAGCCTTTAGATTATGTCTCTACATATCTATTAATGAAACATGATCTTTTTGCTTTTTGCAAAATTGCTTTTTTGTAAAAGCAATTCTTTTCATCCAAAGGAGATCAAGGCCCTGCCTACAATGCAGGTAGAGAAGGAGTACTGATTAATTATCCGGATAAGCCACAGCCAACCTCCCCCAGCCCAACCACCTCTGCACACAAGCCATCATCATGGACTTCTCCAAAAATATCTGACCAGAGGCACTAACCACGTGATTGGGACTTGGTGTAGCACAGGGGTTCCCAACTCCCGGGGCCGCGGTCCGGTATCAGCCCTCAGCCTGTTAGGAACCGGGCCGCACAGCAGGAGGTGAGTGGCAGGCGAGCGAGCGAGGCTTCATCTGCCGCCCCGCAACGCTCTCCATCGCTCGCATTACCGCCTGGACCATCGCCGCCCGCCCCCGCCCCGTCCGCGGAAAAATTGTCTTCCGGGTGCCAAAAAGGTTGGGGAGCGCTGGTTTAGCAAACCGGCTGCCTTGTGACTCCCACCATTTACTCTATGCTGGTGGTTCTCAACGAGGGGAGGGGGCTGTGAGGTTACCCCCGGGGCATTTGCCAAGGTCTGGAGACATTTTTGGTGTCATGAGAGAGAGGGTGCGGCTGGCATCTAGTGGCAGAGCTGGGGTGCTGCTAAACATTCTACAATGCACAAGACAGGCTCCACCGCAGAATTATCCGGCCCCGAGTGTCAGTAACAATGAGGTTGAGAAGCTTTGTTCCGGGGAGATGGGTTTGAGTCTCCATTCACCGCTCAGCACGGTGGTATTGAGGGAATTTGGGTCAGAACTTCCTCCCGTAGTTTCTTGGATCACAGGCAAGTCAGCATGAACAGGCTCAAGTGATGAGCCCAGGTTGCTTCGCACCCCAGGGCCAGGTCCTGGCCACTCAGCTGTGTCACCACACGGCCTCCTTGGAGGGCAGAGCCCCCTCATTTATATTTTAGTCTCCAAAGGGATTTCTGGGGTTTAGCTTCTTCCAACCCTGGTTCCTTGGCATAGATCGGGGCCTCTGGGAGGTCAAGAGAAACCCAGGTCATGTCCATTTTAGAAGCTCCAGGTATAAAAATGAAGAAAGGCAAAAACAAGATTACAAAAATATCAATTAATTTTAAATATTTGCATATAAGGAATTAATATTTCTACCCTGGAGTAATAGAATGCAATATACTTGTGCTATTAAAACATCTATAAAATTCATATATTATTTCATAGTACCCTACAGACAAGGTTGTCCCTTAATGGGATACAACCTTATAGGTACACAGTGAAGGTTTTCTTCTCTTCAGTCTTAGTGTGTCTCTGTAGCTATAAATATACTTTACTTGGAAAAATATTAAAGATCTAAATTTACAGCTCTTTGAAGCTGTGTCATTAGGAGCAGCAAAAGTTCAAAGGCCGAAAATAATAGTTAAAACATATAAAGACTTACATATGTATATATGTATATGGCTAACTATATATTTATAGTTAAAACATATAAATACTGGGTATCCTGGGTAGTATTCTGAGTTAACTAAGTAATAAATATCCGTTGTTGTCAATCCCATTTTACAGATGGGAAAACTGAAATGGAGTGAAATCAAGTGATTTGCCAAAGGTCACATGCTTTACAAGTAGGTATCTTCATAGAATCAGGTATGTAAGTAAATTTAGGATTCAAACTGAGGGAGGTTGGCTCCAGGGGCCACACCCTTAAGTCTTTTGATATACAGCCTCTCAAAAGGAGAGACACAGGTTCAAGAAGATATGCAGAACCATCGAATGGCTTTAGAAAGCATCAATGCAATGCCAGCAGTATAGGCACTGGAGTCAGACAGATCTGAATTCAAATCCTGATTCTCACCCTTGTTAGCTGTGAGGCCTTGGGCTCCTCACTTAATCTAAAGCAGATTTCCTCTGCTGTAACATGGGCAAGGTGGTCCCCACATGTCCAGTGAAGCTGTGCTGGGATCTGAAGATTAGCGCAGGGGTACAAGGGGTACACAGCTGTGTGATGATAAAACTGAAGCTCAGAGAGAGCAAGTCAGTTGCCCAAGGCCACACAGCAAACTAGTGACAGTCCTCTGGACACCTGGTCCAGGGTTCTGGGCACAACTTCAGCCACTCTAAACCATTTCATATAGCTGGTCCCCTCCATCCTCTAACAGCATCTTTCTCAAATTGCTCATTTCAGGGCTGCATATAGGCTCTGCTCACCTGCAGGGCTAGACTGCCACACATGGTGGTCCATGACAAACTGGGTAAAGTGGGGACAAGTAATTAGAGAAGCTACAGTTCAGGAACAAGTGGGGGCAAAATGTTCAAACTCCAGGCACAATCCTCAAGTATCCACTAGGTGGAGCCACACTTCTATTGATACGTTCAGGGGGTTCTCAAACTGTTTCCAGAGGACAGCATGAATTTGGCCCCTAAGTGAGGGATGGAGGAGGCTCACTCATTCACTCACTCATCCATTCATCCAATCAATATTTACTGAGCACCTACTCTGTACTAAGCATGGTGATACAGCAGTGAACACTGTATTTACAAACCCTGTAAGGATCTGACGACTCTGCTTCTGGAATGTCTCATAGCCAGGCAACAGCTACATCATTCTACTCACTCCATCCTTAACAGAGGTCCAGAGATATCATTCTCCCATTTCTTATTCAAATATTCACTTAGCATGTATTCTCCACCAAGCTCTGGGCATCCTAAGAGGGATCAGGCACAGTCTGGTGGACAAGAAAAACACGTGCGTTTAGCTCGACCGGTGTGATGACTGATGCTTGCCAAAAGCTAGCCAGAGGAGCCCAGAATTTGACTTGAAAGGTCTCCTGGACCCTTTAAAGTCAAGTCATTTCTCTGTTGGCACCCTGAAGTGGGGAGATCAAAACCTTTGCCCCACCCATCCTTTCTTTGCTTCTTGTGAACAGCTGGATCCATTTCCCAATCCCTGTTCTCATGAAAATGGAAATTAAGTCCTGTCTCCTCAGAAACCTCTGTTAATGCCACTGGGTGGGGCTTGAGATGGCAGGGATGTGATTGATTTCTTTCATCTGGGGCTTTCGTGAAGCTTCGCTCTTCCTCAGGCACACCTTTCTGCCTTCTCTTCGAGAAGGGGCTGTGTGGGTGTGGACGGAGCCACATAAGACTGAAGTTGGAAGACTCAGGCTCTGACCCCCATCTTGACCCATATGTGGTGTGTGGTCTTGGATCAGTCTTATCCTTTTTCTGGGCCTCAGTCTTCTCATCTGTGGTAAATTAAATACAGCCACCAGTTCTTTACAGACCATCCCATCAGGAGATGGGGACTTTCCCCACTTCCCTCCATCCTACAGTCAGCCATGCTCTAGTCCACGTGGCATCATCTCCCCCTAGATTAGCCATACAGTAGCCTCCTAATGGTTCTCCCCACATTCACTCGGCTCCCCCCCCCATCACACAGGAGATCGAATGGCATGAAAACATAAGTTAGATGTGCCCTTTGTCTGTCCTATGCCCCCTACTCACAGCCCCCAGTGTCCCTCACCATGAATTGCAAGATTGTCACCGTCTGGCTGCCCACCACCTCTCCACCTGTCTCCTCCTTGTTCATTCTGCTCCAGCCTCATGTCTGGGATTGGGACCCCAATACTACGCAGCTGGTCACCTGGAGAGAAATTGGAGCAGAAAACCAAGGTAGAACTGGAGTTAGAAACCTTATGGTACTGAAGTTTCAATTTAAGACAGATACTGAAGTGTTACCCAGAACTACTCCTTGAACCTGGGGAAAGGTTTTTTTCCTAAGAGGTGGAGATGGTGGTGGCATAAAGCAGGAAGGGTTTGGGGAAATGCGGAGTTTCTGGTGGAAGCTAAGGGGTCAGAAACCTCAGCTGTCATTTAGCATCGGACGGGGAACAGGGTGAGTGAGTCGGCCATCAGGCTGCTGCAACCACATGTGCTTGCACATCTTAGTTTTCCCTTGACTTTACACCGCTAGTCCTCCGTTAGAGTATAAACTCCTCTCAGGAGAAGGACTATGGCATATTCATCTGTGTAGCTCCTTGTCTCTCAAACAGAGCTCTGCACAAAGATGGCAGAGAAAACGTTTGATGAATGTCCTGAGCATTGGTTCTTCCTGCCAGCCCACTGACGGGAGCAGCATCCCAATTCTCTCTAAAGAACTCTCCTGTCCCCTCTCCCACTCACGTGCGCCATGTGACAGCTGACTCCTTCCCTGGCTCCAGAGCTGGACACATGCTCAGCCCCGGCCAAGCAAAACATCACCTTCACCTGACCACAGTGACTGCTTCAAGAATGGGCAAGTGACCGTTCCAGAACTGAAGAGACAAATGAGGCAGAGAGAGGCAAGGATAAAGGCAAGTGCTTTTCTGCTAGGATTGCAAGTAGTAAGGATACTGCAAGCTGGAAGCTGCTGAAGACCTGAAATTAGCCAAGGCATTGGAAGATGGAGACAGAAGATGGGAGCGAGGTCAAATCCTGATGACATGGATTAAGCCCCTGGATCCAGCTGAGCCTGAAGCCATTTATGTCATTGCATTCTTGAGTCACCCGAGCACATAAATTCCATTTCTTGCCTAAGGCAATTAGAATTGGGTTATCTGTCACTGGCATCCGAAAGAGTCCTGACAGGCAAATGAATAAATGAATGAATGAATGAATGAATGCATCTACTGGAAAACTTGAGGCATAGAGGAAAGGATTCTGTGCTAAAAGTCAGCACGGTATGTTGCCATTTACTGGGTGACACTAGGCAAGTTGCCCGATGTCTCTGGACTTCAGTTTAGAACTCTGATATCATTCATTTATTCAACAAATATTTACAGTATTTATTGTGCCAGGCACCAAGCTAGGTGTTGGCTCTGCTGTACTAGCAAAACCCTCATGGTTCCTATTTTCATGAAAATGGAAAAAGAGTTCGGTTCTAGAAAAATAACTTTGATTGTGTCACTGTAAAATCTGTTTGTGGTAGAAGTCTCTAGCACTTGGTAACTGGTAGCTATTATTATTCCTTCCACTCCTTATCAGCTAATATTGCAGGGTTAGCTATAGGAGGGGCAAGAAATAGAGCCTAGTGTAATGGGGGAGGGGGTACCACACACTTCACTCCCTTCCCCGGCTCAGGACCAATCTGAAATCATGTTTAGGAGCCTAATTATACCCAGCACTGAGCTAGAGGGTGTAGTGAGAGCCTTGCATGGGCCTGGGTCCAATCCTCTGGGACCTTTAGCTATAAGAATAGCCAACATGCTACCAAGTACATTTTTTCTGGCCTCTGGCAAAGAGACTTTTCTGAGTTAAATATGCTCATCAGTGTGCCTAAGAATCAGGCTTAGAAATGGAACTTCTTAAGCTCAATCTCTTTCTATTCTTGTAATAAGGAACTAATGATGCCAACTGCAGTTGGATTTTCAGTTCTAAAGGGAATTCACAGCTTGGGTTGAAGTGGCAGAATGTCAGATCTAAGCGCAGTAAAAGAGTATAAGTTTAGTAGGTCAAAGTAGCCAGAGCCCTGCTGCACCTTCTCTTATTTAATTTATTCATCCATGTTAACAAATATTTATCAAGTACCTACTCTGCACCAGGCACCATCATGCGGCAGCAGCTGGCTCTGAAGAAGGCAGCCCCCAGAGAAAACAGATCTAGAGGCAAATACTCAAATATGATCCCACTCCCACGTAGCAGGTGTGCACACCTGACTAGGCTCAGCCAGGTGTTAACAAATCAGCCTTTTATATATATCAGTTCATGTGCTCTGTTCTAAATATAGCCCAGGTTCTTGCCTGTTTCAGGTATTATTGCTGCATTTTAAAATGACCTCAAAATAAAACAGAATGACCTCAAAACTTAGTGGTTTGGTATTTAATGCCACTGACTTATACACTTAAAAATGATTAAAATGGTAAATCTAATTACTAGATTATACTATGTATATTTTACCACAATAAAGAATTACGGAAGGATAAAAAAAACTTAATGGTTTGAAACAACCATTTAACTATGCTCACAGATTTGGGGGTGTCAAAATTGGGGACAGGGCACAGTGGGGAGGATTCATCTCTGCTCCACGGTGTCTGGGCCTCAGGTGGAAAAACTCAAAGGCTGGGGGTGAGGGATTTAGTGTCTGGGTGCTGGAATCATCTGAAGGCTCTTTCAGTAATGTGTCTGGGTTGACTCAAAAACTAGGACTGTCTACTGGGGCACCCACATGTGGCCTCTCCACGTGGTTTGGCTTCCTCACAATATAGTGGCCTCAGGGTAGTCAAACTTTTTATATGGCAGCTCAGAGCACCAAACATGAGTGTGTCGGGGGAAAAAAAGGCAAAACCTGCATTCCATCTATGACCTAACCTTGGAATGTCTGTCATATTCTATATTGGTCAAAACAGTCATAAGCCTATCCAAACTCGAGGTTGGGGGGTGGATAGAATTACACTCCATGTTTTGATGGGAGAGCATCAAGATCACATTGTGGAAGAACACGTCTGAAAGAAAGATATTGTTGCAGCCACTTCTGAAAAATAGAACCTGTCATACCACCTTTCAAAATGGGCTGAAAGCAAAGAAGCTACAGAGGAATCAGTTTAGATGAACAGAGCCCTGGAAAAGCTGAACACAGTCCACCAACCCTAAGGATTAGCAGTTCACACCTGAGAGGATCCCTTCTCAGGCCGCGCAAGTGCCAAGGGCACCCGTCTGAGTGTACAGAGTTGCTGGGGTCTAGTTGTAGTTCTGTCGGTCCCTAACTGTGTGTGATCTCACAGTAGTAAGGCTTTTCATCACTGAACTTCCTCACCTTTAAAATGGAGGTAATGCGCGATCATGTTTCACCAGCATTGTTACAAGAACCAAGCAAAATATTGTATGTAAGAAAAATGTGTTGCGAAAGTGCCCGCAAATTGACCCCACAGGTGGGCAGCCCACTTTGACAATGCATCTGGGGCAAACCACATGCTGCGGGTTCACCTTTGCCACCACTCTCTCTCCATAGCAGCCACCCTCCTGTTTTTGCTTGCCTGTCTCAGAGGTAGGAGAGAGAGATGGAAGCTCAGAGAGGGCAAATGACCTGGACAGGGTCACACAGCCAAGAAAAAGTTCAAAACCTAGACCTTTATGCAATGCTAAGACTTTCCATTCTAAAGTCTCCAGCCACTGACATTTTCTAGTAGATGACTCTGACCTTAGCTGAGAAGCCTGACAGATTATAGCCAGCATGTAGAGTCACACTGCCTGGGTTAATATCCTAGCTACTTACTAGCTGTGTGACCTTGGGAAAGATAATGTTTCCCCATATGTAAAATGGGAGCAAGACCTTCCACACAGGGTTAAGAAGTAACCAAGTTAATATAAGGCACTTAAAACGCTATCAAGCACTTTGTGTTTGCTACTGCTAGCTACAACCACTACTGTATACTTAGTATATAAGTAACATCCAAGCATGTAATGAAATATAAAGGGCGGAAGTATCTCCTTGAAATGATAAATTCATTTCGGGGGAATTCCCTGGTGGTCCTAGGGTGAGGACTCAGCGCTTTCACTGCCAGAGCGGGTTCGATCCCCAGTTGGGGAATTAAGATCCCGCAAACCGCGCGTCTCGGCAGGAAAAGAAAAAAAGATAAATTCATTTTGGAGAAAGCTTTAAAAATAAACCTAAAACCTCTACCATTTGTCAGCTTTTAGGCTATGGAGGCAAAATAAAGGTCGGTGGAAATTTGCCTCTGATCCCTACAGTTCCATTTTCACTTATTTAGTCATTGCTTCCACGAAGCCTGCACACACCGTCACAGGTGTCCCGTAGAGCCCATTCACATCATCCCACACAGCAGATTCCTCGCCCAGCTGCTTCAGCTTCCAGCCCTTTCTCCACCCCTTTCCCGTTTAGGCGCCTTCGATTGACGTCAGAAACGGGCGCCGACGCCACAGAAAGCAGCGCCCCGCGCCTCTGCCCTGCCGAGGCGCCTCCTGGAGCCCGTTGGGGAGCGTGTAGACCCCAGCGCGGCGTGGCTTCGAGACCCGTTGGGGCCAAGTCTTTAGCTTGAGGCGTCGCTGCGCCGAGGACGATGAACCGCAGCCGCCAGGTGACGTGCGTGGCCTGGGTCCGCTGCGGCGTGGCCAAAGAGACGCCAGACAAGGTGAGGCCTGGTCGCTCCGAGGTAGGGGTAGCGGCCTCTTTGCAGCACCCTGAGTCAGCCCCACCTGGGGACCTGGACCCGGAACGCGCGGCCCTGGCGCGGCTGGTGGGACTGACGGGGTGAGGCCCGCTGTGGCCTGTTTGTCGTGATTAGGGCTGCGGCTCCGAGGGTCTAGGACTCCTGGGCCTGGGATCGGGGGCCCCGCCTCCTCACGGTCCCTTCCCCCAAGCCCAGCCCCACCCCCAGTTCGCAAACACGTGGACCTCACGGGCTGGAAGGGGGCGGGGTGTTGCTCGGAAGGGGAGCTCCCCCAGAGCCTTGCTGACGACACCACGGCGTCTCCCACCACCCCAGTGCGTTTCCAGGCATAAGGGGAAGAGGGGGCACATATGTGAAACTCCACTTGCCACTCCTCCGCTCGGCGTTCAGAGGAATAAACTGGATGAAAGTTGTGGTGTAGAAAAGCTGGTATGGAGACCACGGTGTCGTGAGGCTGGGAGTTGAATTAGGAATTTCTCGCAGTAGTCCAAGTGAGATGTTGATGTGGCAGTGGGGATGCGAGGTAAACGCGACACGTCATGAAGGGAAAGCCTACAGGAGTGAGAGACTGAGTCTGTAGCAGAGGAGAAGATTAGTTAAGTTATTCAACAGATACTTAGGAAGCGCTTTCTCTGTACTAGGCATTGTTCAGTGTCCTGGGATAGGCATGAACCAAACAGGAAAAGTCCCTGCCTTTGTGGAGTTGATACGTGCATATATGATACTCTGTCCGTGGGAATAAATGCTGTGAAACAAATAGGGACGGGGGAGTGTTTGTTTCAATGTTACTGAGCCAATTTCACCAGGGCACAGACTGTTTTGTTCACCAGTTTCTCCAGTGTTTGGCTCACAGTAGGCATTCAGTGCGGTATATGTAGAATAGGGACAGGAAACCATCTCAGATTAAAAATTATTGAAGGAGGTAAGAGTTGTTGTTTAAAAGGAACATACAGCCTTTCAAATACTTGAAGACAGTGATTTCCAAACATGTCTACACATTGGAACCACTTGTGGAGCTTAAAAAATACCAGCTCCCAAGTGTTGTGATTTAATTAGCCTGGAGTAGAGCCTGAGATTGTTAAAAGATTCCCCCATGTGATTCTAATGTGCAGACAAATTTGGAACCATTGCTTGAAGAGTTTATAGGAAGAAGAGACTGAATTTATTCTACAAAGTCCCAGAAAGGAAAACTCAAATCAATAAGAGAAATGAGAAAAATAAGTATCTTTTGATTAAACTTAAGAACCTTTAGTTTCTGGAGCTAACAGTAGAATGTCATCACCCAAGAGGATTTCCACATTATTAAAGGCCTTTTAGCACAAACTGCATGATTGTTTGATTCATCATCTATCATCTACCATGGGCAGAAAACACAGTTTCAAGGAGCTTACAGTTTAGCAGTGATACGGGCGTTTTTAAAAGGTACTGAAGCATTGATTAGGTGAGGGAATGCCAGTTTTTAAGTGAAGAGAATGACTTCAGTTTTGAACAGGATGTCCAAGTGGAGAGTCTTATAGGCAATTGGAAAAATGGAACTACAGTATACAGGGCTAGAGAAGGGAAAGTTTGGAGTAATCTGTTCAGAGATGGTGGTTTTAGTCTTGAGAATGAATGAGCTTTGCAAGGAAGTGACAGCGTAATGAGTGAATACTTGGCAGGGATACCAGGGGAAAGAGGACCAAGGCAAGGGTGGTTTGTTTAGGAATATCCACAGGAAAAATGGGGAGAAGCGGCCAAGGAGTTGGGGTAAGTGGAAGAAAATGAGATGGGGTTTCATAGAAGCCAGTTTATACAGGTCTGTCTTTTTTGAAAAAGACTGGAGAGGTAGACCGAACATGATTTTTTTTTAACAGTTTTAGGTGAGAAGGATCTTAATTTGTAAGGACCTGTGAAAACTCCATTTGACTTTTGATGTCTTTTGAAGCTATGTTTTATGTTAATTTGTAAACTTCTTTTAAATTCAAAGGCTTAAAATGATTTCCTTAAATATATCATAATGAAATGTTTGGTCTTTTATAGGTAGAGCTTAGTAAAGAAGAAGTGAAACGTCTCATTGCTGAAGCAAAGGAAAAATTACAGTAAGTTTTGGGATGTTGACGCCTGTAGTAAAGTCCAGATGAAATGTAAATCTTAAACGATGATGACAAGGCGGTCTTGTTATTGAACGGTGCCTTTTGGGTGATCTTTTTACTTTTTATTTTTTCATTGGCCTAGAGAAGAAGGTGGCAGTGATGAAGAGGAGACAGGCGATCCTTCAGAAGATGGCATGCAGAGTGCCCGTACCCAGGCCCGACCTCAGGAGCCCCTGGAGGATGGCGACCCAGAGGATGACAGGACGCTGGATGATGATGAGCTGGCCGAGTACGCCTTAGATAAATATGATGAGGAAGGTGACCCAGGTTAGAATTCACCCACTTCTGCTGGTTTTTAATCACAAACTCAGTGCGTTAGATCATGCTTCTAGCGTTCCACCAAAGCTTTACTCTGAGAATCTGTTGTCCTTTATGTCAGTCAAATAATCGGGCTCAAGGAAGACAGCATGTTTCCTAAACTGATTTAAAAAAATCAGTTCAGCCCTCTAAGATCTAAAAAACAGGGGGCTTCCCTGGTGGCGCAGTGGTTGAGAGTCCACCTGCTGATGCAGGGGACGTGCGTTCATGCCCCGGTCCGGGAGGATCCCACGTGCTGCGGAGCGGCTGGGCCCGTGAGCCATGGCTGCTGAGCCTGTGCGTCTGGAGCCTGTGCTCCGTGACGGGAGAGGCCACAGCAGTGAGAGGCCCGCGTACTGCAAAAAAAAAAAAAAAAAGATTTAAAAAACAAAAAAATGTTAGTGTGGTATGTTTTATTGCAAGTAGTGGTTATGATAATCTGTAATTCATTTTTCTTTACCTGCAATGAGAGAGGAATTATTACCTCCATTTTACAGAAGAGAAAACAGGCTTCCAGAGATGAAATAACTTTGCCAGTATCATGCAGCTGGTGATTAATGGAGCTGAGGTTTGAACATTCTCTGGCCCTAAAGCCTTCATGCTTTTCAGTGTACTTCACTAGATGCAGGGGATAGTTTTTTCCATTGGACTCTGGGTTATGGGCCCCTCTGGGTTGGCTTCCATCCTACTAGGACAGAGGCCATGGGAATACAGAGAAAGAAGAGCTAACCAGCCTGGAGAAAAGCCATTCAGACACTGCTCCCTGATGCTCTCTATACCCTGCAGAGTATTGACTCTGTCTTTCTCATCCAGTAGAAATTCCCCTCTCTGTTGCCTGTCAGATGTTTAAGACGTATTAGCCCTGCCTCCTTAAAGTAGCTTCTCCTGAAAATTAAGAGTATCTTCCTTCTTCTGAGTTTCATGTTATTTGGGGTCTACTCTATGTCATCTTTGCAGACATGCCATAAAAGAATGCCATAAGTTTGGTGAAAAGGGCATGTGGTATCCTCTCTTTCAGATTCATTAGGCAAGTTAGCATATCAGTGGTTATGAGACATCTTGCAATAAAGAAACCTATTTAACTTTATGAGACTCATTATTTTTCAATTTTATTTGACCAAGCAGCCCTTAATTCATTGTGTTGATACCAGTGCTTTAGGGACTTATTTATTTCCAGGTCTGCGAGGCCACCTCTCTGTAGCACTTTTGAATAATGAGTACAAGGAGCAAACTAGAGGATCTGAGTAGAGTTCTAACATTTTCTAAAAGGGAGTTTCTTGGTTTGATTTGATTCTTTTAATGGAAGATTGTGTATTCCAAGACTATCAGATGTGCATTCCAGGGCCAAATATAAATGGCTTTTAAACGCCTATTTATTATTATCCACTATTTCCTTTCCCAATTGTGGATGATCCAGTGTTAGTTATGAAATAGATGGTTGGATCTAAGTCTAAAGATGGGATGCCTTAGGAAAAATGCTTTTGTCAAAATGACTGTTTTATTCATTTTGTTTTATGAATTCTTACAGATACTGAAACTCTTGGTGAATCTCTTTTGGGTCTTACAGTCTATGGGAGTAATGATCAAGATCCTTATGTTACTCTGAAAGATACGGTAAATATCTATATGGCTTTTCTAATTATGCTCCTTAAGTGTTTGAAAAACCTTCCCAAATATCTGATTCTAGTCAATGACTTTTTCTGTCTCCACTTAGGAGCAGTACGAACGTGAAGATTTCTTGATTAAGCCCAATGACAATCTCATAGTTTGTGGCAGAGCTGAACAGGACCAGTGCAATTTAGAGGTACATGGTAAGTGGGATACATCCCTTACTAAAAAGTTTTCTACTTAAGTGATACTAAAATAACCATCATAGTAACTATTATGGATTTCTAAGCACCAGATCCTTCTGTATTTCATTTAAGTTGGTTACCTAGTTAAATCAGACTTCCTGGTTATTGTGCCTGGGCATGTGTAGTCCAATGTGTTAGTTTGGTACTTGACTTGACTTATGGAAATAGGTCACCTGGAAGGTTCTAACTGGGTTTTTAAAATCTTTTGTTTAAACATTTTTGCCAGTTTTTAACTTTTTCCCCTCAATGGAGAAAACCTGGAAGTAAAACTATTTTAAAATGCAAGAAAAAATTATAATCTCATTAGCGTAGGGTAACTTTTTACCCTGGCTCTTTACTCCAGTTTGCTTTCTGGCTGTTTTTTCTTTATGTGGCAAAGATTACACTCAATATAATTTATCCTGCTTTTTTTCAGAGTCATTTCAAATAGATCCCCTTTTGCAAAACATTTTATTCTTTTCATAAAACTTCAGCATAGAGGCCCACATTTTTCTTCAGAGACCAAAACATTTTGGTCACCTTTCTCGGTGCAGAGAATGTTTGCACTAAAACCAGGGATGAATACAGTTGAACCTTGAACAACACGGGGTTGAACTGCATAGATCCACTTATATGCAGACTTTTGTTAATAGTAAATACTACAGTACTACACGATGCGAGTTTGGTTGGGATACAGAGGGTGGACTATAAGTTATACAGGGATTTTCTCCTGTGCAGAGGGTCAGCATCCCTAACTTCTGCATTGTTCAAGGGTCAGCTGTACTTTGAATCTGAAGTAGGCAATGATTTGAATTTTTCTTTTTTATTGGAATTCTTAAATCAGATATTTCTTAATGTTGATATTTATTAATTCAACAAACATTAATGACTATTTTCTTAAAATAGACCTTTAAGATATCTGGAATATTCTGCCTCCATATTTTCCCTTTTTCTTTTTTTTTGCCCCTTCCTGTGTGCACACGTCCTCAGACAGGTCCATTCGTGCCCAGATACTCTCCTTCCCCAACACTCTTCTGTTCATCTGTCTGAAAATTTTGAAGCTTTAAAGAGATTAATAGGCTAATGCCTTTTCTTATAGGAAACACAGTTTGAAAATTAAAACCCTTGGGTTTAATGTTTTACTCCATTTTTTAGCTTGAATTTCTTCAAGACTGCCCTCAGGAAGCCTATCAATCAGGCCATTTTTATTCCATGGCCCATTGTGATCTATTTATAAAGTCAAAAAGGCTTTAAATAGCAAATACGTCAATGTGAAGTTATTCTCCTAATTATCTTTGAACTATTTACATATTTCAAGTGTAAACCATGATGATGGAATTTTTAAAACACCAATTCTAATTTCAAAAAATTGCAACTATTACGGTTTGTCATCGTTGATTTTTATGCATTCTTATTTGAGAATTTACTGTAGTCATTCCTTTGAATCTCGTGAGCCTTAGACAGGAGCTGAGAAGTTGAAGTAAAGCAGTTGTATTCCTACGTTGTTTTGGGTTAGGTCATTAATGATATATTTTACTTGGATTTGGTGTGAATCTCCAGATTACCTAGTGTATCTCTGTTCGAGAATAATTTCAAAATTGCACTCTAAATCAAATCTGAATAATAATCTGACATGGTTAAAAGAAGAGTATTTTAAGGCATCATCATCATTTTTATTTAAAATGTAAGCTGAGTACATTGACCATAGTTGAGGTTCTTGCAGGGCCACAACCTAATCATTTTGAACACATTCTTATCATAACGTGATGTGATAGAGCATTACATGGAATCTGCTGATCCCAAGATCTGTCCCAGATGCAGTGGTCTGAAGAATTTTTTAAAAATCCTTAGCTTATCTTAACATTGCTTCTTTCTAGTAAAAAACATATTGGGGGAAATTTCTGACTACTTGGGCTCTATTTTTATCAGTGTTTCATTATATAATTTTTAAAAGGCTTCTTATTGATTTTAACAATAAATATTAAAGAAGCAATTTTTGACAGGCATTTAGACTTCTAAATATGAGTTATTTCTCTCCAGTGCTGATTTGTTCTTCTTTACTTATGACCAGATAGACCTTTAAAAGATAAAATAATAATGAAGTACTTCTTATGGAGACCTCGTTTGTTTTCTGTAATTGGTGAACCAGAAGGTAGGACCATTTTAGCCGGGGAGCATGCAGATGGAGTATTCAGGCAGATGTCAATTCTCTCTCAGTGTTCCTGTTCCCCTTTGGGGCACACCAGGTGCTGGGAATATATTTGACATGAAAAATTTTTGCCTAGCAATAAATACTTTGGAATGTCTTTAATGTCATAAAATATGTCTCACTTTAAACAAGTGTCTCCCATAGGTTTAAAAGGGAGAATCTTTTCTTTTGAGCGGGATATGATTTCTTATTCTGATGTAATAAAGTCTCTTTTCCCAATCTTCTCAGTTTATAATCAAGAAGAAGATTCTTTTTATGTCCACCATGATATCCTGTTGTCTGCATACCCTTTGAGTGTGGAATGGCTGAATTTTGATCCTAGCCCAGATGATTCAACTGGTAATTAGAAAAGTTGAGATTGCTCAATGGTTCTACTCCTATGTGTTTTTCCTAGCCACATAAGTTACCTATTTTGTGTGAATGTTTTCATAATTATTGATGTTTTATGAAGTTAATGTTATTTTATGAAGTTATATAGTTCTCCAAGCACAATCACTTAATTGTTTTGGGTCTGTGTGTCTCCAGACTTTGGGCAGGCTAAGGAGGTTGCTGCTCCACTAGGCAGAAGGACAGGGCCTGGAAGCTTTGGGTCTGCAGAACTGTGTGAAGGTCTCCTACAAACCCAAACCTATAAACTGGCATGGTGTGTCTGATGTTACCAGCTAGAGTTTAGTGCATGACCCTTTTCAGAAAACATCAAGGTAAACCAAAATGAAGAAAGAATTGGGCTCTTGTGTTAGTCCCTTTGGCCATAGCTGCACAGTACTAGTTGCCCCTGCATACTTCTTAACAAGGATAAAAACTGTTAATAGTCATACCTTACATCTTGTTTGCAAAGCTTGTTCACATTCATGATATTCAAATTGTTATTCAAATTGTTATTCAAATTGTGGTCTGAGGACGGCAGCACAGCATTGCCATCACTTAGGAGCCAGTTAGAAATGCAGTTTTGGGGCCCCACCCAAGACCTGAAACTGAATCTGCATTTTAACAACATTCAGGTGGTGTACACACATACGAAAGTTTGAGAGAAACTGCTCTAAGCCATGACTCAGTTAATCTGAAGTGTAATGTATTTCATTAGGAGTTGTATTTTAAATCATAAGTATATCATCTCCTCCTGTAGGAAATTACATTGCTGTGGGAAACATGACCCCCGTTATTGAAGTGTGGGACCTTGATATAGTGGACTCTTTGGAGCCAGTCTTTACACTTGGAAGTAAGCTATCAAAAAAGAAGAAAAAGAAAGGAAAGAAGGTAAACAAGCTAATAGATATTTAAACTCTGATGACAAACAGAGAGGTTTGTGGGGCTGGGGACGGGGGATGGGAACATGCACTTTTTCAGTTAGACACTTTTGGTGAAATAGGACAGGTAATTATGAAGTTACTCTAGTTTCTAGTTTTGAAAAGCCCATCCAAAGAAAAATTGACTTCTGATTATATAAAACCTCCACTGGCACGTTATCCATCCTTACACAAAACAAATTACTCTTAAGGTTATGATCTTCCTTCATAGAGAGTAGCTGTTCACACTAAAATGCTATTTTTGAACTTTTAAAATATTTCTGTTTAGCCTTGAGTACGTTGAATTCTAAATATCCATGTATTCCTGTAGCTTTGAAAACTGTCAGGTTTTTGGTGGCGGAGAGATGGGTGGGGTGAGGATTGACTTGTAGAATTATAGCACCTAGGTTAAGAACTACTATAGTTTCTTCCCTGTAAAGAACATTTATCACGTCTCTCAAGTAAGAGGAGGAAAAGGTGTTTCTTTCCCTAGATATTTGGGCAAGTTTACTTAAAATCAAAATAAGGTTTAAAGAATCTTTCAAATTAATATACCAATTTTATTTGGGGGTGTACTTTAATACCAAAAGTAATTAAACAATTATTACAGAATTCCTCAGCAGATGGGCATACCGATGCTGTCCTTGACCTTTCTTGGAATAAGCTGATCAGGTAAAAAATACCATTTGCAGGACTGTTAAAGACGGTAACCAGCGTGATTCTACCTCCTGTCTACACTTATCTCTCTACATTATGAGTTTCACATCTTTGTGTCCATGTTTTATTTTCTTTTCCTGCAGTACAAGCTACTGGAAGGCAGGAGCTCTGCTGTCTGTATCCTTGCACCCCCCAGCATCACCTGCCAGCTCTTCACTTAGTAGATGCTCATTACATATTTGGGGACCAAGTGCCCTCCTCTCCAACACCACTGGGAAAAAGCAGTATGTACTGCAGTGCCAGTGGTGCAGTAGAATTGTTTCTTCAGGGAAGACGTTTTTCTCACTTCATTTAGTTTTCACATCTCATCCACGTGTTCTTTATATATATATATATTTTTTTAACTGGTAAAATATATGTAACATTACCATTTTAACCACGTTTAGGTATACAGTTCATTGGACATTTTTGCACATTGTGTGCAAAACGATCCACCATTCAACTCCAGAACCTTTTCATCTTCCAGAACTGAAACTATATGCCCATTAAACAGTAACTCCCCATTTCCTGCTCCCTCCAGGCCCTAGTAACTACCGTTCTACTTTCTGTCTCTATGAGTTGACTCCTCCAGGTACCTCTTTTTTTTTTTTTAACATCTTTATTGGAGTATAATTGCTTTACAGTGGTGTGTTAGTTTCTGCCTTATAACAAAGTGAATCAGCTATACATGTACATACGTCCCCATATCTCCTCCCTCTTGCGTCTCCCTGTTATAAGTGGAATCATACAGTATTTGTCCTCTTGTGACTGGCTTACTTCACTTAGCAAAAGTTGTAGCATGTGGCAGTATTTCCTTCCTTTTTAAGGCTGAATAATATTCCATTGTACGTATATGCCATATTTTGTTTATCCATCTGTTGATGGACACCTGGGTTGCTTCCACCTCTTGGCTTTTGTGCATAATGCTGCTGTTATTGACACAGATATAAATAATGTGGGTTTATGTGTATCTGTTAGAGTCTCTGCTTTCAGTTCTTTTGAATATATAGCCAAAAATGGAATTGCTGGATCTAATGGTAGTTCTATGTTTACATTTCTGAGGAACCACCATACTGTTTTCTACAGCAATTGCACCGTTTACCTCCCCTCCAGCAGTTCACAAGGGTTCCAGTTTTTCCACATCCTCTCCATCACTTGATACCTTCTGTTTTTGTTATTGTTGTTTTCATAATAGCCATCCAGACAGGTGTGATGCAGTATCTCATTGCAGTTTTTTATATAAATTTATTTATTTATTTTTATTTATTTATTAGTTTTGGCTGTGTTGGGTCTTCGTTGCTGTGCGTGGGCTTTCTCTAGTTGCCGCAAGCAGGGGCTACTCTTCGTTGTGGTGCGCAGGCTTCTCACTGCGGTGGCTTCTCTTGTTGCAGAGCATGGGCCCTAGAGTGTGCGGGCTTCAGTAGATGTGGCGCGTGGGCTCAGTAGTTGTGGCTTGTGGGCTCTAGAGTGCAGGCTCAGGAGTTGTGGCGCACGGGCTTAGTTGCTCTGCGGCATGTGGGATCTTCCCGGACTAGGGCTTGAATCCGTGTCCCCTGCATTGGCAGGCGGATTGTTAACCACTGCGCCACCAGGGAAGCCCTCATTGCAGTTTTGATTTGCATTTCTGTAATGATTAGTGCTGTTGATCGTCTTTTCAAGTACTTATTGGCCATTTTTATATATTCTTTGGAGAAATGTCTATCCAAGTCTTTTTGTCCATTTTTCAATTGGTTGTTTGGTTTTTTGTTTTTGAGTTGTGTGAGTTCTTTATATATTCTGAATGTTAATCTCTTATGAGATTTATGATTTGCCAATATTTTCCCCCATTCGATTGGTTGCCTTTAGCTCTATTGAAGTGTCCTTTGATGCACAGAAGTTTTTCATTTTGATGTAGTACAGTTCATTTTTACTTTTGTTGCCTGTGCTTTTAGTATTATAGCCAAGAAATCATTGCCAAATCCATTGTCATGAAGATTTTCCCCTAAAAGTTTTATAGTTTTAGCTCTTAAGTCTTTGATCCATTTTGAGTTAATTTTTCTATACTGTGTAAGGTAAGGGTTCACCTTAATTCTTTTGCATGTCATCCACATATTTTTCATACTTATCCTTAAACAACAATTATGCAAAGGGGCCATTTTCCTAATAGTGTAGTTGGTTTGAGGGGCTGCTAAGGCAAGGGAGGTAAGCATTAGGTTGAGTACAGCTTACTTAAGGGAGGTAAGAACAAACTGGATTACCCAGGGCACTTTTTTTTTTAAAGCATTTCTATTACACTGGACACTTTATAATTATGAGCATTCTAAGGAAGATCCCAGAGTGCTGGCTTAACTGAAGGATATCCTATCTTGTCTGTGTTCAGACCTCTTCAGAGTTACGACTATTTGGGGAAATGGACCTGAGAAAGTTGTTTAGGTTAGTATTTCCCAAACATAGCTGCAAATCAGAAACTTCTGGGTAACCCTTTAAGGTACAAGTTCCCAGTCTCTAATCCCCCAAGATTGAGTCAGTTGTTCTGGAGCAGGGGCCCAAGAATCTGTTGGTGTTTTTGTTTTTATTTTCAAAGCTTCCCCAGATGAACCTCTTGCTGCCGGGCTACAGGCAGTTGTTTGGGTTTTGCTTGAATTGGCCCTGATCCTGATGAATGGGGGGATAAATAAGAGATCTAATAATGAGTGTACCATGCTTTTAGAAACCCAATTTTATATATAAATTCTTATATAGCAACTGTTACTTTGAGCAACTGAAAGTTCTTTCTAATGGAACAACCTCTCGTCAGTATTCCAACTGACTCATCAATTCCTTTCCCCAGCCACAATTCCCTAGTTCCATTTAGACCCTTATCAGCACCTGTACTCCCTTCCATCCCCATCTGCACTCACATCTCTTTGACTTCAGTGCCATAGATTTCTTTGCTCCTTCACTCTCCTTTCTCTATCTTATTTTAGATCTTCGTTCTCCTTTCCCCTTTCTTTACTGAAAAGGTGCAGTATGCTTTAAAATATGTCCCATACTCCAGTGCACAGAGTTTAGGATTATGGTGAGGAATAACATGTTGACCTTGTTACTGGTGGGGCCCTTGGTTTCTAGTAAAATCCTCCCAGGAAAAAAAAAATGCATGTTCTCTGCTAATTCATACTCTTGTTGGAGTGCTCTTCTTGCGGTTGTAGTGTTCAGAAGTTTTGTTTTTGTTTTTTTCGCCTCATACAATAAGAACTTTAATGTGGGAGGAATCTCAGATATTTTTGGAATGACTGGGATGAAAAATGTACTGTGGAATTTTAACTTTTTGCTGTTGGGAGACATAGAATATAAATAAACTAGTTACTGGGAATTTAAATTAATATTTAATTTATAAAATGCTAAGGACTTAAAACATTGTGACCTGTATGTGGGACTTAATGGTAGAAAAAAGCTAGCATGACCTGAATATACATGATCCTCCTAAGAGACCTTGCATATATCACTGAAATGTGAGTTACAAAACTGAAAGTAGTTTGTATAATGGAAGTAATTTATTGAGGAAATAATATCTGAAAATGAGTCCATCAGCATTTTATTTCAGCAGTATATTGGTTTTCTGAACAAAAACATTACTGTCACTAATGGCCTAATTTTGTATTGAGCCATGTTAAAGTTCGATGTTGAAGAATGAGCTTTCAATTTCAGGAGTATCTGTATTTTTAGGAGGCAGCTAACATTTATCAAGGGCCTGCTATGTCCCAGTTACTCAGCCAGGTTCTTGCATAGCAGCTCTTTGAGGTTGGTTGTTTCATTCTCGTTGGCAGGCAAGTGGCAGCACCAAGACTCCATTTCAGGTTTTCTGGGCCCTAAAGCCTGTGTTCCGCTGTAGAACTACATTATTAGCGCCTGATCCCTAAGAGGTAGACATATTGGGTTTTTTCTGTTAATAGCATTTAATGCTCTTTTTTAAGGAAGAAAAAAAAACAGTTGAGATGTAATTCATAATATATGACCTAAGGGCTTTCCTGGTGGCACAGTGGTTGAGAGTCCGCCTGCCGATGCAGGGGACACGGGTTCGTGCCCCGGTCCGGGAAGATCCCACGTGCCGCGGAGTGGCTGGGCCCGTGAGCCATGGCCGCTGAGCCTGCACGTCCGGAGCCTGAGCTCCGCAACCGGAGAGGCCACAACAGTGAGAGGCCCACGTACCGCAAAAAACAAACAAACAAACATAATATATGACCTAGCAAGTACACGTCATAAAATCCACTCTTTTAAAGTATATAATTCAGTAGTTTTCAGTATATTCACAAAGTTATGCAGCCGTCACCACTGTCTAATTCCATAACATTTTCATCAGTCCAAAAACCATGCCATACCCATTAGCAGTCACTCCTCGTTCTCCTGTCCCTCCAGCCCCTGGTAGCTACTCATATGCTTTCTGTCTCTGTGGATTTGCCTATTCTGGACATTTCCTAGAAATGGAATCATATAATACGTGGCCATATGTATCTGGCTTCTGTCACTTGCATAATGTTTTCAAGGTCCATCCATGTTGCAGCATCTGTCAGTACCTCATTTTCTATTGCTGAATAATATTCTCTTGTATTGGATATACCACATTTTGTGTATCCATTCACCAGTTAATGGACATTTAGTTTGTTTTTGCCTATTATGAATAATGCTGCTGTGAACATTCATGAACAAGTTTTTGCATGGACATATGTTTTCATTTTCTTGGATACATACCTAAGAGTTTAATTGCTAGGTCATGTGGTAGTGTCTCTACCATTTACATTCCCACCAGCAATGTAGGGGGGTTCCAGTTTCTCTACATCTTGCTAGCGCTTGTCTATCTTTTTCATTATAGAGATCCTGTATGAAGTGATCTCCCATTTTTTTGATTTTCATTTCCCTAATGACTAATGGTGTTGAGCATCTTTTCACGTGCTCATTGGCCATTTGTATATCTTCTTTGGAGAAATGTCTGTTCAGATCCTTTGCCCATCTTCTGATTGGGTTTGTCTGTTTATTTTTTGGTTGAGAGTTCTTTATGTATTCTAGATACAAGCACTTCATCACATATATGATTTACAAATATTTTCTCCAGTGGGTTGTTTTTTCACTTTCTTGGTAGTCTTATTTGCATCACAAAAGTTTTTCATGCTGATGATATCCAGTTTCTTTTTTTTGTTTTTGCTTTTGGTGTCATATTTAAGACCATTGCCTAACCCATTGTCATGAAGATTTATACCTGGGGTATTTTGGGTTTTTTTTTTTTTTTTTGAGTGCTTTAGAGTTTTAGCTGTTATGTTTAGTAGACCTGTGATCTATTTTGAATCCCTTTTTGTGTATAGTGTGAGGTGGGGCTCTATCTTCATTTTTTTGCTGTAGAATATCCAGTTGACCCTGAGTCATTTGTTGAAGATACTGGTTTTTTCCCCATTGAACTAAGCATAAATACTCTTGGCACCCTTGTCAAAAACCAGTGAACATAAGAACATAAATTTGAGGGTTTAATTCTGGACTTTTCTATTCTGTATGTCTGTCCTATGCCAGTACCACATTGTTACGATTACTGTTGTTTTTCAGTCAGTTTTGAAATCAGGAACTGTGAACTTTTCAACTTGCTGTCCTTTTTTCAAGATTATTTTGACTAGTCTGGGTCCCTTGCATTTCCATATCAATTTTTAAAACCAGCATTCAGTTTTCTGCAAAAGGGTCAGCTGGGATTGTGGTTGAATCTATAAATCAGTCTGTAGTTGGCAATATTTCTGTCTTAATGTTAAGCCTTCCAGTCCGTGAGCATGAAATGACCTTCCATCAATTTAGATACTCTTTAATTTCCTTCAACAATCTTTGTTTTCAGTATATTAAAAATCTTACTTTTCTTTTGTTAAATTTATTCCTAAGTATTTTATTCTTTTTGATGGTATTGTAAATGGAATTCTTACATGTAATCCTCTTGATTTTTAAAAGATTACCTGATTTGTTTCCTTTCTCAGAAATGTGCTGGCCAGTGCATCAGCTGATAACACTGTTATTCTGTGGGATATGTCCTTGGGGAAACCAGCAGCCAGCCTTGCCATACATACAGACAAGGTATGGTGATTTAATGGATAAAAGGGATTCTAAAAAATCTGAGACATATGTTGACTACAAATAATCCCAAACATTTATATATGGCTTTTTGTGAATTACAAAGTGCTTTGACATGCTATCTCACTGGATCCTTCACAGAGCCCTTTGTGATAGTTATAATTACCCACCTGAGAGATGCAAAAATGGGTGCAGAAAGGTGAAGTGACTAGGAACATTAGTGCTTTGCAGCATTTTTACAGAGGCTCCTAAAAAGGGATGAAGGGGTATCAGTCACCAAATGGGGTTAAAGAATCTAACAGATGTTACTACAGAACCCAGGGATCTAATGTGCTAATGTACATTGTGAAACTTCCGGAACGTGTGGAGTTGCCCAGTAAGTTTGACAGCTCCCATTTTTTCTTCTGATTATAGTTTAGCATGAGGGACATAGGTATACTGCCAAGCACAGTTTGGGTAGTGCTGCATTGTGTCTCTTAAGTGTCAGCCTTTATCCAGAAGTATGTTTTGTCCTTTTGATTATGCAGTACATTTACATTTCTTTAGATAGTACTACATTTCAAAGGGAAAAACCTGTAGAAACACTGCCAGATTGAGTCTCACCAAGTATAAGGCAGTTTTACCAAACCAAAACAAACATTGATCTATTCATTTATGTTTCTTCTTTTCAGGTCCAGACTCTCCAGTTTCATCCATTTGAAGCACAGACTCTGATTTCTGGATCATATGATAAGTAAGAAAGCGTTTCAGGAATTATTGCTGTCGTTTTTATCCTCTTGAACTAATTCAGAAAGTGTCACTTGATGCTCAGGTAGAATTTATTACTGAGGCTTCTGTGTGTTTAAATTTGTAGGACTACTTATTTGTCCTTTCAACTTGATCCTTTCAATCTGCAAGGGAATATGGTTCTGTTATAATGTAGTTCCTAACTAGCAACTACTTTGATTTTTTTAGCAGGTGTATGAGTTAGACATTGCTGTGAAATAAGCCATCCCAAAATTCAGTGACTTAAAGCAGTGAACATTTATTTCTTATCACCTGCAGGGTTGAGCTAATCAAGGCTAGATTCAACTGGTAGCTCTGCTAATCTTGGCTTGTTCAGGCTGGGTCTGGAGACCTGGCTCTCCTTCCTCGTGTTTCACATCTTCCTGGGACCAGCGGGCTGGCCCACACGTGTTGCCATAGCAAGGTCAGGAGTACAAGCAGAGACACCAAGGCCTCTTAAGACCTGGGCTCAGACCTAATATACGTCTGTCTTACTCTTGGCCAAAATAGACATCACATGGAGTGGGAAATGAACTCTGCCTTTAGGGGAGGAACTGTCAGATCACTGACAGAAGGCATGGATGTAGGGAGAAGTGAAGAATTGAGACCACTATGGTCAACCACAGGGGTGTTTCCAGTCATATGTGTGCTTTTTACAGATTGGGTGAGAAGGTAGGAGAGGTAGCTAGTAAAAACAGAAACCAACTTGCAGTCTTTATTTTGATTCCTTACCCTTTTGAAGAGTCCTATATTTACATTTTTTAGTTGGGATTCATGCAAAAATTGCAAAAGTCTATTTATCAGTTCCCCCAACACAGTAGCCTGCTTGTAAAGAGTAAATGTGGCTGAGATGTGAGTTATCTGGCTCTGAGCACTACTGGGGAAGGGGAAATTAGAAATTGTCCCATTCTTTTGGAAATAGAGAGGATTCATCTTGGAAGTAGAGGATTCAGTCTGGGGGAGGTCAAGGCCACTGTGACATCCAGAGCTACCAGTGTCTTCAAGTGACAGGACCAGAGTCCACCAATTAGTAAAAATCAACTCTTCTACTTTTAGATGAGTTGATTTTTCTACTTAAAATAGGCTTTAAATAATTGGATCTTGATTTCATGGTGTTGTTTTATTACCATTTCATTAAAAATAAAACATACAGGAAAATTGAACCCTTAAAACCCTAACTTTGCCTGAACACATCCAGGTCGGTGGCTTTGTATGACTGCCGAAGTCCAGAGGAAAGCCATCGAATGTGGCGATTCAGTGGGCAGATCGAGAGAGTGACTTGGAATCACTTTTCACCTTGTCATTTTTTGGTAAGAGTGTGCATATCACTGTTCGTTTATCAGGTTATTAATGACTTTTTTTTCTTTACTTCCATTGTAGAGAGAATCTCTGAAAAGCTTTTTCTGTATTAACAGTGTGAAGTATTTGGGTTTGGGTTTTCTTTAAAAACAAAAATATATTTTTAATAAGAGAACAGTGGATTTGCCACAAAAAGACAGTAAACATGTAAATGATTTTGCTAATTTCCAATCATTCCAAAGTGTCACATTTTATTAGTTGTAATTAGTTGATCATTTTAAAATTACTTTGAAATACTAAGCATGACTAATATCCTTTTTATGTTTTTTAATGGTTAAAGCAGTCCAAAAAAAAATTCCTTTATTTATATATTAGTACTTAAATGGAGCTCCAGTGATGCAAATGCTAGCCTATTTAACTAATATAGCACTTAATATACCACCATCTCCCAGATAGAAAGTTTATGATCATTTTGTAAATACCCTTAATATCTGAAGGATAACAGTTTTCCATGTAGGATCCAAAGATGCCACTGACATTTCAATCCGTGGAAAAATAAAATCCCAGCTTTTATCCAGAAGGGAAGATTAATTAGAGAAATTGTGATACATACATATATTGCCTAATTTTCCTAAAGCAAATACGTAGTGCTTTGTAAATGAGGAAAGGAATTCTTTAAAAAACAGCTTTCTTAAAATATGTGAACAATTTTAATAAGTTTCCTGCACTTGTGGGAACATTTAGTCTCCTCTGTGTGGAGTTGCATGTAGTTCCCAGCTGAGCTCCCTTAAGCCAGATTTCATCTTACAGTTACCAGGAGTGAAGTCCCCATTATATCTGAATGTTGTACTGTACTTTGGCTCTCAGCAGGCAGGCACACATATTTCCTGAGGTTATTTGCTAACAAATGGTTATCAGTACTAAATTCACAAATATTTAGGGAAATGGAAAGTAATCAAAATGGCTTACCTCTTTCCCTCCAGTCTCAAAGGATGGATCTCCCTCTTCTGTTTTTATGCCCATCTGCAGCTCCACCTTCAAGACTGCATCAGTTGTCCTTTTTCCCCCTCCCTTTTTCCTGTCCTGGCTATTGCCCTTGGCCTGTATATAGGCTCAAGTTTCTGTCTCCTGTCCTTGACTAGGTCTCTTAATTCCTTCAAAATTTTCTCTTCCTTTCTTCAAAGTGGAACTGTAATCTGCCTTTCAGTCCTGATCTGATTAAATCTCTGCCAAAATATTGACAGCATTGTCACTCCTTTCTTCAGAACCCCTCTTTCCTTGGCTTCTTTAACACTGTCATTCCCTCCTCCCTCTTTGATTCTTACTTCTGTGAGCTCCTCCTCAGCCTCTACCGTAAGTGGCTGTGCTCTCCAGGTCTCTGTCCTCAACACAGTGCTCTTAATTATACACTCCCGGGGTGTATCCCCTCTGTTCTCAATGGATGTAACTTCTGCCTCTGTGCTTCCATATCTCTGCAGTCTGTATCACTACCACAGCTTCATACTCATATCCAACTGCCTAATAAACACGTCAGCTAAACTAGTCCTTGTAAGAACCAACTCGACTTATCCACAAGTAAATTCTTTATGTCCATGTTAATTTGTAATAAGCTCTTCCGGTAAGTCAGGTACATAGCTGATTTTCACAATGATTTATACTGTTTACCCATTGCTAAATTTTATTGTCATGTAATATTACCTTGCCCATCTTTTACTCTTTCCAGGCCAGTACAGATGACGGCTTTGTATATAATTTGGATGCACGTTCAGATAAGCCAATTTTTACACTTAATGCACACAATGATGAAATTTCTGGTGAGCAAGAATACTGTTTCTTTCGTCTCTATTAACCTATGATGAAGTAAATTTATTTCAAAGTGAGAGTCTCTGAACTTATCTTCCTCTAGGTCTTGATCTAAGTAGTCAAATCAAGGGCTGTCTTGTGACTGCATCAGCGGACAAGTATGTGAAGATCTGGGACATATTAGGAGATAGGCCAAGCCTAGTTCACTCTAGGGACATGAAAATGGTAAGAATATCCCTGGGCATCTTGGTTTTTTGTTTCTGATCTGTCGTGTCGTTTGTCTTTCTCTAGGAATCATTGCACTAAAGAATATGGATTTGTTGGGAGGTTAATTTGGGGCTTAGTCAAATTTGTGCAAGTTTTATAACTTAGGACAGTTTGGGGAGAAATCAATGACTAGCTGGTTCCTTTTCCAACTCACATGATTAACAGTTGCTGGGAAAAACAAGGATGATGAGGGGGTGGTTTTCAAGGACACAAGTGGAATGGCCACATTTTTGTTTTTAACTTTTTATTTTATATTGGAGTACAGTTGATTAACAATGTTAGTTTCAGGTATACAGTAAAGTGATTCAGTTATACATACACATGTATCTGTTCTTTTTCAAATTCTTTTCCCATTTAGGTTGTTACATAATACTGAGCAGAGTTCCCTGTGCTATACAGTAGGTTCTTGTTGGTTATCCATATTAAATATAGCACTGTGTACATGTCAACCCAAATTCCCTAACTATCCCTCTCCCCCTTTCCCCCCAGGTAACCGTAAGTTCCACAATTTTTTAACCTTAAAATCAGGACCATCCCAGGAACTCTTAAACCTTTATAGGGCACCATAGTGGTTGAGGTCAGTTTATCACCTACTTCTTTGTACAACTAGTTCTTACTACACTGATTACTACATAGTAGCAAGAGTTTTAGAAGTAACTGGAATTCAATAATTCATTCATCAAATATTTATTGAGCATATACTGTATGCCAGGCACTAATTATAAAATTTAAATTGCAGACATAGAACACTGCACACAGCTGTTTAAAATTGTATATATGTATATATATATAAATATAAATATTTGTGGAAAGGCAGGTTACAGAGCAGTTTTTGTGGAAAGGCAGGTTACAGAGCAGTTTTTATAGCATCATTCCATGCATATATTTAAATACTTAAGTCTTTGAATGCTTATATTTAAATCTAGAAGACCCTGTCCCAAAACATGAACAGCTGGTTATCTCAGAGTGATTTTTATACTTTTTTGTATTTTCTATGATGCAAATGTTGTAATAGAGTTAAAAATTTTAAATGATTGAATAATGACATCTGGTATCAGCATCATTATGGGAATATTTAGCAGATTAGATTAATTAGGAGGTCCCTATTAGAATGACAATGGAGATGAGAGACCTGAGTGGTCAGAGCATACACCTGTCCTCCCGGAATGTCCATCATGCTGAACTTGTCCAGCTTTGTATTGTAGAGATAGCCCTTCCAACTTGACTGAACTACCTTTGCAAGAGCCTTGAAAGAGATTCTGGTGAGTTGGTTTTGAGTAACCATTCCAATCATAGGTTCTTGTAGACAGGAGTAGGGATCAAGATTAGAGCTTTCTGGAAAGACTGAAATCACTGACTTTGTATTCTCTTCTCAGGGAGTTCTCTTCTGTTCTTCCTGTTGCCCTGATTTACCATTTATTTATGCTTTTGGAGGTCAGAAAGAAGGGCTTCGGGTCTGGGATATAAGCACAATCTCTTCAGGTAAGAATCTTAATTTCCTGCTTTTTCTGGATGAGTTCTATAAGAGCTAAAGTAGTAGAATCTGTGGCTTGAATACATTAAGGAGATAACAAAGATGGATCCAGTGTTCATCCTCTAGTACAGTCTGCTTAGGAAACAGATAAGATCAAATTGTAATTTGGAAATGTTCATGTTCACAAATAAATTTGTCTTCACACTTTAAATGTAGATAATTTTTAAATATCTTTATGACAAAATTTGAATTTTAAAAACAAAAGACTTTATTGGAAAGCTGGAAGGATATATAGTGTGGTCTCAAAGAATGGCCCTCCTCTTCCCAGTGTGAATAAGTCTGCCTTTTTTCAACTACTTCCTAGAAAATCCAGCTTTCCTGAAGGGGCCACTCTGTTCCCTTCTATTACTTACTGATTCTTCCCTCCACTGGGATCCTAAATCCACAAAGTTCTATTCTGATCATGATACAGAGAAAGATGAAGGTAGGAAACAATCAGAAGTACAATAAGGGAAGGACAGCGTCACTGTTATAAGGGCTTGGACATCTGTTATCAAGGTGGATTTGATAAATCCAGGACAAGGCAAAGAAAGTATTAAAAAAAGGAGGACCAATTTAAAACATAGTTAAAACTTCAGAACATTATCTTGGACTTTTGAGCTGGTTACTTACCCATTTATAAAGTGCTAAATATATATTTTTCAAAACAAAATCACCACCACAGGGTAGATAGAGAACCTCATTGCTCATGTCTACATTTTAGTCTCTTTTTATATTATAGGGTCTTAGTTTTCTGATCTGGTAGCTTCTTAACCATTTATTTATGTTTTAGTAAATGAAGCATTTGGAAGACGAGAGAGGCTTGTTCTCAGCAATACAAGAAATTCATCTGTTAGTGGCCCTTTTGGGAGCAGGAGCTCAGCAACACCAATGGAGTCTTAATGAAGAGCATACAGTTTCCTGTTTTATTTACCCTAACTCAGTTTTTTAAAGCTGGCCTAAAGATGTTCCCTGCTGCAGCCATCAAAATGACTGAAACAAAATTGCCTGACATTCCTCTCTGCAGCTGTGGTGGCAGCACAAACAAACAGGGCTGGTCTTCGTACTAACCTTTCAAGCATGTGGTATATAGGGCTCCACTTGCATTTCTTGAAAGGGATAATAAAAAAGGTTTTTTAAAAATAATTCCTTAAGTTTGCCATCTGTCACAGGTAGTCTAGGTTTGTAAAATAAGTAGTACTTCATAGAACTTTAAAGGAGGAAAATCTTCTAATATCTTAAAAGATGGGTAAACCCAGGCCTGGAAAAGTGGTAATTAGGCCAAGATTGCACAGTAGACTATGAGCACAGGCAGGTCCCTCTGGGACTACACTTTCCTGACCAGCTGTTCTCCAATTAGTGCTCATGACTTAGAAATGTTCTTAGTGCTACTCTCTTAAAAGTGGCATATGCCTTTTTTTGTCCATAGCATAGTATTCAGTGTTACCAAACAAAAGAGGCATTACATAATGATAGTCCAACAAGAGGATATAACATTTGTAAATAAATATTTAGGTACCCTTATGTTGGGTGAATAAATAAAGCAAATGGTAAAAGAGCTAAAAGGAGAAGTAGCAATACAATACAATTACTAGTAGGAGACTTTAGTACCCTACTTTCACCAATGGGTAGCTCATTCAGACAGAAAATAAGGACACATCAGCCTTAAACGACACACTAGACCAGATGGACTCAGACATATATAGAATATTCCACCCAAAGCAAGAGAATACACATTCTTCTCAAGCACACATGGAATATTCTCCAGGACAGATCATGTTACACCACAAATATGAGTCTCAATAAATTTAAGAAGACTAAAATCATATAAAGCATCTTTTCTAACTAGTTATGAAACTAGACATAAGTTACAAGAAGAAAATTGGAAAATTTCACAAATATGTGAGGATTAAACAACATCCTATTGAACAACTAATGTGTCAAAGAAATCAAAAGAACAATGAAAATGGAAATACAACATACCATAATTTATGGGATGCAGCAAGGGTAGTTCTAAGAGGAAAGTTCTTAGCAATGCCTACCATCAAGAAACAAAGATTTCAAACAAATGACCTCACTTTACACCTCAAGGAACTAGAAAAAGAAGAACAAAGCCCGAAGTTAGTAGACAGAAGGAAAAAGATCATGGAAATAAATGGAATAGAGGCTAAAAAGACAATAGAAAAGATGAAACCAAGAGCTACTTTTCAAAAAGATAAAACTGACAAACCTTTTGCTTGACTCAGTAAGGGGAAAA
This sequence comes from Tursiops truncatus, assembly GCF_011762595.2. Taxonomy (NCBI): domain Eukaryota; kingdom Metazoa; phylum Chordata; class Mammalia; order Artiodactyla; family Delphinidae; genus Tursiops; species Tursiops truncatus. The sequence continues at coordinate 14,740,058 of NC_047044.1, read as the reverse complement.
AAAAGAGATGAGGACTTAAAATCAGAACTGAAAGGGGAAATGTTATACCTCAATACCCCAGAAATACAAAGGATCATAAGAGACTACTATGAGCGCCGTACATTAATAAATTGGACAACTACCAAGACTGAATCACGAAGAAATAGAAAATCTGAACACACCAATTACTAGTAAGAATGTTGAGTCAGTAACCAAAACCCTTCCAGTAAAGTCCAGGACCAGATGTCTTCAATGGTGAATTATACCAAAGTTAATACCAATCCTCAAACTCTTCCAAAAAATATAAGTGGAGGGAATACTTCCAAACTCATTTTAGAAGGCCAGCATTACCCTGATACCAGACAAGGATGCCCCAAGAAAAGAAAATTAAAGGCCAATATCCCTGATAAAAATAGATGTGAAAATCCACAAAATATCAATATTAGCAAACTGGATTCAACAATACATTAAAAGGATCATACACCATGACTGAGTCAGATTTACCCCCAAGGATGTAAGAATGGTTCAACATCTGCAAATCAATTAATATGATACACCACATTAACCAAAAAAAAAAAGGATAAAACTCATAGGATCATCCAATAGATGCAAAAAAAATCACATTTGACAAATTCAGCATCAATTTATGGTAAAAACAAGGTGGGTATAGAGGGAATGTACCTCAACGTAATAAAGGACATATATGACAAACCCACAGCTAACATCATATTCAGTGGTGAAAAGCTGAAAGCTTTTCGTCTAAGATCAGGAACAAGACAAGGATGCTGCCACTCACCACTTTTATTCAATGTAGTATTGGAAGCCCTAGCCAGGGCAATTAGGAAAAATAAAAATCCAAATCACAAAGCAGTAAAATTGTCACTGTTTGTGGATGACATAATATGTATAGAAAACTCTAAAGACTCTATTAAAAAAATTAGAATAAATTCAGTAAAGTTGCAGGATACAAAATCAATACACAGAAATCTGTTGCATTTCTATACACCAATAACCAACTGTCAGAAAAAGAAGAAAGCAATGCCATTTACAGTTGCATCAAAAAGAATAAACTACCTAGGAATACATTTAATGAGGAGGTGAAAGACCTATACATTGCAAACTAAGACACTGATGAGAGAAACTGAAGACACAAATAAGTGGAAAGATATTCAGTGCTTGTGGAGGAGATGAATACTATTGAAATGCAGGAACTAACCAAAGCAATCTGCATCTTCAATGCAACCCCTGTTAAAATTCAAATGGCATTTTTCACAAAAGTTAAATAAATAATCCTGTAATTTGTGAGGAACCACAAAAGATCCTAAATAGCCAAAGAAATCTTGAGAAAGAACAAAGCTAAAAGCATATGCTTCTTGATTTCAAACTATATTACAAAGCTGTAGTAATCAAAACAGTATGATACTGGCATAAAAACAGATACAGATCAATGGAATAAACAGCCTGGAAATAAACCCACGCATATGGTTAATTTACAACACAGGACCAAGAACATACAATGGGAAAAGGGCAGTCTCTCTTCAATAAATGGTGTTGGGAAACGACCACTATCTCACACCATACACAAAAATTAACTCAAAGTAGATTAAAGACTTGACTAGTAGACCTGAGACCATAAAACTCTTAGAAGAAAACATACACAGTAATTTCCTTGACATTGGTCTTAGCAATAATTTTTTTGGATCTGACAAAAAGCAAAGGGAACAAACGTAAAAAACAAGTGGGGCTACATCAAACTAAAAAGCACCTACACAGCAAAAGAAACCAACAAAATGAAATGAAGAGGCAATCTACAGAATGGGAGCAAATATTTGCAAATTATATATCTGATAAGGGGTTAAGATCCAAAATGTATAAAGAACTCATATAACTCAACAGCAAAAATCACCCAGTTTAAATATGGATAGAGGATATGAAAAGACATTTTTCCAAAGAAGACATACAGAAGCCACAGGTACATGAAAAGGTACTGAACATTACTAATCATCAGGTAAATGCAAGTCAAAACTACATCAGATGTCACCTCACCTGCTGGAATGGCTATTAATCAGACACATGAAATAATATGTTGGCAAAGATCTGAAAAGAAGGGAACCCTTGTGCACTGTTAGTGGGAGTGTAAATTGGTGCAGCTACTATGGAAAATGTATGGAGGTTCCTCAAAAAATTAAAAATAGCACTAACATATGATCCAGCAATTCTACTTCTAGGTATTCATTTGAAGGAAATGAAAACACTAAAACAGATACATGAACCACCAGTGTTCACTGCAGCATTACTTAAATAGCCAAGACATGGAAACAACCCAAGTGTCTGTCAATGGATGAATAAAGAAAATGTGGGGACTTACCTGGTGGTGCAGTGGTTAAGAATCCACCTGCCGGGTTTCCCTGGTGGTGCAGTGGTTGAGAGTCTGCCTGCCGATGCAGGGGACGTGGGTTTGTGCCCTGGTCTGGGAGGATCCTGCATGCTGCGGGGCGCCTGGGCCCGTGAGCCACGGTTGCTGGGCCTGCGCGTCCAGAGCCTGTGCTGCGCGACGGGAAAGGCCACAGTGGTGAGAGGCCCACGAGCCACAAAAAAAAAAAAAAAAAAAGAATCCACCTGCCAATGCAGGGGACACGGGTTCGATCCCTGGTCCGGGAAGATCCCACATGCAGCGAAGCAACTAAGCCCGTGTGCCACAACTACTGAGCCTGCGCTCTAGAGCCCACACGCCTAGAGCCCATGCTCTGCAACAAGAGAAGCCACCGCAATGAGAAGCCCGTGCACCACAACGAAGAGTAGCACCCACCTGCCGCAACTAGAGAAACCCTGCGCACAGCATTGAAGACCCAACAGCAACAAATAAAAATAAATTTTTAAAAATGTGGTACACACACACAAAATGAGTCATAAAAAAGAAGGAAATCTTGCCACTTGTGACAGCATGGATATACCTTGAGGGCATTATGCTAAGTAAGTCAGAGAAAGACAGATATTGAACTGTATGATCTCACTTCTGTGTGGAATCCAAAACAAAATCCCCACTACCACCCAAGCTCATAGCTATAGAGAACAGACTGGTGGTTGCCAGAGGTGGGGAGAGTGGGTGAAATGGGTAAAGGGGGTCAAAAGGTATAAACTTCCAACTATAAAATTAAGTCCTGGGGATGTAATGTATAGCATGGTGACTATAGTTAATAATACTGAATTATGTATTTGAAAGTTGCTAAGACTAAATTTTTAAAGTTCTCATCACAAAAATTTGTGTGGAGTGATGTTAACTAGATTTATTGTAATCATTTCACAATATATACAAAATCTAATTATGTTGTACACCTGAAACTAATGTTATATGTCAGTTATACTTCAGTTTTTTTAAAAAAGGAGAGAATGAGGGCTTCCCTGGTGGCGCAGTGGTTGAGAGTCCGCCTGCCGATGCAGGGGACACAGGTTCGTACCCTGGTCCAGGAGGATCCCACATGCCGCGGAGCGGCTGGGCCGGTGAGCCATGGCCACTGGGCCTGTGTGTCCGGAGCCTGTGCTCCGCAACAGGAGAGGCCACAACAGTGAGAGGCCCGTGTACTGCAAAAAAAAAAAAAAAAAAAAAAGGAGAGAATGTAAAACAGTTAAGATGTGCCCCCTCAGGCAAAAGACAAAGACAAAATATATCTTAATTGCCTGTCATAGCCAAAGTATATCACTTCTACCAAATGTTCTATTTCTCCTAACACGACTTCCTCTCCTCCTTTGTTATATGAGTTAAATATAACAAAAAGAAATGCTATGACTATATTAAAAGCAAAGTAGTGACTCATAAATATGGTTTCCTAGAACTCTGTGGTAGGTTAATTGGGAGTACTCTCTGAAACAAGACCTGTAAGGAAAGAGGGATGCAGAATTATGTGAAGGGATAAGCTGAACTGATAGGAACTTTCCACAGATGTCCCATTCGGATCTCTAACCCTAAAGCTGAAATGACCCTCCACAGAAGTCCTAAACTGAGGCACTGTCACTGAGCATTTACCTGTACACCAACCAGTCGTTTGGTTTAGACTGCGTGCAGGAATGAGCAGGCATTGTCTCCCTGGGCAAGGCAACTGCCATAAGCTGAGAGCCATCTCCAGAGAAAAATTCAGCTGTGAGCAGTCATAGGCCAGCACCTCTGGAAAGAGCTTGTTATTTGTGAAAGGGATTCTGGGTGGTTCATCCCAGCATCCACTACACAGTTCAACATCTATTTCCACAAATGCCAGAACATACATTCTTTTCATATGGAACATTTTCCAAAATTGACCATATGCAGGGCCCTGAAGCAAGGTTCAACAAATTTTAAAGAACTGAAATTATTCAGTGTGTTCTCTGATCATCATGGAATTAAGCTAGAAATCAATTAAAAAAGATCAACTAGAAAATTCCTGAAAATTTGGAAATTAAGCCATTCATTTACAAATGATCCATGGGTCAAAGGAGAAAGCACAACAGAAATTAGAAAGTATTTTTAACAATGAAAAACAATGAAAGTCTAACATAAAAAAATAGGATGTAACTAAAGCTATATTGAGAAGATGATTTATAGCCTTAAAAGCATATTAGAAAAGAAATAAAATCAGTTATTCAAGCAGCCATCTTAAGAAGAAAAAGAATAGCAATTTAAACCTGAAAATGTGGACAGAAGGAAGTAAGAGTAGAAAGTAATGTCACAGAGACAGACATACAATACAGAAAATCATCAAAGCAAAAAACTGGTTCTTTAGAATACTAAGAAAGCTGATAAACCCAGGAGCAATACTGATAACAAAAGACACACACAAGTTATCAACACCAGGAACAAAAAAGGGGACATTGTTACAGATCCTAGAGACAAATAATAAGATATGAACTTTATGTGACTAAATTTACACATTTAAGATGGAAAACTTCCTAGAAAAACATAACTTACCAGAACTGATACAAGAAAAAATAGAAAATATGAATACTGAAACACACTTAATATTCATATCAAACTGCCTGATAGACACATAAGCTACGTCAGAGAACCATGGAGTTATCCCTGATTGCCCTGAAAGAATATCTTCCCTCTTGTAGCGGTAAGGCTGACACAGGGATAAACCAGAAGCAGTCTGATCCTGCAGGTTACTGACTTACAACACAGGTTGAATTCATAGCTTCAGCAGATTTCTTAAGTGAAAATTACAGTATTTGGGGGTAAAAGTGCAAAACTGAAAAATAGAATGGTAATATTTGAGAGGATTCTAATAACTCCAATCACCCCCAAACCCCAAAGATTTCCCTAGTCAACAGAAGCAGCTCCTCCTCCACTATCTAATGAGAATGGCTTTGACTTTCTTGAATACCCTGTAATGACCACACCAAAATAAAATTCCAATTCCCCTCATTTACCAGTCCTACTACCTCCTACTGCCTCTAACCTATGACTAAGACAAACCCTCAAATCCTGTATAATTTCAAAGACAAACCTTGTAAAAGAAAGCTTATATATTAACAGAATTACAAGAATTTCCTAACTCTTGAGGAATATGTGTCCAAAGGATTCTGAGGATGCTGGACCGGGAAGGAGAAACATAATTTAGATGAAACTGAATTTATTGTTTTGGGCACATTTCAATTCAAGTGGTCACAGGTGATGATCTAACTCATGTTCCAACCATGGGGGCCAGGTACAATTTTGTACCCCATCCTCTAACAGTAGCTGGATCCTCAGTGCCTTGAAACCCAGCGAGGTCAGACAACTAATGCAAGATCCCATTTCCTTGTGGACCTAATTCCTGTAATATTTCTGGATACCAATTACTTGATCAGCATTCTTATTTTCAGAAAACAGAATCCCCTCAAGCTAGTTTAAGCAAAAAGAATTTATTATGCAGTATAGATAGCTCATAGAATCACTGAAAAGGTTTCAAATGGAGTCCAGGCTGAATTCTAGGAATGACTCCCAATCCCATACCACAGAAGTGAGCTTTCAAGGTACAGTGCTGCTTCTACAATCAGGAAGCGACCTGCCACACCAGAAGGCCTCCATCCACACAGCCACCAGCTCCAAAACCACATCAGCCTCGGTAAGATCCAAGCCTGCATATTAAATAGACGCCTCAGGCCCTGCTTCTGTCCCCACATAACTCACTTCCGAATCAAAGTCTCACACAAGTGCATCTGATCAGAGAAACTGTGGTTTTGTTTGGAATCTTAGCTCTAAAAGAGTCTGGGAAGCAGGCATCCTTTTTCATAACAACGTATTGCTCAGTATGAATGTGCCATAATTTATTCAACATTTCCGTTCTGGAAGACACTTAGGCTTCTTCTGTCTCCGCTGTTAAAAACTCTGATGTATACCTTCATCCTAACTACACACCTGTAAGAAAGGACTATGATCCTGAATATATCTTTTTTTTTTTTTGCATGTGTGTATGCTTCTGGGCTTGAGATTGAATTTCCTGGTCATAAGCCATTGTTTTTTCATCTCCCTCCCCTACACTTTATCTCCCTCCTCTACCCCACTTAAAGTCTAACATGTTCCTTTCCCAAAGAGAACAAATATATACTGAATGAGTGGGTCATCCTGCTTTTCTTTGGCCTCAAAATACTACTTGCATTTGGGAATTTCAGATGCAAAATAGCCTGGCTCACTTTCTTTTTGCTACAGCATATCTGGGTCAGGCATCTTGAAAAAGTCCCTAACAGGATATTATGTCATCTCCCACGCTTTTGACTAATTCATTTTTCATAGCTGAGTGCCAGTTGTCTGTAACCAATTAAGAGCAATGGCCCATAATGGTGCTCTCTGCTTATAAAATGCATTTCACAACCCCAGCACAAATATGCAACTAGTAGAGGTAGCAGTGTGATGCACCCTGAAATGAGGTGTCAGAACAGCAGCATGTGGAGTCACATGGAAGAGAACCCTGGAGGAGAAATATTTACATACATTTTAAAATGTACTTTTTAAAAAGTGCTCCCAGGCAGTGAAGTACTGAATATGAAATGTGGAACATCTTTATTTTTCTGAACTTCATTTTCAATAACCATAAAATGGGGGTAAAATCTACTTTTATAATGCTCTACGAGGATTAAACAAATGTTAAACTAAAATATACTACTGCTGTTACAAACGATATCTGCAAATAAATGTGTCACAGATGTCCTAGAAGATGTTAGCTAAGAAGGGCTGGAAGTTGTCTACTGACCAGTGATAGATCAGTCAAGAAGTAAATTTTCCCAAAGTTAGTACCCTTCTCCCTAAGTGATTTTCTCTCCTCATCCTGGCCATTAACAGATCTTGATGTTTGTGCTACCCCAAAGCCCAGCTCCAGCCTGTGCCTCAGCAAGTAGGCAGCAGCACGAAGCAGGTGGAGGGTGGAGAGGGCTGCTGCAGCAGAGAAGACAAAAACCAAAGCGTGCTTTCCACGAGCTCCCTAACTCGTGTATATAAATATGTTTTGTCTAAATAGAATAATTTAAATGTTCTGTGTGACTGCCTTTAAAGACTTGTAGCCTGCCTATATGCCACGGTGAGATCCCAATTTTAGGCAGGCCACTACTGAAGAATCAATAAAGCTTGGTGGGCTAGGCGCAGACCGCACTTAACAGCCACGTAACTGTGTGTCAATTACTTAACCTCTCTTGCACCTCTGTTTCTTCTTTATACTAGGGATCATCACAAGTCTACTGTGCAGGTTAAATGTGTTATTTAGAAAACATTTAGAACAATGCCTGCCACAAGTAAACACTACCAATGCAATTAAAAATAATCAAAAAGCAGCTATTGATTTGGTAAACTAGTCATTCTAAAATTTTTAGCCCTGGGACTTCCCTGGTGGTCCAGTGGTTAAGAATTCCGCCTTCCTTGGGGACTTCCCTGGCGGTCCAGCGATTAAGACTTTGCTTTCCAATGCAAGGGACGTGGGTTTGATCCCTGGTCGGGGAACTAAAATCCCACATGCTGCGGGGCAACTAAGCCCGCATGCTCCAGAGCCCGCGCGTCACAACCAGAAAGAAGCCCGCATGCCACAATGAAGATCCTGCACGCCCGCAACTAAGACCCAATGCAACCAGATAAATATTTTTAAAAATAAATAAATAAAAATAAAAATTTTAGCCCTGTTATCTCAAATGTATTGCCCCAGCCTTATTTTACTACACCACAGATCCAGGATTGTTTTATCCACTTTTCCTTACTATTCTTCTCTTAGTATTACATTTTCACTCCTGCTCCTAGATTTTACTACTTCTTGTACCTGTAACACTTGCCATGGTCTGGCTTGCCTTGGGTATAGGTGTCTGCATCTGCATCTTGTGGGGTCTCCAACGTTTAAGACTCCTGTGGACTGCTTCAGGATCACCTGGGGAGCCCAGGAGGCTCATCAGTAGGCCTGGGGCTGACCTGGACACCTGACTTTTCTCATTTCCTCAGGTGATCCAGCTGTGTATTCAGATCTCTGCAAAATTTTGAGTTTCCAGAGGACAAGGGCATAAGTTCTAACCATTTTTCTGTTCCTTTACAATGCCTTAATTTGTGCCAGCACTCAATAAGTGTTTTGGGGTTTTTTTGGTTTTGTTTTTTGTTTTTGCCAATATATGGTTTTTGAAAGAAAGTTGTCCTTATCTGAGGATGACATAGGCCTGGGGGCTTCATGACTGTCAAGTGTGTATATGCAAGAAAAGCAAAGGAACAAAAACATAGCTGAGGAGCAATTCTATCCTTTCAGCAGTCCAGAAATCTGCCAGTGGCAAAACACACCACTACAGATTGTTACTGCCATTATGTTGCTCACGATTTGTAAAACTGAGGTTAAACTGTAATCACTACTCTGGAAGCTGCTCCTCTATGAAGCAATCACCATAAAGATGGTCTATTCGGTTGGACAGTATTTAGTTTGCCAGGGCTGTCACAACAAAGTACCACAGACGGGGGGCGGGGGGGTGCTTAAACAAGAGAAATTAATTTTCTCACAGTTCTGAAGGCCGGAAGTCCAAGGTCAAGGGGTCAGCAAAGTTGTTTCTTCCGAGGCCTCTCTCCTTGGCTTGCACGTAGCAATCTTCTTCCTGCGTCTTCACGTGATCTTCCTCCTGGGTCTCTCTGTTCAAATTTCCTTCTATAAGGAGACCAGTCATACAGGATTAAGGTATGCCCTAAGGACCTCATTTTAGCTTAATCACTCCTTTGGAGACCTCATCTCCAAATACACTCACATTCTGAGGTACTGGGGTTAGAATTTCAATACATGAATTTTGAAGGAACACAATTCTGCCCAAAACAGATGGTATCATTTATATACCTGAAGTTGTTTTTGAGTGTTTGACTCTAAGGTGCAGCTTGGTGATCAGGTAATACAAGTTTACATACTTAATAAGGGGCTGATAGCTCTGGCAACGTTTATGTTCCTCAAGACACACTAGCAAGTGTGAATATAGGTCAATAGGCTGAAAAGGCTGAAGCAGACTAGATCCTGTCACCTCTTTGCCCTCTGACGTACGGAGGAACTCAGCACACATGCAAGATTGAAACTCGCCTTTTAAGGAAGGAAACAGCAAACATACATATACTGATCCACAAGAAGACTGCAAACTAAATAGTTTCTAGGCTTTGGCCTTGAAAACTCAAGTCACGTCAGTTTTACTTGTCTCACTAAAATCTAGGACTTCTTGGGTCATGAATAGCCATATTTTAAGGATAGAAATCTGTGCTAGGATAACCTAAAACTAAAGAATATTAGCCAGTGCTCACTGTATGTTGAGCACTGTGCCAGCCCTTTACATGAACTAACATCAAACAATACTATGAAATGGGAACTCTTATTAGTAGTCTCTGCTTACAGTTAAGTAAAAAGAGGCACAGAGAGGTTACATAACTTGACTAAGCTTCCAAACCATCGTGCAGCAAAGCCCAGATTGGAGAACATTCAGCAGGGCTACAGAGCCCACACTCATAATATCCTGCCTCTGAATGTGACCATTTACCCAACAGCAGACTGATCCCAGCAGCAGCAACAGATGAGGGCACCTGCAATGGGCAAGGAAGGCTCAGAGTTAAATCTTGTCAAAGGGGCAGCTACTAATTTACTCATCTTGTGAGAATGACTTATAATGTGTCACTTAAGTCTAAGAGGTAAAAAAAAAAAATGGAAGACACAGTTGTAAAGCAAGCAACAGCAGCTACATTTTCACCTAAACTATTTCCCAGAATTCCTCTTTTACCGTTTTACGTAAGGTTTATCTATCTTGGGCAGCACTTCAACTAGCACCTGGAAATGAAGAAATTTAACCCAGCGTGAGCCAGAGTTAAAGGGAGAAAGGTGCTTATAGTTCTACCACCGATGGTTTCCTGGGGACAGGAGTCGCTGCCACCAGGATGCCTTTACGAGCTGAAAAGGCTGAGATTTGAGTTGCCTCAGTCCCACCAGAGCTCCCTGATGAAGCCTTCATGGCCCAGTGTTGACAGCCACCTCTAACCACCATACCTCACCAACTCCCTCAACTGTAGACCTGTAGTTCTCCAAGGAGACAGCAAAGGCACCACCTTAGGAAGGAAGAGGGCAGGGATGAGAGCTGGAAACACAGGGAGCATAGTTTATTTAAGCACTGTTATGCAGAAGCATGCGAAAATATAATTTCAAAGCTACAGTACTTAGGAAATACTTTCTCCACTTCTGACCTTAAGAAAAACTCAAGTTGTACCTCATTTTCCCTAAAAAGACTCATTCCTCTCCGTCCACAAAATGAGATTACAAGAGGAATCGTATTTTTTAAAAAGTTTTTATTTTAATCCTTCCTAGAGGAATACAGATTTGAATGAAATACATTCATTCCATAAATACATTAGCAGCAAAACCTTCCCACCAAGGTTCTCTCTAGTCCAGCCCAGAGGTCGCGCCTTAGAGCAGGAGAGCATGTTCCATCAACCGTCAACTTCAAGATGTGTTTGCTTCTTGCTGAAAGCAGAAGATGCATGAGAGACAAGGTGAAAAGATCAGATGGGTAGATAATTAAGCTGGGACTCTGAAAACACACCCACGTGGTGACCATTTAACCTTCTGCACTTCCCAAATCCTTTGGCATCCACCATGCTTAACTGATGAGGTCCTTCATTGTAGACAACTGGGAAGGCCTAATCTTGCAAATGCACCAATATGTCATCTGTCATTCTGAGTTGGCAACATTTTAATGGTGTCTTGATCCTTTTCATAGGGTAAGCCAGATAGGAAGGATCATTCCCTCCTTCCTTCCCTGGGCCAAGGTACCACTTTGCCAGCTGAGTCCACATGTCCTTGTTATCAGGAGACGATGCAGCAGGCATTACTTGGCTTGCTACACCCCCAGATCCCCTTTGTCTAGGTGCTGGAGGCTTCACTGGAGACAGAGACATGTCTAAACCTACAAAGACCTCTAAGGAACAACCACCAGATCTCTTACCCCAGCTTCAATCAAAGCTAGCTTCTTGGACAGTGGCCCAGGCATCTCTCCTTTTCTTCTCTCCATCAGTGCCTACTGCCTGGCTGCTCCCTTTTTTATCTGTCCTCTAGGTACCTGCTGAAATTTTGGGAAGCAAGACCTACCCTAAACTCCCAAGCAGCCAGAAGAGATTAAGGTAGGTGGTGCTTTAAACTTGTTAGCTGTAGTCAAGAGTAACAAGCTTACGTTGTTATATTCCAATCCATTCTAGGATGAGCTTAAGTCACAAGTCTGCATAAAATAAAACACCAGAACCATAATCAGGACGACTGTAAGGCAGGGACCAAGTTTAGAGTGCTACCAAATCAGTGGCTTGGGAGAAAAATGGAATAATGAAAGAATTTAAAATAAATCTGATTTGTTTGGGCAGAGAGCAGCTCTGACTCAGGCATAAACGTATCACCCAATTATGTAAATAAAGAATAAATCTCAGGGCTTCCCTGCTGGCGCAGTGGCTGGGAGTCCGCCTGCCGATGCAGGGGACATGGGTTCGTGCCCCGGAGGATCCCACATGCCGCGGAGCAGCTAGGTCCATGAGCCATGGCCCCTGAGCCTGCGCATCCGGAACCTGTGCTCCGCAATGGGAGAGGCCACAACAGTGAGAGGCCCGTGTACAGCAAAAAAAAAAAAAAAAAAGATCTCAAAAGTTGACACTTTCCTCCCCATACGCCACTTAAAAATAGGATACATGCTCTTTTCTCAATCTTTCTTAAAGTGTTTTCATTAGGATACTCTTCTATAAGTGCTTTATCCGTTCCCATTTAGTCTGTTTTGACTGTTGGCTGGAAGGAAATCAGCAATTATTTTATATAAAAAGCACGGTAGTGGATAACTGGTCATGTGTGTTTTTCCCTTTTGTATTTTCCATCCGAAACAGCTGGCTCCTTTTCCTTTCATTTATGTGTAGACAGAGCCTCGTCCGCGGGATACACAGCACTGCTAACCCGGCAGCCTTCTGCCCCCGCAGGGTCCGCGAGCTCCTCCTCCTCCGAGTCGTCTTCCTCCTCCTCCTCCTGCGCTGATGAACTGGACGTGGGCCCTTTGCAGGTTTTCAGGTGTCGGGTGAGATGATATTTGGTTAGATAAGCCTTTGTACACTTTTCACAGACATAATCCCGTTTTCCTTCATGTGAATTGAGATGTTTCTTTAAGTGATTTGTTCTCAAGAACAGCTTATCACACTTGGGGCACTTGATCTGGCGTTCTCTAAGAGGAACACAAGAAAAAAACATTTGATTTGGGGTTACAAATGACAACTGAGGCACACACTTATTCTGCACAACCTCAGACCTTTGTCAGAGAAGCTCTACCCAAGTAGAATCAAACTTTTTTTTTTTTAACAGGAGATGTATCATATAGAAGAGTCATAAAACATTTGTAGTTTAAACACCATAGACTGATTTTGCTTGTTTTAGAACTCTATGTAAATGGGATCGTACTGTATGTATCTCTCTTGTGTTTTGCTTCTTTCACTCAGTATGATGTTTCTGAATTTCAATCAAGTTGCTGTATCAGTAGTTTGCTTCCTTCCACGGCTGTAAGCTACTTACAAATATACCACAACTTATCTGTGGCACTGGCTCTGTCTGTTGTTAATGGGTATTCTGGTGCTTTCCAGTTCTTTATCACCACAGGCAAGACTGTTATGAACATTTCTACACTGGTGTGTGGATTTGCATACGCATCAGTTCCTTTAGGGCAGGGGTCCACGGCCTGTTCGGAACCGGGCCGCACAGCAGAGGTGAGCAAGAGAAGCTTCATCGGCCGCTCCCCATGGCTCGCATTACCGCCTGAACCATCCCCGTCCCCCATCCGTGGGAAAACCGTCTTCCATGAAACCTGTCCCTGGTGCCGAAAAGGCTGGGGACCGCTGCTCTACGGCATATACTCAGGAGAGGCATAGCTGGATCAAAGGATATGTACATCTTCAATTTTACTAGATAATGCTACGCTGTTTTCCAACATGGCTGTATTGATATACACATCCATCAACAGCCATTTGTGAGTTCCCGTTGCCCCACATTCTTACCAACTGGAAAACTCAAATTTGAAAACATTTGCCAATTGACCAATACACAATGGTATCTAACTATGGTGTTACGGTAGCCCCTACAACAAAAAATTATCCGGCTAAAGATGTCAGTAGTGTCAAGGGTGGAGTAAACTTGGCCTAGACATTTAGAGCTGAAAAGAAACTTAGGGATCACACAGAGCAGGAATTTTTTAACTCTTTTTTTGAGCAGCTGAACCCTACGCCTTAATGAAAGTCCAATATGTGAAGCAAATAAAAGGGGGTTAAAATCCTTGATGGAGTGTGAGGGTGCAGTGGAAAGTTCTGAAGCCTGGTTTCCTTAGCATTTCTACCACCTTCTCCCAGCAGGACGTGGCAGAGAAGAATTCTGTGGAGCTACAGGACAGGGAAAACTCAGTTCCTGCCTCATGGAGCTTACATTCTAGTGGAGGACTCACACCATAAACAAATTAAAAATATATAATGTGATATCAGATAGTAATAAATACTATTAAAAAAAATGAAGCCAGGTAAGAGTGACAGAGTCCTGTTTTAGATGAGATAATCAAGGAAGGCCATTCTGAGGAAATGACAAACTTAAGCAGAAACCTGAATGAAGTGAGGGAGGAAGACAGGGAGATATCCAGAAGGAGAAGTTTCTAGGCAGAGGCAGAACAGTGCGAAGGCCCTGAGACTGTGTTCAGTATGCTGAAGTAGTAGCAAGGGGAGGCCCAACGTGGGTAAAATAGAACAGTATGAGAAAAGCAATAAAAGATGGAGTGGGACACGTAGTCAAGTACCACTACCACATCATGAAGGGGCTTCTAGTCAATGAAGAATCACGACTGGAGATGTGCACAATCTGACTTATGTTTTAAATATATCACTCTGGCCACTGTGGACGAATGCAGCATGTGTGTGTGGCACTGTGTGTGTATCTGTGTTGGGGAATGGATGAGGAGAGAGAAGAGCAGCAAGGAAGTCAGCTGCGACACTACTGAAGTTGTCCATAAAAAAGATGCTGGTGGTCTCAACCAGGCAAGAGCTGAATGAAGGAAAGAATGGAAGACTGAGTTGAGGACGACTCCAAGGTGTTTGGCTTGAGCCACTGGGATGAATGGTGGTATCATTTTCTGAGCCGGTGAACACTGGGGAAAATCAAGTTTGTTGGGTTAATACGAAGAGTTGAGGTTTGGACTTACCAGGTTTGAGCTGCCTAGCGGACATCCAGAACTCAGAGATGCTGAGTGAATGGTTAGTTATATAAGGCTGGGGATATAGATCACAAAGCCACGGGACTAAGATAACGACCTAGAGAATAAGCGCCCCACTCGTACTCTCAAGTTCCTTTCTTAGAGGAAGGGCAAAGTCCCATGCCTTATACTCCCAGGGGAGCACTGGGAGAGGAACAACTCCTACATTTGGCTTTAGGGGCTATAGTTCTTTTCTAAGCAGATAAATAGAATGAATTCCAATACTAACATATGCATTTTGAAATGCCTAAAAGTAAAGATACAAACAACTGAAAATTTTACCAATGATCTCTATAGAAGTCTCATTCAAAAATATTGGTTGGGGGGCTTCCCTGGTGGCGCAGTGGTTGAGAGTCCACCTGCCGATGCAGGGGACACGGGTTCGTGCCCCGGTCCAGGAGGATTCCACATGCCGCGGAGCGGCTGGGCCCGTGAGCCATGGCCGCTGAGCCTGTGCATCCGGAGCCTGTGCTCCACAACGGGAGAGGCCACAACAGTGAGAGGCCCGCGTACCGCAAAAAAAAAAAAAAAAATTGGTTGGGGAATTCTCCAGCAGTCCAGTGGTTAGGACGTTCACTGCCGAGGGCCTGGGTTCAATCCCTGGTTGGGGAACTAAGATCCTGCAAGCCGTGTGGTGCAGCCAAAATGTGTGTATGTATGTGTGTGTGTGTGTGTGTGTATGTATGTGTGTGTGTGTGTATATATATATATGGTGAATGGTGCTTCTTTTATGAATGACTTATACTAGCATAAAGTCTTGACAGTCCTAAAACAACTTTTATACCATGGGAGTTTGGTAGAGGCTTATTATATTTTGTCATCATGAGAAAGTGTCCAGATCCACATTTAAGAAAACTGCTTTCACTGGTCAACATCTGATAAAGCCAATTTCCACCCCAAAAGGAGATAAGCAGTTATGACTAATCTCAAAATAATTTCTATTTCATTATGCTGTGAAATGGCTACCATAAAAGCAAGTGCAAATTTACACATCACTTGAAAGAATAGAAAGTTAAGGTCAAGGAAGATAATAACTCCTCTTTATGTGTGGTTTTCAAGAAGTAACAATATAGCCACTTGCCAGAGATACTGTGAAACAAGTCTTTCATTTGGATCAACTGAGTAGCACTCAACACTGACTGGACATTAGACTCACTTGGGGAGCTTTTTAAAAATACCAAGGCCAGGGCTCTATCCCTGACCAACTAAATTAGAATCCCTGGAGCTGGGGCCCTGGCACCAATCACTGTTTTTCACATTTCCCAGCTGATTATCATGAGCAGTGTTATCGGTTGGATATTTGTCATCCCCCCACCCCCACTCCTAAATTGGTATGTTG
Source organism: Tursiops truncatus (assembly GCF_011762595.2). Taxonomy (NCBI): domain Eukaryota; kingdom Metazoa; phylum Chordata; class Mammalia; order Artiodactyla; family Delphinidae; genus Tursiops; species Tursiops truncatus. The sequence goes on along the minus strand of NC_047044.1, from coordinate 14,724,010 downwards.
AAGCTGTAACTCATAATGTGATGGTATTTGGAGGTGGGGGCCTGTGGGAGGTAATCAGGTTTAGATGAGGTCATAAGGATGGGACCCCCATGATGGGATTAGTGCCCTTATAAGAAGAGGAAGAGAGACCAGAGCTTGCTCGCTCTCTCCACCATGTGAGGACACAAGAAGGCAGCCATGCGCAAGCCAGGAAGAAGGCCCTCATCAAAACCCAACCATGCTGGCACCCTGATCTCGACTTCCAGCCTCCAGAAGTTTAAGAATATAAATTTCTTTTGTTTAAGCCACCACCCAGTCTATGGTATTTTGTTAATGGCAGCTCAAGCTGACTAATATAAGCAGCTAGACTAAATGATCCCAGAGATCTCTTTCAGCTCTAATTATGTACAATCATATCTAATATTTGATAATTAGTGTGTCAAATTTCTAAAATTTCATACTAAGAATGAAACCACTTAATGAAGACTTTGTTTAAAAGGTCATTTTGAGAGTTTGGAATGTAGATCCAGACTTCTTGGATGTTTTAGTGTTTCAGGTTGCACTGTGGCTATGAATCAAAGAGCTGGTATAAAAGCAAAATATTTATCTAAAACCCGTAATAAGAATATAAAGTTTCCATTTTTTATGGATTTCTAAATAATAATTCAAGCTAATGTTTTCTCCCTCTTCTAACACTTGCTAAAAGCTCAGGACCACAAAATCTGTTCTCTTCTCTCTACTACTACTGTAACTAACACAGGCTGGGCAATTAATTACACTTGGATCCATGCAATAAAATCCTAATAGGTCTCCCAATACTTGGCCTTCTCCTCCTTCAATCACCCTTTCCTGCTGCCAGAGTAATCTTTATAAAATGAACATCTCAAAAAAAAAAAAAAAAAAGAACATCTCACCATGACATTCTTTCCCTTAAAATCCTTCAATGCCTGTGCAAGAATGTGAATACACGTAACATTACTAACTATATACTTAAAAATGGTTAAGACAGTAAAATTTGTGTTTTATGCCATAATTAAAATACACACATGCACGCACACACACAAAGCACAGAATAGTTCCTGGTACATAGGTAGGGAAAATGCTTTGGTGACTCTCCATTATTTCCAGAATGAAATTTAATTTTTTTAGTTGGATAAAAAGCTCTTCATGATTTGGCTGCTGCCTCTCTCTCCCTCGCTCTCATATACACCCAATGCTCTAACTATAAAGAACCACTAGCGGGACCTTCTTGGTGGTCCAGTGGTTATGACTCTGTGCTTCCACTGCAGGAGCACAGGTTCGATCCCTGGTCAGGGAACTAAGATCCTGCATGCCGCACACGCAGCCAAAAAAAAAAAAAAAAAGAAAAGAAAAGAACCACTCGCATTTCACAGTCCTTTTCGCATACTCCGTTTCATCTGTCTAGAACAGTATTCTCATCCCTTACCCTTCACTGTCTCCCCGAATAACTCTAATTTATCTCCTTTAATGCTTGCTCAAACTACCAGGACACTTTCCCAGGACACTGCAGGCTGGGCTGGATCCTCCTCTCTGGTCTCTCAGGACCCAGCGCTTACCCTGACATCTGCAACACAGTATAGCAATTACTCTTCTGTCTCTTAATGCTCTCCAAGCTCTTTAAATCCAAGGACCATCTCATCTTTGTATTTTTACCACTTAGCACAGTGCTGGGCATCAAGGAGGTACTTAGAAATTTGTTAATGAAATGATGTTTTGAAAATATGAAAAAAAAGGAAATACAGAGAGTAGAGGTGAAAAATAAGAAAAACAAGTGAAATCTTCCAGGATAAACCAAAACGTTAGTTTTCCAACCTCTGCTTGGCTACATGGAACACAGGAGGCACCGACGGGTGCCAAGGCAGGAGACAGATGACAAGCCTCGTTCCCCGCCCGAGGGGTGTTGGGCTGCGGGCGACTCACTGTGTGTGGATGAGCACGTGCTGCTTGAGGTCCTGCCTCCGCATGAACAGCTTGTCACAGTAATCACACTTGAGGTTCTTCTCGCCCGTGTGGATAACCATGTGGGACTCCAGGTGAGCCTTCTGGGTGAAAGACTTGTCACACAAAGTGCACCTGTAGTTCTTCTGACCTGCACATCAACCCGAATTACCATACCATCAATAAAACTGCCACGAGCATTCTCAGGATGAAGAGGCACACTGTATGGGTATGTAGCAGAGGCAGGAATAAAACAGAACTGACTGTAAACTGGAACTTCACTTTCTGGGACTGTCTACCCAGAGCCACTCAGAGCCACTGAATTTATATTCTGCAACTAAAGCTAGTGAAGCTAACAAATCTGACCTCCTAGGACTGCTTACCTACACACACACACACACACACACACACACACACACACACACTTTTTAATGTTTATAGCTAACACATGATATAAACTCTGGAAAAAAAATCACTTATAACCCCAGTGCCCAACTTAATTCAATTATTTTTTTTTAAAAACTCATGAAATCTAGTACTTGCCTATAAGCAAACATATTTTTACAACCTACATTTTAGTATTCTTTTTTAAAACATTTAATATGACCTCATAAACCAGGGATGAAATAAAATCCTTTTAAGAATGCAGAAATAGGGACTTCCCTGGTGGCTCAGTGGTTAAGAATCCGCCTGCCAATGCAGGGGACACAGGTTCAAGCCCTGGCCCAGGAAGATCCCACATGCCACGGAGCAATGAAGTCCGTGCACCACAACTACTGAGCCTGCACTCTAGAGTCCACGAGCCACAACTACTGAGCCCACGCACCGCAACTAATGAAGCCTGTGCACCTAGAGCCCATGATCCGCAACAAGAAAAGCCACCGCACAGCAACCAAGAGTAGCCCCCACTCGCGGCGCAACTAAAGAAAAGCCCACACGCAGCAACGACCCAACACAGCCAAAAATAAATAAATAAATTTATATTAAAAAAAAAAGAAATAAAGTTACTCTAAGTCAGGGGTTAGCAAACCTTTTCTTACAGGTCAGTCAGAATCTTAAGCTCTGTGAGCCATATGGTCTCTGCTGCGACTACTCAGTCTTAATGGAAAAGAATGAGGAAAAGCTTTACTTTCAAAGATTTGGAGAATGAATGACCCAGCCAAGAAAATGAAACTAAAGCAGTTACTTTATAGCAAAGTAAAAAAGTAAGTGAAAAAAGTAAGTGCTAAGAGAAAGGGGTTGGTTTGTATGGAGTTTAGAAAATAGAAACTCAACAAATTTTGGCAGTGTTTACTGAGCAATATTCAAAGGAAAGAAACTGGCTGTGGCTGGTGACCAGGGGTGAGCTCTAATGGGAGGCTCAGGCTGTTTCTGTAGAATTCCCTTTAGGCCCAAACACATACATCAACTTCCTGATTATTAACTGCATTTTTCCAGTCACCTTCAAACTATGGTGGGGGCACCTGGAAAGTGAAGCAACTTAATAACGAGAAGTAATTCTCTCTGAGGAGGCAGTTATCCCACCAAGATTTATGACCCAACAAAGTCCTGCTGACAGCCAGCTGGATTCTTTCTAACATCTGATCTCAACTCTACCTGCAAGACTATCTTGCTGCCAAGGCCTTACTAATTTCTAATTTTTCAAAATTCCACTTTGATGGTCCAACACAACTTACCTGTATGTATCTTGAGGTGGGTCCGCAGGTTGCTGGGATCACTAAAAGCCTTGCTACAGAAATCACACTTGTGGGGCTTCATACCCATGTGACCCATAAAGTGAACATGAAGTTTGGAAGGAGAGATAAAAGCTTGGGGGCACATGGAGCACTTCCACTTCCTTTCTTTGCTGTGGCTTGGCCCATGGCTGCTGCTGTGGCCCTGGCTAGGAAGATGGTTATGGATGTGGCTGGTCAGGTGGGCTTTGAACTCTGTATAGGAACTGCACTCCTTGCCACAGTTACAGAGGTGCACATCTGGGTGTTCAGGAACACCTTAAGAGAAAGATTATTCAATGTCTCCTGATACTTAAATTTAAAAACTTGTTGATATTAGTAACTATTGCTTATAATTCTCCCTTCTACCAAAATTTCCAGCTTGCCCACTACCTGTAAAATTAAAACATCTTGTTCAATGCTCTAGTCCCAGCATCTCAGATAGCGTGTCAGGCACATACATAGGGAACACTTGGTAAATACTGGATTATAAGGCACCTTTCCTAGGAAAAAAACTTACGATTTTGTAGTATACACACTCCTAAACATCACTTGTCATCATGACACAGTGCAAGAAAAAGCCTATGAAGGTTAAACCAACTCAAGAAGCTTTGCTGTCCTTTATGAAATTAAATTGTAATGGTTCAAAAGGAACATAGGAACTTCAAATTCCACAAATCAAAGTCCTAACACAAAAGTTCATACTGTCTGGTCAATAACAATTAGCTTATGAAGAATCTCACGGATTTTAACACTTTTAACATGGGGTAATATCCTGCTTTTATATACACAAAGGTATGGGATTTGTTTCAGCTTACATGTAAATCATTCCCAAAACTCTACTACTGGTCCTTGGTGCTTTTACTATGCTAGATTCATAGCAAACAAGTCTTACATAAACTTACCAATCTGCTGAGCATAATCCCGGCTGTAATAAAAAAGCAGTTCATTTTCAGGAGGGATATCTTGTGAGGTGCAGAAATAGATTTTTCCATCATGGGGATAAGCCACCAAATTCTGCTCTTCCCGATTCCTAAGTTATCACATTTAACAAATGAAGCATATTAAATTTATTTTATTAATTTAAAAAAATTTTTTTGGCTGTGCCACAAGGCTTGCGGGATCTCAGTTTCCCGACTAAGGATTAAACCCAGGCCACAGCAGTGAAAGCCCAGAATGCTAACCACTAGGTCACCAGGGAACTCCCATCAAGCATATTAATTTTGAAATATACACTAAACACATCATATCCCTACAGCAAAATCCTATATGAAAACTTAGATGTACTATTTCTCTGGGTCATTTCTCTAATTCCCTATACTACCTATTAGGAGTAACTTGCATAGAAACACAATTCTTACTTCAATATCGTCCTTTATAGTCAGAAATACTACAGTCTGTTACTGGAAGAAAAATAAATAAAGTCTTAAAACAATATAACAAAGACACAGAAATAGATAGCTGAACAAGAATTAACCACAACAGCAGCCTAAGGGGTTGACTAATAGCTAATATAAAGAAAAGGTACCCGGGCTTCCCTGGTGGCGCAGTGGTTAAGAGTCCGCCTGCCGATGCAGGGGACACAGGTTCGTGCCCCGGTCCGGGAAGATCCCACATGCCGCGGAGCAAATGGGCCCATGAGCCATGGCCACTGAGCCTGCGCATCCGGAGCCTGTGCTCCGCAACGGCAGAGGCCACAACAGTGAGAGGCCCGCATACAGCAAAAAAAAAAAAAAAGAAAAGGTACCCACTTGCAAGGTCAATGGTAATTGTATCATTCCTTACTGCATTAGTAAGTTGAATAAACTGTTCATAAAACAAGGATAGTTTCTTATATTTTGATTTATAATAACCCTTAGTCAACAACTACTGGGGTGAAGAAGGTGAAAAGTCTTAGGCTTTAAGGTATGTTCAGATATCACTGTCATTTGGATTCTTCGATTCTTCCCTATTTTATTCAAAGCTTCCTACTGAAAAACATCTGAATCGTAACTATTTCTTTCATCCAAGTCTACTCTTACCTGGCTTTGCGCACAAACATCATCCAATTACATTCATTTTCGTCAGTTGTAATGATGCAGAATTCTAGGACACCACTGTGGTATATCTGTCAACAAAAGGCAAACATACACATCAGATGAACTGAAAAGTGATACACAATGCTGCTAAGTTTAGTCTAGCAATAATCTCATTTACTTTGCAGTAGGTACAAACTTTCCTAGTCAGTGTGAAAATACATGGTTGTCTTCTCAAATGTTTGTCATTTCACCAGTCCCCCTATTTCCAGCAGTACAATAAAGACCACTAGAGACCTACAGCTAGTGCTCAGTGTATAGAATCATGTTGCTCTTGATTATTCACATTTTGGCTTGACTGGAAAAAACATAAGAAACAGTCCGCTTGTCTTCACCACCTACCACATGAATGGACATGAAGGTCAGAGAACCACCTCTTCTCATTATTTCTCCAATGCATGTAGCATTCCTCTATGTTTACTCCTGGATACCACAATTAAAGTCCCCAATGCCAGTGGCACTCTACCTTTCCAACTATCACAAGACCCATTTCCCCCTTACTTCAATTTTTGCAGGCATCATTCTCAACCTATTGACTAAAATTCTATATAAACATGTTATAGGAATAGCTGTTTATATCAAAAACTTAAGTTTCTAGCCCCTTCCGTTAGAAAACTAGAGAAATAACCTTAGCTTCCAATTCTAGAATTGTTTCCCAAGCTAAATATTTGAGGAATGTTTTAGTTGATTACAAAATAAGACTTTCAACATATAAACAAAGTCCATGGCCTCAGCTGCCACAAGTAATAAAAATGAATAATCGTTGAGTTATCTAACAAAATGGAGACTAAAACAGTTTATCTTCCATATTCAATACCTGATGTTTTGCTATGTATAATAAGTTGGCTACTAAGAACAGAGAGAATGTACTATTAAATGACTGATAAGTGAAAGGCACTGTATGAATCTTGGCTAAGTTTTTAACTACCTCATTACAGTAAAAGCAACCAAAAGTCATAGAAAAGTTTCATAAACACTGACCTTCCAGATATGATTAACTGCCTTGTCTGTCCATTCTGCTACTTCCATGGAGTGACTTTGCTGGCCAATAAGAGGCCCAAAGCAAGTCCGCACAGGAATGGTTTCTCCAGTCCATACACCTATCAGTGGAAGGACATGAACTACACAATCAATGATTTAAACATCTAATCAGATAGAGAAGAGAGTAGCTTAACTCATACAAAGAATCTTATTTTCAATGAACCTAAGTACTACTGATATTCTAGCACTCCTGAGAGGTAGGTAAGTCTTATGGGTCCTATCCTGTAAATAAGGAAAAAGTAATAAACAGATTAGATAGGGGCTCAGAATAAATAAGCAGAGTAAGAAGCAGTATCAGAAATTCCTGAACCATTTTTATACACAAGGAACCAAACCATGTCCCTCCAAATACGTTATTTTGGAGTTGATACATAAAAAAGACTAGAGAACATCATTCTATCATAAAAAAGTAAAGCAATTACCACAAAATAAATCAAACTTCTAAGATCACTTGTGCTTAAAGCACTGCTCTTTACTATCTAAGCTGTTTATTGCTTTCAATTGACCCATGCCTAAGTTACACCTGAAAGAATAACGAACCTAGTATTGTATTTTCGAAGAATGGCACAGTGATGCAGATACCATGTGAAGTTCCAATATGGATAAGCATACTTCGGCAGTCTACATTTCTTATTACCTTTTCCTAAGGAGTATTAGGCAATTTACAAACATCTAATGTAAATATCTTTAGTGATAAAGAAGTTATCAATGGTGAATTTTCAATGTTTTATAAAAGAAACTAAGTTTCAAGGAGTGCTTTGTCATGATTATTGATAGTGGATGATACAGCTGAAAATAAAAGTCAAGTCTTCAAAGACTCAGGCTAGGATTCTCTCCTCTATTCAATTCTGATTCTAAGAAAGGGGAACTTTTCCAATAAAGTTTTCAACTTGATGTACTGCTGTCACCCCTGGACAAGACAAATATTCCGTAAAAGGATAAATCTCAGCTATAAACTGACTTCTGGATCAACCAAATAATCACTAAATTACACACATCCACTTTTACAACTTCACCCTACAAAGGAAGAAGAACCTCTGATGGGGTTTTATGGTTCCAAGGGTCTTACCAACATCTGCTCCCACAATTGACTGGCGGAGAACAAGCTGCTTTGGGAGAGAAAGCCTCGCTCTGCTCTCTATTGGAGTGTCAGGAACAAAAGTCACCGGTCCGTGATCTGGGCAGTCTGAGGGATAGGCTCGGTCACAGAGAGTGCACCCTGCAGATGGGATATTTGAGACATAAATGGGGTCAGTTCTAGCAGGCAAATGAATGACCACCTGCTTTTTTATTTAAATACAAATTATTAAAATGTAACCAGTACGAAGCAAGGTTCTAGCAGAAATTCTCTGATCAAAGAACTACTTTCTTACACTAAAATATATATCCACTGTTATATCTCTCTTCAGCAACATTTGATATTTTTCTTTTGATCCAACTGGACAAGTTTTCTATTCAATGCGTAAGAGAAAGACTGATCAAAAAATAAGCCTACATTACTTCAAGAATCAAGTATATTATTCCTTACATTGAGTAGATAAGTAATACCTTGAGATATGATGTTCTAAAGTCCAAAAGATTCCAATTCTACCAAACTATAAGAGGAAACTGAGTTGAAATGCTGTAGCGATGCAAAGCCAAAACAGAGATGACAACAGAGCACAACAAAGTCAGAGCCAGCTGCACCACTGCTCTCTTTTGCTTCACTATTAACAAACTGGCTGACCACGCTTTGATGACAAGCTCTTAAGTCAAAAAAAATATGCAACCTGCTCTTTGGGACAGCAGGTGAATCATATTCTTGCAGACATATTTGCTTAACATTCTTAATTCTTATTGTTCATGCGGTCTTTTTGCATTGTCAGAAAAAACGCTGAATTCATATTCTGTTTTCTGTGCTTACTGTAACTTCACTTTTACAAGCTCAGGAGTGTCCTCCTTCTCTATAAATCTTCTGCTCTATTCTTTTACTTTCCTTTCTCACTGCTACCTTAACAGTAGTATTAATGACCCTATTTAGTCAATGATTGTGTTCAAACTTTCCAAATTCATTCACAAAATAGTTGTAAATACATAAACCTTAGAATCGCAGCCTTCTAGGTGCCTTTTTCTCCTAAGAAATCCATTAGAAATTACTCCTTAAATGGCATAAAATATTAGTAAGTTTTCATATTTAGCCAAAGCAGTAATAATATATTACTTCTTCGAGTACTACTTGATTAAAAATTCTTTGAATATCAGACTAGAGATCCCCTACACTCTATGAGAACTTATTCTCCAATGCTCTTAACAAGAAACCATGTTAACTCTTCAAACAAAGGAGATTCAGAATTCATACTGCAAAAAATGCTTACAGGTTTCCTTCAAAGATATACAAATGGCCAATAAGTACATGTAAGATGTTCAACATCATTAGTCATTAAGGAAATGCAAATTAAAACCACAATGAGATGCCACTTCACACCCACTACAATGGGTATTAAAAAAAAAAGTCTTGGCAAACATGTAGAGAAAATGGAACCCTCATACACAGATGCTGGGAATGTAAAATGGTGCAGCCACTTTGGAAAACAGTCTGGCAATTCCTCAAAACGAGGAATTCCACTCCTTATATCCAAGAAAATTAAAAACATATGTTCATACAAAAACCTGTACGTGAATGTTCCTACCAGCATTGAATATAATGGCCAAAAAGGAGAAACAAAATATTCATAAAAGATAAATGGATAAACAAAATGCGGTATATGCATACAATGGAATATTCTTCTTCCAAAAAGAGGAATAAAGTACTAATACATGCTATAACATGGATGAGCCATCCCAACATTATGCTGGAAAGAAGCCAGACACAGCCACATAATGTATGATTCCATTTATATGACATGTCTAATAGGCGAATCCAGAGAAAGTAGATTATTGGTTGCCTGAGAATGGGGGGCAGGGGTGAGAGTGACTGCTAATGGGGTTTCTTTATGGGGCGATAAAAATTTTGGAATTACACAGTGATGATGGTTGCACAACCTTGTCAATATACTAAAAACCACTAAACTGTACACTTTAAATGCATATGCGAATTATATTACACATGATCTAATAAATATGTCTTACGTTGAAAAAGCAAATGGCATGTCACACAGAATACCTTACTGAAATTTACTTCTATAATTAACTATCTGTGAAATCTTGGGAAATACCTTAAGCATTATTAGGCTAAGCTTACCTGTAAAATACAGAAATGACTGTTTCCTTACTTCAGGAAGATGCTATAAGAACCAACAAAATGTCTATATACTGTTTGGCTTACCTGAGGAAAAGGCACCACATTAATACAAAGGACAATACAAAGGCAAATAAAAGTTCCAAAGTCTAGTTACTTTCTATACTCCCTTAACACCTGACTTTGTGACTAAACCTGTTAAGGATGATGGCCCTTTCTATCAATATCTCCAAAAGAAAAAGGCTAAGCACACTCACAAATTGTAAACAAGGTTGCCATATTTTCCTTGTTTGAATTGGAGTCTTCCATTTGCAGTGAAGGTGGTACAAAAGAAAGACTGTCTGAAGACACATCTACATGACCTGTCCCCATAGCAACCTCCTGGGTGATGGAGGAGACAGCCACAGGTTCTAGGCTTAGGCCAACTTCATGGAGGGAAACAGATTCTAGGGAGGCGAGGTTGTGTGAGGTAGAGAGTGCCACGCTTACAGAGTTGGTGCTCATGGCCACGGTGTGGATGGAGTCACTGAGGGCACTGTCAGACATTCCGTTGACCCGACTTGCAATGTGGTCTGTCTCCATGACCACAGGGAGCTCCAGGCCATTCCCATGAATGGGTATCACACCACCATGTCCTACAGTTTCTGCTGCAAGGTTGTTGCTCACAGAATCCACAGACAGAGGTTCATGACTTCTGGAGCCATTTGGGATTTGGGTATGCTCGCCTGCAACACCATCCATGGTAAGCTCTTCTGCCATTCCATCTGTAGAGATTGGGCTGGTGACCCTAGAGACGTTCTCCATAGTGATTGTTGTGTCCAAGGCCACCTCATGGCCATCAGCGGGATGAAGACTTTGGGCACCATGTGTGTTCACAGAGCGAGAGTCTATTGAAACAATGCCTGGTTCTAATCCAACATTTCCATTGGACTGATAGGGATCTAGCGCCGAAGGGTTATTGGTGATAGATAATGCTGTATTACCATCAACATTTATAGAGTTAGGGTGGATATACTGAGGAGGTGGTCTGTCAGCTAAATAAGATAAAATGCCTGAGAAAAGGAAAAGATGAGATATCAGGAATTTTTCAGTATATTGTTAAATATAAAGAATTCCAAATTCCTTACAAATGTAACTAAACTAAAATAATCTCCTATTTCTTTGGTTTGATATCTATATACTTTATAAATAGCAACATACATATACCACAATTCAGTTTTTCCTGTGAAACTCAGAAATCATAAAAAATTAACTATGTTCCTTTGAAGTCACTAGAAATTAATCACTTATAAATGCTGCCTTTAATATATACATGGCTGGAGTTCCTGAGTCTTAAGATGCTGAAATCTGCTCTATAAGAGTTAAAAGGTAAAATCATTTAAAAGATTTTCCATGTGAAAAATAAAAATTAAATATAATTTTTAACTTATTAGACTATCATAAAACATTAGGCTCTATTCAAAACAAGTCACAATTATACCTGCTTTATTAAAACAGAAAAAAATATTTGAACACTCGTGCTTATGAAGATGTGGTGAAATGGTACTTGCTGCATTGCCAGTAGGAGCCTAAATTTCTAAATCCTCTTTGGAAAGTATCTACAATAATAACCTCAAAAATGTTCATACCCTCTTGCACAAGAAATTCCACTTATGGTAATCTCACCTAAATGCATTTTGTAAGTATTATACACAAAGACATTCATACATGGTTATTAAAAAAACTGGAAAAAACTGTCCAACAATAAAGATATAATAAACCATGGAATATCCACTCAGTAGAATATAATGCATCATTAAAAAGGATAATTATGAAAACCACACAGTAGTTGGGAAAAATAACTATGTAAAAATAGAGAAAATTATTAAGTAAAAAAAAGGGTACACAATTGTATAGAAAGTACTATATAGTGTTAATTATGAAAAACAGTAAAAACCTATACATACAAATAAAAGACAGGAAGGAAGTACACCAAAAAGATGGATGATGGGACTATGAATGATTCCCCTTCCTCCTTATTTGCTAAATTTTTTGAAATGAGTATATAATACTTCTAGAATAAAAATTCAGTAAACTTTAATTTATAATAAACAATGACACTTGTAAGCAGGACATGTGGTTGATAGGAATTACAACTGCAGAATTATAAAAACTGAATCAAGGAGATGCTAGAGGAGACAAGAAAAATTGTTTATGTGCCATTAAGAAATTAAGCTTAGGGCTTCCCTGGTGGCGCAGTGGTTGAGAGTCCGCCTGCCGACGCAGGGGACGCGGGTTTGTGCCCTGGTCTGGGAGGATCCCACATGCCGCGGAGCGGCTGGGCCCGTGAGCCATGGCCGCTGAGCCTGCGCATCCAGAGCCTGTGCTCCGCAGCGGGAGAGGCCACAACACTGAGAGGCCCGCGTACCGCAAAAAAAAAAAAAAAAAAAAAAAAGAAATTAAGCTTAATCAAACTGCTATGTTAATATGTTACCTATATGTTCTAAGAGGAAAAGTACATAAATATGAACAATTTTTTCCCACAAAGATTAATGTCTAATAGTGACAAACAGAAAAAAGTGTTATTCAAGCCTTCAAGAACTGAAGTTAAGAGCTGGCTGAATTCTTCCTCCTAAATTCCTGAATAACTATAACACTTACCAGGTAGAATGGTTCTGAAGTAACTGCTCTCAAGGTGGGGGTAAGGTGGTGGAGGTAGGGTGTAGTTTCTTTCAGGTAACCCACACATCACCCCTCGATCCCCAATACCCATTGGGAGCATGAGAGACAAAGCAGAAGGCAGAGAGCTCAGGGAGGGACCCAGGTTTGGAATCGCCACTGGCAGCCCTACAAAAAAAAATTTTTTTCTCCATTAAAAGTAAGTATCTTAGGGCTTCCCTAGTGGCGCAGTGGTTAAGAACCCGCCTGCCAGTGCAGGGGATATGGGTTCGATCCCTGGTCAGGGAAGATCCCACAAGCCGCGGGAGCAACTAAGCCCGTGCGCCACAACTACTGAACCAGCGCTCTAGAGCCCGCAAGGCACAACTACTGAAGCCTGCGTGCCTAGAGTCCGTGCTCCGCAACAAGAGAAGCCACTGCAATGAGAAGCCCGCACACCGCAATGGAGAGTAGCCCCCGCTCTCCGCAACTAGAGAAAGCCCGCTCGCAGCAACGAAGACCCAACACAGCCATAATTAATTTTTTTTTTAAAGTAAGTACTTTAAAATTCTGTAATCGCTTGCTCAACTCTTAGGAAGGTTTTTGCAATGGGCAAAAATCTCACCTAGCAGCCCTTTACATCCACAGATAGGTAGTGTTGTGCAGACATCCACAAACAAGTCCTACATTTAGTCAAGTTAGTTTTAAAATGCCAACTTGATCATCCAGTTGTCTATTGCTCTAAGTATCAAAGCATTTAATTACAATTAAAAACCTAGTTTAAATACAATTTAAGAAAACAAATTATAAGAGATAAAAAGAATGGGAAGAAACATACCAAAGATCAAAGAAATATATCAAAGTTCAGAGTGGTCTCTGAGTAGTGATAGAATAGTTGTTTGTTTTTCTAAGAATTTTCTTTCTTTCCTTCTTTCTTTCTTTATTTGGGTCTTTGTTGCTGCGCACAGGCTTTCTCTAGTTGTGGCGAGCAGGGGCCACACTTCGTTGCGGTAGCTTCTCGTTGCGGAGCACGGGCTTCAGTAGTTGTAGAGTGCAGGCTCAGTAGTTGTGGCCTGCGGGCTCAGTAGTTGTGGCGCAGCACAGGCTTAGCTGCTCCACGGCATGTGGGATTTTCCCGAACCAGGGCTTGAACCCGTATCCCCTGCACTGGCAGGCGGATTCTTAACCACTGTGCCACCAGAGAAGTCCCCAGAGTTTTTTAATTTATTTTTGCACTTTACTATATTTTCCATTTTATATGGTGAGAACGTTTCACTTAAAAAAAGATATGCTTCTGGGCTTCTAGGGGCTTCCCTGGTGGCACAGTGGTTGAGAGTCCGCCTGCCGATGCAGGGGACACGGGTTCGTGCCCCGGTCCGGGAAGATCCCACATGCCGCGGAGCGGCTGGGCCCGTGAGCCATGGCCGCTGAGCCTGCGCGTCCGGAGCCTGTGCTCCACAATGGGAGAGGCCACAACAGTGAGAGGCCCCCGTATCGCAAAAAATAAAAACAAAAACAAGAAGGCCTGGGCGCAGCAACAAAGACCCAATGCAGCCAAGAAAATTAATTAATTAATTTTTTTAAAAATGTTTCTACTTGGAAATTAATGTAAAGCTAAATATAAAACTGTACATACATATTTTCATATAATCTTTTGTATATACGCTGTACTTCATGATTTTTAAAAATTTGTACTTTATATTTACCTTGGACTATATCTATCCGCAAGTGCTAAAGTGACCCTGTGCCTACGTATCATAATGAACAATCACCAACTTGGGCAGTGCTGATTCGCATTATTTTTGCCAGTGGCAGTATTTTTTAATAGGTTTTTCCTCCTCAATAAGAGTGTCCACTAAATGGAATGCCTAAGAGATAATCAAATGAGTTAAGTAATACTTTTTTAAAAAATTTCTTTTGTGGACACTAAAAGAAATGTGAAGACACCCTAGTTTAGACAAACCTTATTTAACGGCTGCATATTAGTAATTAAGCAGGTAATTCTCTATAGAGAACTAAACAACTTAATAGATTTAAAATACTCTTAAACATTAACTCTTACTTTGATAAAATCCAATACATTACAATGTCAAAGACCGAAGAATCACTGTCTTGCCACTGTAAGACTCAATGGCTTACTTGTTTCATTTCTATTTCAGTAGAAAGAAAAAATTGAACTAGCCAGATAAAAAGGTTTTAAAAGTACAGCGATGGGGGAAAATGAGCTTTTCCTATACTATTATTCTGTCCCAGTACTGAGGCTCAGTGGGAGTTCTACGTAGGAGCTTCATCTCTGAAACCTCCTCTTTGACCATAATTCTAGGCCTGGTGTGTTTGCAGCTGTTGCCAGTTTGATATCATAGAAAATAAAGCTGAATTTCCCATGTGTTCTAGGAATAGTTATTACAGTAACTTTGATTCTCTCCTAATAACCCAGGGACAGAATGCCAAGGGGGAAAACAGATGAATGGGTAACCCTAGATAAAATGCCAAATCAACTACAGCTCTACAGACAAAAGGCCACTAACCCAAGAAGAGAACAACCAGAAAAAAACCGCTACTCCTATTCTATCCACTAGGACTTCAGTACTCTAGGAAAATTGCTGCCACATGTGGAACCACCATTTAGACCTGCTGGGCTTCTCCCTTCCACTCTTAAAGGGGCTTTCACCCCCCTGTAGGCTCCATTTAGAACTGATAATGCAATTAAGTGCTGAAATTCAGTCACTCTCCCTTACCACTCACCTGGGGCTGGGATGGCATTGTGAGTGGGTGAGGCAGCCAACCCCAGGTGACTCCCTGAGACTGGCAAGGCATTGCTCACAGAGGATGAAGTCAGCTGCTCCATCCCCACTGGGCTCAGGTTCATTTCATTCATCCTAAGAAAGAGCAGACACAACCAGTTATGCAAAAAATTACCTCAGTGACTCTGTTTAAGGTACTGAAGAACCTGAAACAATGGAGGTGGGGAAATGGGACTTAACCAACTATGACTTCATTTCTATGCTCACAGCTCCCTGATAACTAGTGTCATTGGGATTCAGAGATGTTAACTCAGCCATCATATAGCAGAAACAGGATTTAACTCAGGTGTGCCTCGCTCCAAACCCTAAGCACACTATCTAAAGCAAAGTTTGCAATCCTTAGAGCACACTGGCAACAAGGGTTTGTTTTTTAAATTCACCTAAGTTTTTTCCTTCACAGTATTTAGTTTCTCCAACCGGCTTATTACTTTAAACCAGGAGTTTTATAGACAGTCTGTTTTAACTTACTCAAAGAATTTTTACTAATTCCTTTTACCAGGAGTTAAAGTGATACTGGGTGTGAATTAGATTACCAATCGTATAAAGAAGCACCATATCTTCTCCATGGATCAGCATTTTATTAAAATTCTGTATAGATACCTTAATAATTAATCAATAATTTTAGTAATATCCTCCACATATCAAGGTTCATTAGGCAAGCTTTGCTAGCTACTTTATAAAAAATTACTTCATATTTGCTCACCAATTCTACAAAATAAGGTAACCAAGGAAACAGTGGCTCAAAGAGGGCTTGTCATATGCCCCAAATCACACAGCAATGAAATAACACAGATCATGCTGCAAAATACTGTCAGAAAGTTTTTCAATACACCAAACTTTTTTTATCTAGAGACCATTTTTGGCTGAAGAATCTGAGAACTGCTTTTTCCATAAAATCCATCTTGTAGTGCCATTGACAAAGTCATTAGAATAAGAGTATACTGATTTGAATAAGATACTACTAGAGATTGTTATCAGTATTAGTTCCTATGTCAGAATTTAGAGACTGCCATATTATAAACAACTTCAAGGGGCCAGCCAACAGGCTATCCAAAGGAGGTCACCAGTGACCTCCAATGCTTATACTGAGTTATCAGTGATTCAAGTTCATGCGCGTGCACCTATGTACATGGGAGGGGTGAAGAACAGGAAGGGGAACCAAATCGGTCTACACACTCCTTAGCAGTGAAGGCAAAACTTAATAGGTTTTTAATCTGAAAAATGGCAATATCAGCTGCCAATCAACATGAAAATAATAACAACTAATACTTATTACTCCCTTACTTTAGGTGTTAGGCACTGGGCTAAGTGATAACATGTAATTACCTCACCTAATCCTTATAACTACTGTGAGGTAGGTATTATTCTTAATCCCATTTTAGAGAGGAGAAAATTGAGACTCAGGCTAAGAAACTTAACCCCAAATTACATTAACTAGTAAGTGGTAGAGTCGGGATTTAAATCCAGGTCTGCCTAATTTAAGAAAACTAGTAAGTCGCAGAATTGGCATTTAAGTCCAGGTCTGCCTAATTTAAGAAATCTAAACTCTTAACTATGACTAGAAAAAGACAATTACAATAAAAGAAACTCTTTGCCTTTTACAGTCCCAACACTTATGATCTGTGTATTTATATCGTGGAGTATGTTTAAAGTCCCACATAGATCTATTCCTGAATTACTCTCTATCCATAAGCTTCAACCTTACTCCGGGCTAGGTATCTCATACAACTAGGCTCCCAGACGTTAATAAAGTGTACAAAGCTGAGGGCGACACCCTATATAGAGTAGGCATTCTGAAATATGTATTTGATTTGGATGAAGCAATGCAAACTCATCTTTACTAGAAAGACAACTAGCATCACATGGCAAATGAGATACACCTTATGAAAGACAGCACATTAATAACAGTATTTAATTATGCTATAAAAGAATGCAAAAATCCTTATAGCCTAAAGAAGCGATAGCTGACAATTTTGAAGGTTTCTGGGTTTGGGGTGGTTTAAAACAGACTTTTCCTGTGACTTTATAGCTACAAACATTAACTAAAACTTTAGAACCACTGGAGCAGTAATGACCTACAAAAAAATGGTTACGATAATTTTTTTAAGTACAATTAAAAGTCTGTAGCTTCAAATTCCATGCTGAAAATTTCTGAGTATTAATCTGTGCACCTCATCTCAAGATGAAAATCAAAACGGTGCTTCTAGGTTGACTCTTAGGCCTTCTCAAACCAGTTCAAACCGGAGTTTAATGTGAGAGGCTCAGCAGATTTCTGCTTTGCTGTGAGTCACTAAAATGTGATGATCTCAGCAGCCATAAACCAAAGGTAACTAGTATCCCACAGAGAGAAAGCAGATGAAGGGAATTTACAGTATGAGCCTCAAAAGACTCCCTCATTCCAAAATGCAAGTCTATTCTAGCTCCTTTTCCCATATGGGATGCTAGGAAGCAATCTTGGGAGAAGGGCCAGAATCAAGATACTAAGCTCGCTCTTCTTCCCTATGCATTCATTGTAGAATCATATCCTTCATCTTCTCTAGTTTATGTGACCTATGTATGAACCATTTGTTGATCTTACGACTTTTTCTTAGAATGACATAAGAAGCTAACTGAAATGCAGCCACTTTGCAAATGCAATGGACAGTTTCAGTAATTTGGATGAACTTTTTTTAATCTTCCTTATCCTCAACATACAGCCTATGAAAGGACTCATAAAGAATGGCCAAATGTAACTATTTCTCTGCCACACTTCTGTACTGTAGTGGCATGGTACCACAAAGTACTTTCAACATTAACACGGAGCCTGCACAATTAATAACTTAATTTCTCTACATTACCAGCCAAGCCAGACGGTAACCAGCAAAATTCAACGTGAAACATGGTTTTGAGCTAAAAACACACTTCAAAATCCAGATGAAAATATTATTAAACGCGCAAATAACTCAAAGGCAAGGATAAAGATGTCCAACGAGCCAACAATCGACGTAATGGCTATTCGGAACAACTACTCACATTTGGAGTAAATCAAATTTAATGAGAGTATATTCAACCCAATACTGGTTTCTGGATGTTTTGTTCCCTTTGGGACAAACCCACTTGCCAATCGCACCTGTAACCTGCCCAATGGCACCAAAAACAAAAGCACTCTTAAGTCTCATTTGCCAAATGTTTTCCAAAGACGTCACCAACGCTGAGCTCACCAAGCTACTCACCTGTGATGCATCTGCTGGGGGCCAAGTGTCAGAGGAACGCGCACACGGGTGGTGGAGAACCGGCATCAGGGTTTGCGTTCCAGGGTCACGTGCTACCGCATCTTGCTTACAACCGCTGCACAAACGCGGCCATTCTTCCCCGGGGCCGCCCGGGGCAGCCCAACTTCTCCCGAGGGCCGGCGGCCGCGCACCCCGCCGCGAGATAAGGCATGCCGGGGGACACCCGAGGCCTTTCCTCCAGAAGCTTCGGGAGGGGGGCTACCTAACCTGAGGGGGAGGACAAGGGCGGTCACCAAAACACGGGAAGGATGCAGCCCCCGTCCCCTCGCCGCCAGAGAGCCCGGGCCTGCTGACACTGCCTCCCAAGGGCGGCCAAGTCGCCCGCTCGCCGGCATGGGGCCCGCAGGCCGCCCTCGCCCCGCCCCGGCCGGGCCCGCGCGCAGCCCACCTGCCGGCCGCGCGGGGGTCGCGCACGCCTGCCCCACCGCTTTGTTCCTCATCCGGGCAAAGCTCGCCTCGGGGCCCTCCCCGCCAGCACGACCCCCCGCCCCGGGGCCCGCTCGCCTAACGTTTCCCGCCCGGCCCGGCCCAACCCGCAGTGTCCTCAGGGCCGCACCCTCCAAGGCGCGTTTCCGGCTCCTCAGCCACTCTCGGCGCCCGCTGCCCCGCCCCTTGTGCGTGTGCCCCTCCCCGCCACGGCCCGCAACCGGCGCCAGCGCACCGACTCCCCCTCCCCCCAACCCACCCCGTTCCGCGCTTGCGCGCCGCGGGGACTCGGGCCGGAGGGGGCGGGCCGTGAGAGGCTCGGCCCGGAACGCCTCGTCTCAGTCCGGCCGGGTCGAGTCGAGCGCCGAGCGATCGATCCCGTTGCTAAGTAACCAGGGCTGACGTGCGCGCAGGGAGTGAGTTCTGAGTCTTATAAATCCACCAAACTTAGGATTTCAGTCTTCCTGGCATTCTCCTAGTAGCAAAGCGTGGGTCCACGCAAGCCCACAAAATTTGAAATAAGGGACTTAACATAGAGGTGTTGGTGGTGTTGCCCAGGAGGAGTTGAATATCCCGAATATTTGTCGTCATACGTTACATCTGAAGGTTGCTCAGTTTCCTTGCTTGAAGTCATAAAGAGTGGTGTTTGGGATTTCGTACAAATTTCCTTCCCCTTCTCTCTTTGCCGTTCGTTCCCTACTGCATGTCAGGCACTGTGCTAAGCCCTAGGGATACTGAGATGGCTTTAAAGGAAAGTGGTCCAAGTTCGTGAGGATTGGACAATGAAACTACAGCACACACTACCTGTTAGCTTCCATTCACCAGCAGAACAGCAGAGACCCAGGAATTCCTCCTTTCATTCAGAAGACATTTACTGAATTACATCTCAAACATAGGATACAAAATAACACGCAGGTCTTGACTTTCAACAGCTTGCAGTGTAGTAGGGACTGGTGAGTTTTGAAAATTCAGTCTCATGTGAAAGACAGAGGCACATACAATGTTTTGGACGAGAGCCTGGAGTGGTGTCAACTCATGTAATGTCTCCCTTCCTTTACTTCTCAGAAGGAGAAAGAACATTCCAAGTTGAGGGAACTATTCACTGAACACTGGCAGGTCACGTTGGTTTTGCTCTCGTTGACAACAGATATCAATAGAAACCTAAATCAAGAAAGTCATCATATCACAACTAAGTGAGAGACAATATTCCCTAAAATGTCACATCAAACCTGGGGCCTAGGGAGAGATGATGTCTTACAAAGGCTAAATAATTTCATTCTGGTTTTCCATGCCTATTCTTTTTGAACAATTTTATTAATTTCAGAAGTGTATGTAAAAGTCAGGTCAGATAAATGTAAGAGCTAAAACTATAATACTTACAGAAGAAAATATAGGAGAAAATCTTTGTAATCTTGATAGGATACAAAAATCAGGAACCACTAAAAATTTGACAAATTGAACTTCATCAAAATTAAAACTTTCGGTCTTGAAAAGACACTGTTGACAAAATGAAATGTCAAGCCAGAGATGGGGAGAAAATATTTGCAAAACAAATATCTGACAAAGGACTTTTATTGGAATGTATATAAACTCCTTTAAACTAAATAATAAGGCAAACAACCCAACTTTTTTAAATGGGCAAAATGTTTGAACAGCCACTTCACCAAAGAAGATATATGCATGGCAACTAAGCACACAAAAAGATGAGCAATTATTATTGATTAGGGAAATGCAAATCACAACACAATGAGATAACATTATACACATCCTAGAGTGGCCAAATTTTAAAAGGCCAACTACAACAAGTGTTGGTGCAGATACAAAACAACTGGAACCCTCACACTTTGCTGGTGGGAATGCAAAGTGCTGAAGCCATTTGAGAAAACAACTTAGCAATTTTTATACCATATGATTCAGTAATTAACACTTCTAGGTGTTTACCCAAGAGAAAATACAAACATATGTACAAAGACATGTACACAAATGTGCATAGAAGCTTTATTTATAATAACCTCAAACTGGAAATAACCCAAATGTCCATCCACTGGTGAATGAATAAACAAATTAGAGTATATCTACGCAGCGGAATACTATTCAGCAATAAGAAGGAAAAAGCTATTCATAGGTGAATCTCAACAGCATTAAGCTAAGTAAAAGAAACCATACACAAAAGACTACACAATATGTGTATCCATTTATATGAAATTCTAAAAAAGGAAAAACTGTAGTAATAAAAAGCAGGTAAGTGTTGGGAGTTGAGGATGAATGGGAGGAATGAGACTGCCTGCAAAGGGGCATGAGGGGACTTCTAAGGGTGATGTAATTATGTTGATTGTGGGAGTGGGTGTATGACTGCATACATTTGTCAAAATTCATCAAATAGTACATTTGAGATTGATGAGTTTTATTGTATGTAAAAATACCTCGAGTAAACAGTTCTCAGAGCTTTCTGAGATAGATGCTCTTCCTGGGTTATAATCCTCAAATTTGGCTTGAATAAAATTTTCCATTTCTTTCTTTTACGAAAAAAACACTCAAAAAGTTGCTTTAAAAAGAAAATGATATCAGGGTCATCAAAAATTGAAGCATCCTAACCCCATTCCCCAGACCAGATTAGGTCCACTGTATGTTCTCTCACCGTCCTTATCTTCATTGTAATTAATTGTTTAATTTTCTGTCTTGCCAAGTAGATTTTAAGTTTTGGGGACAAGACCCATGTCCATCTTACTTAATGCTATATGACATAGCACAATTTTCAGCATTTATTAGGTTCTCAATAAATATTTGTTAAATGAATGAAAGTCAAACCGGCATAAATCAGCGCTATGCTTATTGACTCAAATATCTACTTACTTGGAGACCTACAGTAAAATGGATGCCCACAGTTGTCTAAGGAGCTGATTTAGGGTGACTTACCACTTAGGAGACACCAAGGTGCCACTGAGACAATAAAAACAATAGAATTACTGACCAATTAGACAAGTAGAAATGAAGAGCATAGCTGCTCTTTCAGAACCCAAGTATCAGAAAGACTGTGGAGCAAAGATGTAGCGTTGCAATCAAAGGTAAACCTTAGAGATAATTGTGTATAAGACAAACCAGATAGCAAGCATTAATATTTTGCTGGATGGCAAAGACAGAAACAGCAAATTACCTTTTTTTTAAAATTTATTTATTTTTTTATTTTTGTCTGCATTGGGTCTTCGTTGCTGTGCGTGGGCTTTTCTCTGGTTGAGGCGAGCAGGGGCTACTGTTCGTTGTGGTGCATGGGCTTCTCATTGCGGTGGCTTCTCTTGTTGCGGAGCGTGGGCTCTAGGCGCACGGGCTTCAGTAGTTGTGCCATACTGGCTTTGTTGCTCCACGGCATATGGGATCTTACCAGACCAGGGCTCGAACCCGTGTCCCCTGCATTGGCAGGCGAATTCTTAACCACTGCACCACCAGGGAAACCGCACAAATTACCTTTAAACGTTATCTTCTAGCCCTAAAGACAAGGACAGTAATTGGGTAAGTTTGGGCCTGGACTGGGCTTCTTAGGATATTTTTCTTTCAATTGACTCTAATTAAGGTTTCAAATCCTACTTCTGATCACTCATGTAAGGGAGGGTCTGGAAATACGACTTCTTACGTGGGTAAACCTGTTCTTTGGAATTCTTGGGATTCTCATGCATAAGCCTGATTTATTGGAAACCAGACTTATGATGTACAATCTGATATAATAAATTATAATTATCAAATATAACTCTAACTATTTCTTTAGTATTTGCAGAAAGGCATGGAAAGGCTAGAGTTGGTTCAACAAATATGTGTTGAGTGCCTACTATTGCTCTAGGCACTGGGGAGATAACAGTGAACTAAACAGGCAAAAGATACCCAGTCTTTATGGAGCTTACATTATAGTGGAGAAAAATAATAAATAATTAAAATATAAAATATACGAGATAGCAATAAATACCATTAAAAGTATGGCAAGGAATATAGATAGTGCTCAGGGATAGGAGCTGCAATTTTAAACAGGGTAGACAGGGAAGTCATCATCGAAAATGTGACATTTGAAACAAATGAGATGAGGGAGTGACCCATCTGCACATCTGGAAGTGTGTTTCACTCAGAGGGAATGGCAAATGCAAAGGCCCCGAGGCAGGAGAATCCCTGACAGGTTTGAGGAATTGCAAGGAGGCCAGTGACACTAGCACTGGACGGTCTAACATGGGAGCCACTAGTCACGTGTGGTTATTGAGCCCCTGAAATGTCCCTAGTTCAAATTGTGTAATTATTTTAGAGTGATTATGTTACTGGCCCCAGTTCTTCACTCCTCTTGTAACCATGCCCTTTACAAGGGGACTTCATAGCTCATCCTAGGAAAAGAAAAAAGTTTTTTCTGCCCCTTGATTCTAAGTTTGCCGTGTTAGACATATACTAGAATTCAGCCTAAATCATTGCCCCTCAGGCTCAAGAACTAAATAAATGCTTATTTTCTTAAGCTACTGAGTCTTGATGTGGTTTATTTGATGGCAATTTTGAGGCTGCCTTCCTTTTCTTGGATGCCACTGATTTTCTGCTTTGACCTTTGGAAACTGTTACATGGGTATAAAATTAACCACTGGTATTTGGAACATTATTTCTCTTGGGTTAAGTTCCAAGTATTTGGTTTAACTTCTCTAAGGGCTGCAGAATGGCTTGTTTTCTAAATGGAGTGTGTATGGGACTAGAACTGGGATAATCTTGTGTGTTCTATGGACTTCAAAAGCAGAAAACATGTGGTGATCAACTAATTCAATTCCTCAGATTTGAAGAGACTACACGAATTTCAGTAGATGATCACCCAGGCTAAAACTGCTGAAGAAACCCTGACTTTGCTCAGACTGGGCAGTGTGACCCCTCTATTTGAGACTGAGCAAAATCGGAAACTGGGGGGAATGATCTGTGGAGTTTAACCAAAGAAATTTCGATGTTGATACCTTTGAATTTAAACCTATAGGGTAAGGTTATTTAAACTTTGGGTTTTAATTTATCCTTAGCAATTTGATAATGGGTGCTTTTTAAAATCTGAAGTATTGGGGACTTCTCTGGTGGTCCAGTGGTTGAGAATCTGCCTTCCAATGCAGGGGATGTGGGTTCGACCCCTGGTCGGGGAACTAAGATCCCACATGCCACAGGGCAACTAAGCTCACACGCCCTGGAGCCTGTGTGTGCGCACCAGAACGAGACAGAAGCCCGCGCTGCAAAGAAGAGCCCTCACGCCGCAACGAAAGATCCCGCGTGCCACAACAAAGATCCCATGTGCCTCAACTAAGAACGGATGCAGCCAAATAAATAAATAAATGATTTTTAAAAGTCTGAAGTATTATTCTACTGATAATTTATTTGATTGCATAATCTCTGGCCAGCTCTATTGAAATGGTTTTCATTAGAGGAAGGAAAAGAATGCGCTTTTGGCCAAGGGACCACCAGGCTTTGAGGTTAATTTAACAAATGTATTGTTCTGATCTACTTTAGAGATTTTAATGGGGCAAAAGCTAAACTGCTGCAACATTAGATGCTTTCCCATAAAAAAGTACAAGGATGCTAGCATTGGACTAGAGATCTTAGGCAATGAAATTCAATAAGAAAAAGTAAATGAGTTGTACTAGAAAAGAAGAAACAAAATTATCATTACTTGTAGACGATCTGATTACAGTTTAAGAAATTGTAGAAAACTATCTTTAAAAAATAACTATTGGGGGACTTCCCTGGAGGTCCAGTGGATAAGACTCTGTGCTTCCAGGGCAGGGGGCACAGGTTCGACCCCTGGTTGGGTAACTGGGATTCCACATGCTTTGCGGCACGGCCAAAAAAACAAAAAACAAACAAAAACTATTGGGAATTCCCTGGCGGTCCAGTGGTTAGGGCTCCAAGCTCTCACTGCTGAGGACCCAGGTTTGAACCCTGGTCCGAGAACTAGAATTCCACAAGCTGTGTGGTGTGGCCCCCGAAAAACCTATTAGAACTATCTTGAGTGGGGTGTTGTTTCACAAGTGTATACATATATCAAAACTCATTGAATGATGTATTTAATATATGAGAGTTTAACTATATGTAGATTTTCACTCATTTAAAAATCATTAGAACTAGTAAGAGAGATCATGAGATGACTGGATTAAAAATTAACATGAAATAAGTCAATAGCTTTGAAAAAATTCTATTCACAGCAGCAATCACACCTGTAAAACATCCTGAGATAACCATAACAAGAAGCATGTAAGATCTACATGAAGAAACATATGAAACTTTATTAAAGGGCAAAAAGAAGGCCTGAATAAATGAGTTCTACTATGTTCATATAGGAGAGATTCAATGTTAAAAAAAAAGTAAATTCTCTCCAAATTAATCTGTATATTTAACACAATCCCAATTAGAATCCCAAAGTTTTCCTCTCTCACGGATATTAAAAGTGCATGTTGGGTTTCCCTGGTGGCACAGTGGTTAAGAATCCTCCTGCCAATGCAGGAAACACGGGTTTGAGCCCTGGTCCGGGAAGATCCCACATGCCGCGGAGCAACTAAGCCCATGAGCCACAACTACTGAGCCTATGCTCTAGAGCCCGTGAGCCACAACTACTGAGCCCGCGAGCCACAACTACTGAAGCCCGCGTGCCTAGAGCCCGTGCTCTGTAACAAGAGAAGCCACCGCACTGAGAAGCCGATGCACTGCAACGAAGAGTAGCCCCCGCTCGCCGCAACTAGAGAAAAGCCTGCGCCCAGCACCGAAGACCCAGTGCAGCCCAAAATGAATGAATAAATAAATAACTTTTTTTAAACGTGCACGTTACTTTCCTCTTCTTTTCCAAATTTGGGCATCCTTGCTCAATAGTTCTTTCAGATAAATTGCAAAGTCAGCCATCCATTCTCCAAGCCTTGAATGTGGTACATTTTTCTGATTCACACCAAGATGCCACATAGACAAGGAAAGGCCTTGTAAATGTGTGGTAGGAGAAGGTAGCCTTAAGCAAGAGAGAAAAGACAAAAACCACAAGGGAAGGATTAATGGATCTGACTACATCAAAGTTTTAGATTTCTATTCAATAAAAGACTGCATAGGCAAGGTTAAAATGCAAATAGTGTTTGAGAAGTTCAGAATAAAAACAGTAATAAATTGTACCTAAATATTTGTGGTTCTTTAAATCTTGCTGTAAATTATATTATCTTTAAAATAGAATGTTATGGTGTGGGTAAAGGATTAATAAAACTTTTCCTCTTCTTGCACAACAATTTGACCTTCGGTTAACTTGCTGTTATCTGTTTCTCTGAAACCTAATAAAGATCGAATGTCAGCTATGTTGTTAGGCAGCCTGACTTATATTAAAGCAATTACCTGATTGTTAGATTGCATCTGGGTTGCCACAACTATAGCTGGTGGGGGAGCATAGCTTTGGGCTTTTCTGAGTGTGAAGACTCTAATTGGGCCCGTGGAGAGGTCCCTGGAAGCTATGCCTATGGGGTCTTTACAAGACATACT